>NW_026652299.1:3206629-3455590 GCF_009828535.3 Hylobates moloch
ATTTACAAGAAAAAAACAAACAACCCCATCAAAAAGTGGGCAAAGGACATGAACAGACACTTCTCAAAAGAAGACATTTATGCAGCCAGAAAACACATGAAGAAATGCTCATCATCACTGGCCATCAGAGAAATGCAAATCAAAACCACAGTGAGATACCATCTCACATCAGTTAGAATGGCCATCATTAAAAAATCAGGAAACAACAGGTGCTGGAGAGGATGTGGAGAAATAGGAACACTTTTACACTGTTGGTGGGACTGTAAACTAGTTCAACCATTGTGGAAGTCAGTGTGGCGATTCCTCAGGGATCTAGAACTAGAAATAACCATTTGACCCAGCCATCCCATTACTGGGTATATACCCAAAGGAGTATAAATCATGCTGCTATAAAGACACATGCACACGTATGTTTATTGCGGCACTATTCACAATAGCAAAGACTTGGAACCAACCCAAATGTCCAACAACAATAGACTGGATTAAGAAAATGTGGCACATATACACCATGGAATACTATGCAGCCATAAAAAATGATGAGTTCGTGTCCTTTGTAGGGACATGGATGAAACTGGAAAACATCATTCTCAGTAAACTATCGCAAGGACAAAAAACCAAACACCGCATGTTCTCACTCATAGGTGGGAATTGAACAATGAGAACTCATGGACACAGGAAGGGGAACATCACATTCCGGGTACTGTTGTAAAGAATTATAGATAATCTAAAGACGACTACGGGTCAGGAAACAAATGGCACATGGATACATATGTAAAAACTGCACATTGTCACACACACACAGCTAACAGCAGCTGCCTCTGTAGCGTGTCTGTGAACCTGAGGAAGGAATGACACTTTTTATGTATATGCTTTTGTGCTGTTAAATTTTTATATTTAAATCATGTGGATCTACTATTTTTCAATTTTAAAAAGCTAGTAGTAAATGTGCTAAATGTGAAAATAAGACAATTCGGTCTACAGTACCATCTCCTGTATAGTAATGGGAATAAAATCTGCAACCTGTATGCTTTTGAGACAAGGACGACACAGGAATGAGACTGCCCATTTGGGCTATGGAAATTCTCCTGAAGATTTCTGAACTTCAGGTCGTAGGTTCCCAAAACATCCATAGAAAGAACTAAGGGGTCCATGAACTTGCATGAGAAAACATAAACTTCTAACAAATTTAACATTTCCTTCAATTCCTAACTAATGTAGACAACAGACCACAGCAGTACTAGCAATACCAACAGAAATCCTAGATCTTTTCATGTCAAATCATGTCAAAATACTGTTTATATTTATCACTATTTTGAATTTACAATAACTAGATCCAACTGTAGATTCTGCACTTAATGTCTTAATAAAGTATATTTATTAAAAATTGTTTATTTTGATAACTTTATTTCAATGTAATTGATTTATCTGACCTTATTTTATGCATTTATGGCATCATTCTGAGGAGTTTCACCAAACTGCCAAAAGAGTCCATGTCACCAAAAAAGGTTAAGAAGCCCTGGATCGTAATTCTCAAATCAGATGCCAATACCCTTCACTTGGAAATTGAAAGAGGAAGCATTTTGGGGTTATTCCAACTAGAAAGTTCCAGAAATTAATGGGCAGAAGACAGATGTAATAAACTTGTTTTGCCTGTGACCGTCCCATACAACCAACTACAAATTGAATGCTACTAGTGCCCCAGTTGAGAAACATCTCGAGAATCAAATAAATGGCATGACTACCCTCATCAATACCATACTTTTGAAAGTTTCCAAACAAAAGTGTTCATCCAAGAATTCAATGGTATACTGGAATGTCTCTCTTCATTCACTTCTCTAGTGTACAATACCCACTGCATAGACTTTCATCACTAAAACTTATCTTCCCCATAACTAATCATCTAACCTAAAAAAAATCATTCTGAAGAACAAAAACAATATTTATTAATTATTCAGGGCCCAATTATTACTCTACGGATTAACTGAAGATTTAGTTATCTTAGCAAAAAATTTTCAAGGTCTTTAGTTTTTAAAATCAATTAGGTTGTCAACTTCTATGCCAGAAAACAGAGAAGGAAGGAGGAAAACACACATATTAACTTGTAAAGTTTGAAAGCGCTCTCTTTGTTTGTTTGTTTGTTTGTTTTTAAGAGACAGGGCCTCAGTCTCACTCTGTCATCCAGGCTGGAGTGCAGTGGCGCTATCACAGTTCACTGCAGCCTTGAATTCCCGGGCTCAAGGAATCCTCCAGTTTCAGCCTCCTAAGTAGCTGAGACTACAGGTACCTGCCACTCCACCCAGCTGATTTTTTTTATTTTTTGTAGACACGAAGTCATACTATGTTGCCCAAGCTGGTCTCAAACTCCTGGCCTCAAGCTGTAAAAATGTTTAATTGGCATGAGAAAAAAATGTGAAACTCTATCACAGAATAATGTATGGGAATACTCTACATTTTACTCTTCCATCAACCTTCATATTTGTTATCCTGTATAAGTGAAAATTGTTACCAAAAATATGAGTGTTGCCTATAAGACACGGACTTAAGTTTTTACAAAAAAGTGTAATCTTGGCCGGGCGTGGTGGCTCACACCTGTAATCCCAGCACTTTGGGAGGCAGAGGCGGGCAGATCACGAGGTCAAGAGATCGAGACCATTCTGGCCAAGATGGTGAAATCCCATCTCTACTAAAAATACAAAGATTTGCTGGGCGTGGTGGCACGTGTCTATAGTCCCAGCTACTCGGGAAGCTGAGGCAGGAGAATCACTTGAACCAGGGAGGCGGAGGTTACAGTGAGCCAAGATCGTGCCATTGCACTCCAGCCTGGGCGACAGAGCAAGACCCTGTCTCAAAAAAAAAATAATAATAATCTAGTAATCTTTAAAACTAACTTTTCAGATACTTATTAAACAGATGAGGAAATGGGGCTCAATGAGGTTAAGTAATTTACCTCACCCATAAGGAAAGTGGCAGAGGCCAGGATTGGAACCTAAATCACAATTTCAAAGTTCCAACAACTTCACCAAATTAGCAGCAAAACTGAATGCTGCTTGTTGACTCCCCAACCAAGAGTCTCACGTCCCTAGCCCATTAAAAAAAAAAAAAAAAGCAAGCAAGCAGGGAAGCAAAGATAGGAGTTAGAGAGGTAGCAGATAGGCTGACTCTCCAGTCTGCATTCCTCTGACTTTATAGCAACAGCTGCTTACAGTAAAACAAAAAACCTAAAAGCAGACAGATACAATGAAACAGTGCTGAGGAGAAACTGTAAGTGACTGGCATCTTCCTCCACAGTGTTAACCCTGTAAGAAGCGGTTCTGCATCATAGAATATGTAAATTTAAAGCTCTGTCCCATTTAAATAGTATAGACAAGGCAAATAATCGATGATCAACTTTAAGTTAAAATCAAATAATCATGATGGACCTTCTGCCATCTACACTGGTCTCCTTCATGGCTTATTCCTATCAGCCTCTCCACCTCATGCTGTCTCTATGGACCCATTACTGTTTTTCTACTTCAACTCTACTTAAAACTAAATGAAAATGCAGAGCTGCATTGTTTACGGATACAACGAAACTCAGTCCAAGTGACCAGCATCACGCTAAGTGCCTGTATTACAAACTTTTTATCACTTAAGACAGAAAGTGACAGAAGTACCTGGATTGCTATCCTGCCTGTCTTGGGTACTGAATAAAACAGACATGATACCTTCCTCAAGACATTTAGTCTTGTTGGGGAAGTAAGTGTCTACTCTTTCCCGTGCACATGCTCTTTCTCATACATACATAAAATTCACACACACACTCTTACATACACACTCAAGTGAGAAAAATGATACTAGAAAATTAAAATAAACTCAAGTGGTAAGGACTAAAAGTACTACTGAACTTCAGAATACTTACAGCAATGAGTAAGCCTAGTAAAGACAGTGAAGAACATTTCATGAAAGCAAGATGATCATAACCAAAACATACACAGAATGGATTGCTCTGCTGGGCTCCAGGAAAAATTAGTATTAGATAGTGGATGAATATAATTGATCCTCGTAAAAGAACGACAAGCCAAATTGACAGCATCTCAGCAGTATTAAAGAGTTAAACCTTAAGCATTAATTTCTTCCCAATATTTAATGTCACATTTGTTTGTTCTTTTCATCTAATTATAATCCTGGACAATATGCCAGTAGATAGACATGTGGTTTCAGAGGTTCAAGTAATTTTTAGAGTCAAAAGTACTTTAAAGGTCACTCAGTCCAATTCTATTTCACAAGTGAGAAAACTAAGGGCCAGGAAGGTTAAATAATTTCTACGAGGTCAAACAAAACTCATCCCTTACGACTCTGAAAATTAGTAAGTGTGAAGAGTGCTTTTTTTAAAAAAAGACACTGGAGACTTACAGTCTTTGATTCAAATTTCATTTAAAACATAATACATACAAATTATTCTAAGCTCATTAAAACATCTTACAAATTTATGGTCTGTAAAAACACACTAAGTATACAAATTGACCTTGGGACAAACCATGGATTAAAATGATGCCTAACTTTTGATCACGCTGTATTACCATCGGTAGCAGACCTCTCAGGGCAGCTCCCCAGCTGAGAGGGTAACACTTCTCAACATAGGTCTACTAACTTGCCCTGCTCTTTGAATGGCGGACTCAGAGGTAGATACCTGATGCAAGCCAGACCAATAACGCTCTCTATCTCAAGAATCTGGAATTTTGAACTTTTAATGGGAAAATAAATGGTAGAACAGTAAAGCTATAATGGACCTTAGATATCTTCTAGTTCTCAACCCATTCATTTTACAGATGAAGCAGTACAATGGTGAAGCAAGAGCCCCAGAGTCAATCAGCCTGAGTTCAAATCCTGGCTCTAGCATGTTCTTTTCTAGATGCATGATCTTAGGCGAGTTACTTAATTTCTAAAGTTTCAGTTTCTTCCTCTGAAAAAGAAGTAGTAACACCTATATGTCCTACTCTTAAAATCAACTCTAAACCATCTATTAAGTTTAACAAAGTACCTGGCACATGCTCAACACACTCGACAACACACACTCAAATGTTAGCTGTGATGGTAGTGATGAACAACCTGAGGCTCAGAAAAGCTAAGCAACTTCCCAAATTATATGGCCATTTAACCCATTTAGGCATAAATGGGTTAATCCATGACAACCAGAACTGGAAACAAAAACTCCAGAATCATACTTCAGTGGTCTTTCATCTATACCACCCTACAAACTCCTAGGCCTAACATTCAAAACTATCTATAATTTAGTCTAATTCTACCTTTTTTCCAACCTAATCTCCACCCCTATTTTTACTCCTTCATTCACCAAATATTTACTGAGTGCTTCTATGTTTTAAACAGTTTCTAGTGCTGAAGATGTAACAGGGATAAAATGAAGGGGAAGACAGAAGTAAAAGATGTCTGCATGACCGAACGAGAACAGGGGAATGATATGGTCAGCAACATCAGAGTGCTATCCTCCTAAAGTTCCTACTAGCAGGAAGAACAGGAAATGATTGACAGAAAACATCTAACATGGAAGAACCATCCTTTGGTCTACTCAGCATCCTCAGAACTTCCTTTAGATATTCTTATGCTCTAATATTTGCTTCAACATACACCATACAACCAAACCTGAAAGCCCAAATTGTTACGCCTCTCTCCAAGAAGCCTTCTCTATGACATGCAATGAATCACCTCATGCCTCTCAACTACACTAACATTTAACTTTCTCTAATGCTCTTTCGATGTCTGTCAGGTTGTCTTAACCCTGCAGTTTTTGCTGACTTTCCAGATACATGTTTTTGGACTTAATAGTTCATTTAAGTTCCATGAAATCAAAGTCTGCATCTTCTTTTATTCCTAACATTTCAGTACACAGCCTTACACATACTTTTCCTATACAGAACACTTCAGTTTCCCAATATCTTATTTAGATAACAACTGGCATTTAGATAATACCTGGCATGTTATTTGCTTTTGTTAAAAGAAGAAATGCTTCATGTTTTTACAGGATCAATTTACAAAACTGCATTTTATACCCTCTCCATTATGAAACATGAAATATATTAGTGCCAATAATAATTCTGAAAAGGTATCAATACGGATTATATTCCTACCGTATCAATTCAAAATATCACTTAAAATATTAACACAATGGCAAAAATTAGACCACGTATGAGAGGAGATATGGCAATTCAAATTAGTCATGGATCTTCTTTAAAAATAAGGTGAATCACATGATTCATGTAGACTAGTACATTCTGGTATGAAAATCTATCTCACACAGGTCTACACACACCTATGAGAGTTACTTAAAACAAGATAAAGATTTATATTACAACCATATCCGCGTGTGAAAAGATTCTATATTTAAAGAGGCCTCTGACTCAAGCGGAAAAGAGGATATAATATTTAGATATACATAGTACCAAAGTAAGTAACCAAAAAGAATTCCCGGAAGAAGAATTTATCAAATGCTGCTAATAAATTTTATCTATAGATAGATACTGGGGGAGGGGGAGAAAAGACACAAATATAGCTCTTGGAACAGAAAAAGAAATAGAAGCCCATCCAACACTCAACAAACATTTTTCAAGCATGTATTATGTGCCAGGCACAGCTCCAGGCACTTGGAATATATTAATGAGCAAAATAAGCAAAGATCTTTGCCCTTAGAGACATTATATTCCAGCAGGAGAAAAATCTAAACAATAAAATGGGACAGTTTCCCACAAATTTCTTATATGCTTAAGATAACATAAACAGTGGGATAAATATAATGGTGCCAATACAGGGGAAAGCAAAGTTAACTGCTAAGAAAAAAGAAAATCTGAAAACCCAAGAGCAAAAGTCAGACCAAATTAAGTAACGAAAAAACTACACTTCTTAATAATTTAACAGTCTAACCAAATTGGCAACTTTTAAGGTTTCCAAAATTATAAAAAGTAAAATATTATTTACAAAAGCTATAATGAACTTAATCACAGTTCAGTTGATAACTCTGGGTTCTGTAAGAACCCTGAATATGCAGCATGGTGACTATGAGTATATGCTTTTGTGACACCAATGTCACAAGGGTCTGAATTTCAGCCCTGCACTAGCAGCAAGACCTTTCAGTTTTTCCTCTATAAAACAGAAATGGTAATACCTCATAGGGCTGTTACCAGAATTAAATGATAATCAAAAACTGGAAACAACTAAAAAATCAGAGCGATGCATAAAGATAGCATACCAAATTCGCTGGAATACTACTCAGCAATATAAAGGAACAGACTCATACAACAAGGATGAATCTTAAATGCATCGTGCGGAACAAAGGAAGCTAGACACAAAAAAGTATGTATGATTCCATTTATATGAAATTCTAGAAAAGGCAACCTAATCTACAGTAAAACAAAACAAATCAACAATTGCTTGGAACTAGGAGTGGAAAGGGACTGGTTGCAAAGGAGCACAAGGGAACTTTTCCAATGTTGGAAATGTTCTATATCTTGTTTTCATGCATGTATGCATTTGTCAAAATTCAAACTCCACACTGTAAATAGGTACTTTTTTGTATGTAAATTATACCTCAAAAAAAGTTTATTTTAAAAAAGGATTAAATGAAATAACATACATAAAGCCCTTAACACAGTATCTCGGATATATGAATTATTCAGGAAACGGCAAGTATTAGTAAAAACATCAACTACCCCTATACAACACTCATGGGGAGGTGGCAGAACCGCTGGCTGCCTGATTTTTCTGGTCTAAATTCTAAATAAACACAAGTGTACAGTACTTGACCTAGACCAAGTGCCGTGAGGAGCATTACGAAGACCAAGTTAAAGGAGGATGCCAACTGGCAGCTCTTAGCAGAGGACAATGATAATAAGGATAGGGAAGAAAAGAAGTAAAAGATGTTTGCATGTCCAAAAGAGGAGGCTATACAGGATGACATGATTATCAGTGATACAATGCTACCGATGCCCAAGAACACCTAAATCACCTCATCCAGGCATTGTCAGAATGTAACTGAGTCAGAATGTAACTCAAAATTGAATAATGACTTTGTTTATATAAACGAAGTCTAATGATAGTCCAATAGCTACACAGAGGAGACAGGCCTTAATTTTAAGGGTGGGTGGGGATACAGGGGGAATGGGAAAAAGCCATCCATGAAGGCTTCAAAAGATTTTGCCAACCAAGCAGGACAGCACAGTTCAGAGACACCCAGCAACAATTGTGAATCCGTAAGCCAAGGTTGGTTTGTCTATTACAAGCCTACTGATTTAAAAGAAAAAATCTTATAAAAATAAGGAGTTAAGGACATCTAGATATTGAAAGTTACTTAAAATACAATTCAAGTGAAACACAAAACATTTGTGAAATGTATGACATTTACTGCTGCTTAGAAATATTTATCAAGGCAGAACCATTTTTATAAATACATAATTCTGTTTAATAACAGAAGTCCTGTAAATAAGACCAGAGAAATGAATTTGCTGTCACTCATGAAAACACAAGTCTTCTGACATATATATTTAAAAAAGAAAGAAAAGGAAAAACTAATACTCCAATTGGACACTCTGGGAAGCAAAAAGACTTCAGACTATAAATCTTAACTGTTAAGGTTTGCTTAATTTTGATTTTAAGAACCTCCACTTTTAGCATTTTTTAAAGAGGCAGAAAGGACAGGGCAAAGAATCAGAGGTTCTGGGTTTCAACTCTAGTTTTATCAGAATTTGGATTTCTTCTTCCTTAAAACTGGGCAATTGAAGTAGGCTACTGAAAAGTACCTAAGTTTAGCATTCACGCTCTAGTTTGAAAATAATTTTTTCTAAAAGAGTTAATAAAAAATTGCAAGGCGCGGCAGGGCACGGTGGCTCACGCCTGTAATTCCAGCACTTCGGGAGGCCGAGGCAGGTGGATCACGACGTCAAGAGATCGAAATCATTTTGGCCAAGATGGTGAAACCCCGTCTCTACTAAAAATACAAAAATTAGCTGGGCATGGTGGCACGTGCCTGTAGTCCCAACTACTTGAGAGACTGAGGCAGGAGAATCGCTTGAACTCGGGAGGGGAAGGTTGCAGTGAGCCGAGATCGCGCCACTGCACTCCAGCCTGGCAACAGAGCTAGACTCGGTATCAAAAAAAAAAAAATCTGCAAGGCGCGGCCAGGCGCAGTGGCTCACACCTGTAATCCCAGAAATTTGGCAGGCTGAGGAGGGTGATCACCTGAGGTCAGGAGTTTGAGACCAGCCTGGCCAATATGGTGAAACCCCGACTCTACTAAAAATACAAAAATTAGCTAGGCGAGGTAGTGGGCGCCTATAATCTCAGCTACTCGGGAGGCTGAGGCAGGAGAATCACTTGAACCCGGTAGGCGGAGGCTGCAGTGAGCCGAGATCGCGCCATTGCAATCAAGCCTGGGCGACAAGAGCGAAACTCCATCTCAAAAAACAAATAAACAAAAAATTGCAACACGAGTTAAGCACTTTTATTTTTAATGAAGCATGAAAAAATTACTCTGTAAGTTATCTTACTAAAGTAAGATAAAATACCAAAACATATGTGGCATACTAAGGACCACGTACGTTGGTGATTGCAAAAAGTAACATATCTTCCAGGAGTTAACTGTTCACTCTAGAACAGATTTCCTTTTTTTGGGGGGATGGGGGGGACGGAGTCTCGCTCTGTCCCCCAGGGTGGAGAGCAGTGGCACGATCTCTGCTCACTGCAACCTCTGCCTCCCGGGTTCAAGCAATTCTTCTGCCTCAGCCTCCCGAGTAGCTGGGATTACAGGCGCGCACCACCAGGCCCGGCTAATTTTTGTATTTTTAGTGGAGACGGAGTTTCACCATATTGGCCAGTCTGGTCTCGAACCCCTGATCTCGTGATCCGCCCACCTCGGCCTTCCAAAGTGCTGGGATTACAGGCGTGAGCCACCGCGCCGGGCCTACAACAGATTTGACTCAAGTTCTAAAGTAACAGGACCAAGTAATTACACACAATACTGGTACTTTTAAGGCCATCTTTCTTTTGGATCAAGACCCACAAAATGGCAAACATATCCCAAGTTGTGCTTATTAGGGTTCAATGTAATTAACTTGCATATAACATGATTTTATTTTAATTTTCCTTCTCATGGAAATCTGAGTCGTAAGAAACAAATTTTTAAAAAAAGAGTTCTCACATACAAAAAAAAAGTTCTCACAGCTCTAAACCTTAAGGATAAATACTGGGTTTTGATTACACACGTATTTATATATATATATATGCACACACAAATATATATGTATACGTATATATATGTACTATATATTTGTGTGTCTACACATACAGTTAAGTTCATCCTGATGCTACGGCCATATGCATTTTCTACTAAAAATGTAAGACTTTCAAGTAATTACACATCAAAGAGAAATGTGATTAAATCAGAGCAAAGTAGTAATAACAGGGTAACATAATGAGGTCAGAACTCGACCAGCCAATCAAAGGCATAAAAGCATTTCCTGCAATATTAATAGTCAAAAGAGAAAACCAATCGCGGAAACCTCGAGCTTCCTTTTGACAGTCACTGAAGCAAGAGAACCAATCCACACACACCCGAGGTTGACAATAAGGCGGGACTGTAGGTTCATTGAAGAAATTCTTGAGGGTGCAGTTACTATGAACTTCGCACGCAAGTAACACCACTCGAGTCATAAACACTCTCTGTCAAGCCAGATGAAATCCAACCGTCTGCAAAATTTAACCCATCGGAGGAAAAGCAGCAGTTTTCCCAAAAGGTGCTGTATTATCAAAATTACAACTGCCAATTTAAATGCACTAGGTCCTCTACTTCTAAGGACCACCTCGCAATGACAATTCTCGAGGACAACGCTACGCCGCCGGCTCGCTTCGGGGCATCCCCGGCTCCTCTCTAACGTTGCGCACGGAGCACGGCCGTCCGGGCGGAGCAGGCAGAGCCCGTCCGCCCCGCGCCCGGCTCGGGTCGGCTGAACTGGCCGGCGGGCGGCCCTCGGACGCTACGACCCGATCGATAGTCGTGGCCCCGGCCCTCCCCCGCCGCAGTACTGCACCGCCTCATCCCGCTGCACCTTCGCGGGCGGGGGAGCCAGGATGATTACATTGCTAAGAGGAAGATGTTTGTTTCGAAAGCACCCTTCCACAGTCATTTCAAAGAGAACTCAATATTAAACCAAATTTAAAAGTGGAAAAAATAATAATCTTGCCTAGCCAAATAATACCCCGCCATTAATTAGCCCCGCGCCTGCGGGAGGGAGGTGGGAAGGTAAACAGAGACCGTACGCCAAATGCGGCCAGCGCATCCCCTGCGCCATTCCCGGCCACCGCTTACGGCAAGGCCCCCTTACGGCAGCGTAAGCAGCGCTGCGAGCTAATCACAACACTGGGACGCAACAACATGGCGGCCGCGGGCGGGCGCTACGCCGGCCGAGAGGGTTTACGCTACTCCGCCGGCGTAGAGTCCCGTGCGTTAGAGCGGCAGCGGCGCCCTCCAGCGAGCGTAAAGCGCTCTGTGAATGGCGAGGCCCGACTGACAAAGGGGAGGGGGGAGGAGGGAAGGGGGGGTAATAAACACTCGAGTCCCTACCGATTCCTCCTCCTTCTCCATCCCGGTGGGCATCTGGGGCACGGCCCGGTTGATGGAGACGCAGTCGTTGAGATCAGGCATGTCCTTGCCGCGGTAGATAGGCAGCGGCTTGGCGGCGTCCAGCGCCCGCGCTCGGAAGGAGAGTTTACTCATTGTCTCCCCGCCTTACAGGAACAGCCCGGGCGGCGGCGGCGGGGCGGGCGGGGAGGGGGGGAGGACTCCCGCCGCCTCCTCCACCTCCTTCCTCAGTGCAGCGCGGCCGGCCCGCTCCTCCTCCTCCTCACTGCCCCCGGCCACAGCATGGGCGCCCACCCCGCCCGAAAACAGCCCCCCGCCGCCCGCGGCCGCTTCCACACACTAGATCCGCCGCTCGCCCGCCCGATCCGCTCCCTGCGCCATGGCCAACATGGCGGACATTACCACAGCGGCGGCGAGCGATCCCGGCAGCCCGCGCGAGAGCGCGCCCCCGTCGCGGGAACGCGCCTCGCCCTCTCCCTCCCTCCCTCCTTCCTCTCCCTTCCCCTCCCTCGCCTGCCCACCCACTCTCTCTGCGGCGCTGCCGGCCCGCGGGAGCGTGCTGGGTCTCGGTCCGCTCCGGGGAGAGGGGGCGGGGGCGGCGTCCCTCCGCTCGCTGGCCGGTGCTTTCGCTGTGTGGCAGGTGCCAGGTGCGCAAGTTCGTCCGCGCCCGGGAGCGTGCCCTTCTCCCTCCGCCGCCCGGTCACCCCGCTCGCTGGGTGTCCCGGAGGAAGGCGCCGGGCAAAGACGGCCGCGCCGAGCAGCGCGTGTGTGCAGAAGTCCGGGAGCGGGAAGGGAAGACGTCGACCCGGACCCCACCAGCCATCACCCAATCCTGTACTCGGACAGCGCTTGTCCCCAAGGCGCCCCGAGCGCAGGCGAATTCGCATCCTCCGAGGCGCACATCCCCGAGAGGTGCGAGAGGTCTCTCCCATCAGTCCCATCAGTCCGTTCGGAGGACTGGACCGCGCTGCTGGTGCCAGCCCTCTTCCACTCCCTCCCCTCCGTACCTGTCCGAAAGAGCTCTCCAAGGTGCAGCAGCGCGTTCGTCCTTGCCTTCGCGGGGAGGACGCTCAGGGCAGCAGTGAGGGTTCATGGTTTGAGGCTGCCAGATGCAACAAGTGAACTTAGGTTCCGTGTCACCCAAACTTCGGTACAGCTGTTTGGTGGATGGTAGGTATTTTTATGAGTTCAAAAACAGTAGCTTTCCTAAAAGTTCAGCTTCTAAAAATTTAACCAAGGCAGCACACATTTGCCAAGTAGCAGATGTGTGTCAAATGTGGGGTGCTGTGGAAGACTCGAAGAAATCTGAGAAAAGGTTCCTGCCTCAGAGAGCTTTCACCTAATGGGATGCCAGGATGGCTGGAAAGATGAGTAACAGAGACGTAAATAGCTGAAGAAAATGACAGCTGGAAAGATAAACGACAACCGAAGAAAAAAAGTGTAAATATTTTAAGAAAACAATACAAGCGATGACACAGGCAGTAAGTAGCACATGATTAATTACCAAACGAGATCTAGGCAATAATTGTAAGAGTTCAGAGAAAGGAGGCATGACTGCAGCCTAAACTGGTTAGAGAAAGTTCTCAAGAAGAGGGAAAATCAAGGTGACTCAAATAAGTACTAGCTATTGTTGACATCCACCTGGTTTAGCCAAGAGGCTCTTGGTTAGTCTTTAAGCATTGCACATTTCTCACAAAACCGTACAAAGAGAGTTTTTAAACACATTTTACCATTTTCTAATAATCGATCAATACTCTGCCTAACTCAGAGAAAGGCAGATGATTTCCTAAAGACCAACAGTGAAAAAATGGATTCCTACTGTTATTTCTGTGTGACAATAAAACTATATCTCTTCCTCTATTACGTCCTTCTTCCCCTCCTCCACTTCCTCCCCTCCCCCTTTTTCCTCCTCTTCCTCTTCCCCTTTGCTCTCTACAGTCTCCTCTTTTGAAGGCAGAATGGTGGATATAGTCTTCATGGTAGTGTCCAAATAGTCTAACCAGTCTGTCCCAGCAAAACTCCGAGTATTGTTTAGTGGGGCTTGAGTGTTTTTCATCCACTTTGTTGTTGGAAACAGCGGAGATGCTGTGACTCATTTCTGGTAAGCCGTACCTTCCTCAAGCTTATGGGCATGTCCTGCTCTCTAAGTGCTGCCTCTAGAACAGTTCCAATCCTCTGGAAGCAAGAACAAGAAGTTCTTGGGAGGGGGTCAGCCCTGGGTTCAAGCCTGAAAGGGAAGAAAAAAGCAATAGTTGAAGAAATGAGTCATCCAGAGCTTTCATCTGGATGCCCAGCCCTCCTCAGGTTCAGGAAGGATAGCTTTCTTCTAGTCCCTGTGTTTAGTTTTACTGTTTCTCTCAGAAAAGGAAATATCGAGTATGTGTAATATGCCATCCATTGTAGTAACATGTTATATATATTATCTCAACTAGTTGAATTCCACTTAATTCTTATTATAACTCTATGAAAAAATATAATTTTACCAATAAGAAAACTGAGCATCAGATAATTTGTCAAATTTCAATTCTAACAACTTGCGGAACTGGGCTCAAATTCAGGTCTGACCTGACTCCAAAACTCTAGTTTTCTCAGTGGTGCTACCCTGCTATCCAAGCTCTTCAGTTTATTGACCGGTCAGCATTCTAAAGCTGCTAATTCAAAGTTGATTACTAAGACCTTCCAACCAACGGCCAAGAGAGCGCATAAACCAGAGCCTAAAGTTGCAGTAGACCAAGGAGGGCAGGAACAACATCTGTCAATCACTGTATCCCCAGTTCCATGCCTCACATATGGCAGGCATCTAAAGTATATTTGTTGACTGATATTCCATGAACAAATTCACTGATACTGACCCCATGCCACGCTAGCTTATAGTTCACATACCTTACTGGCCTGTCACCTGACCTAGCTATTGCTGCCAATATTTGTTCTTACTGCGGCCTACCCTGTTGTCCAGCTTCCTACCTTTGTGCATAGAGATTTTAGAACCAATTAATGTTATTCAAAAACATCTTTTTGAAACCTGGAATTCATAGGAAGGGATTTTTGCTGCAGTCGTTGTTTCTTTGTTGTTCTTTTACTTTGACCATGTAAAAGATTTCTTCCCCAAATCTCCATTTTCTTCTCGCCCTGTAGGCAATGATTATAGAGCTGGGAATAAAACCGTTTGAGGCAAATAACACAATATGCTTTTCAACGGAGACACAGCCTGTGTTTTCTTGGCTTCCAATTCAGTGCCCAAACCGGAATGCCTCTGTTCACTTTTGGAAAGTAACTTCTATTTGTATATAAATATTACTTTTCATAAAGTTTATTTCTGATTGATTTGTTGAATACTCGTATAATTGTTAGTGCTAAAAGCAAAAAAATCTTCTTATAAAATAAAAAATTCTCTCATGAAATATTTTTATCAAGACCTGCTTCAAATGGGTGTGCAGCCTAATAGCCTATTTTAATTTCCACATACAATGCACTAAGTATAGTCATTCTAAAATCAGTCCACTTCAGATATGCTCTAGACCAATTCCAAATGACATGCATTTAGCCCAGCAAGCATAATATATAAGCACCCAAGAATTAAAACCAGTTTTAAAGCCATATCAAAATAAAATCACTGCCCAAATGTAGTCTAAATTAGAATAAATGTCAAATAACTGTTAGAATTAGGATTACATTCCAGTGTCCATCTCCCAGTACTATAATCAAAGCAGGCAGCTCCCAAATAATGGACAAATTACTTTCTGAAAGGAATCTTAAAACTAGTAAACACAGTTGCTATTCAACTATTTCAGAGTTTTATAAATGTCACGTTCTTTCTAATTGGCTCATGGTTTCAGCAAAACCAAATGAAAGTTAATTGGGTTAGTATGTGAACTGCACCTCCACCCCTCCCCCTTATGTTCCCAGGAATGAGCCTATTACTAATAAAGCTTCGTTGTTTTCCATATGTAATCTGAATGTGGGGTCTGCATTCATTACAATCAACTGGAGTCAGTTCCGTGGTTCCAGTGCCCTTTTCTGAGGCAGCTCTGCATCTTTGAGACATAGGGACAGAGACTACACTGAGAGGTGACTTGCCAAACATCTACTTCTACCTCTGCATTTGCCACCACGGGAATAGCAGATGGTAAACAAAAATTTGTGACTATGGCTCAGTTTCTTAGCAGCATCGCTCCTCTCAGACCTGGTTGGAATCACAGGGTGCCACCTTGTGTATAAGCTGACGATTTACTTCCCGGTTCCACAAAGGATCCAAATAGACTCCAAAATAATCAGCCTGAAAGCTCTGCATTTTGTTCACTGAGAAAAAAAGAAACAGATTTGAAAACACACAGCTCCAGAGGGTCCACAACACCCAATTTTGAATCGCACTGACAGCCTGTCTGGTTTGTTGCCCCACCCCTGACCGTAAAACACACCCAGTTCTCCACATTTGGAATAGATTGATGCCGCTCACTCAGGCTTTTGGATGGGGATAAGAGAAATAAGTAAAGCTCTTGTGACGAAGCTAATGAATTTGACTTGGACAGTTGTGTGTGTCCAAACAGCAAGCAAGCTATGTAGATGTAATTTCTGGACTTTGGATTTTATTTTATTTTATTTTTTTTGAGATGGAGTCTCTGTCAGCCAGGCTGGAGTGCAGTGGTGCAATCTCGGCTCACTGCAACCTCCGCCTCCTGGGTCAAGCAATTCTCCTGCCTCAGCCTCCTGAGTAGCTAGGATTACAGGCACATGCCACCACGCCTGGCTAATTTTTGTATTTTTAGTAGAGACAGGGTTTTGCCATGTTGGTCAGGCTGGTCTTGAACTCCTGATCTCGTGATCTGCCCACCTCGGCCTCCCAAAGTGCTGGGATTACAGGAGTGAGCCACTGTACCTGGCTTGGACTTTGGATTTTTGAGAGGCACTAGTTTCCATTGAGCTGATGAATATGAGCCTACTTATTTTAATAAAATAAGTAAAATAATTATTTTTAAAAATAAGTACTTATTTTAATAAAATTGGATGATAGGTTTTAAAAATGGCTGAGTTTGGAACAGAAATACAATTGTTGGAGCAAGGCCACGGGAAGTAAAAAGTAGGATCCTTTCCAATCCAGCTACCTTGCCCTTGAGAAATTCCACACTGGGAGGAAACCCACTCTAAATTCAGCACAGCTGTCATTCAGCTGAAGCCACTATTACATTCATGGAACTAGTGGGACGATTCATATTATTTTTATAAGGGTGTTGGAGTGGAGATCCTGGGGCTTTGGGGGCTACAGATGCACACCCACTGTTGGTTTAGGGCTCCTGAAATGTATATTCTTCTCAGCTTCTGTCTCCATTGGTTCATCGTCTTCTCCTGAGGCATCTCTGAAAGGTAACTTGGAAAGTTGTTTCAATCCCTGTGAAGGCAGTTTAGTCTCACTGACTTTGCTGGCCCATCTCAGACAACAAGCAGGCTCAGAGCACCAAGCTCACTGGGGTCCAAGTGTTAGCTAAGAGGAGTCCATTGTTAGGAAACTTGGGTTGCTAGTCTAAACATGGCTCCTCCCACCTATTTTTTTAAATCTCTACCACCAACAAAGGCTTAAATGTTTATAACCACAGATTTGTGAATGGCATATGCAGCTGGAATCCTGAATTGAAGAAAATCGGTGAATTGATTTATTAACAGCCATGCCTTACTGATCTGATCTTTGTTGTCCCCTAGAACAGAACAACCTGGTTTCGTAAGAAAAAGGTTCTGACAGTAGCATATTGAGAGCCCCTTAAATTCCACAGTGACTTGTTAGGAGGTAGAAAGGAAAGCAACTTTGTTTTCTCCAAATTAGAAGACAGATTTACTTGTCTTTCCTCAGCTATTAAAGGTGACTTTGGCAGGGAAAGAAACAGAGACCACTGAAATAAAACACACTAATTACCTAAAAATTTACTGACTCACCCATACCTCTCACCTTGTTTCAGAAAGGATTTCAGGTGGCTTTTGAGAGTTGCTAAAATATGCTAGGATAGCATTTAGGCTCTAAATTTCCTAGTAACACAAAATTAGGAAACCTTGTCAGCTTCCCAGCTCACGATATCCATTAGATAAAATGACTGCTCAGGAGAGTTACAGTTATTCCTGGTCCTCATTGCAATGTCCAAGAGTCTTTATAAATAGAGCAACTAGGTGATATAACAGATACTTCAACAGTATTCTTACAATAGACACAAAAGGGGCATCTAAGCGCTGTTTCTTATAGTGACCCTCCATATACACTGACGGCATGATATGCAATCCAGCACAAGCAATTCTGCAGAGGTTAGAATGGAGCTGGATGTCTGAAGCCATGAGCCCCACCCCATACAGATCCGGGAGTATGAATGGACCCTACGGCCCCCAGGCCATCCTGCCTGAAGATTGTTCTTCTCTCAACTGTCTCCTGATAAACTGTACTACTGAGAGCTCAAAATTGTGCGCTATTACAATTGCCTGAAGTGTAGCTCTTCTAAATGCCCAATTAAGGGCAGGCCCACATGCCTTAAATGACCGTGTTGTGGAGGATATTTTCTGGAAAGAAAGAAGCTTAACAAGAACCAGTGCCTAAATAGAAAGCTCTCCTCCCGCTTTTGCAATGAGCTAAGGGTGTATCCATTGGCAAAGCCAAGAAGTAATTTGACCTTTGCATAAACAAGGTGTGCATTGCTATCTCAGGTTAGATGGCATCAGGGGGTGGGGAGGTAGGGAAAGTTTCTTGCACACTGCATCCGTGTGAAGGTTGTCTGCTAGATGGTATAGCTGTTGTTTGCAAGCTTTGTTTTCTGGCTGTGGACTCTGCTTCCAATGCTTACGTTGTGCCTTTACTTACTTAGAAAGAGAGCCGCCCATCTGTAACTGCTGCTTCTCTAGGGCAGCTTTTGTAGCCCAGCAGACTGTGCAAGGCTTGTTTTGAAGGAAACTGAGTTTCAGAGTGTCCTCTGTTAAAGGAGGACATTAGGTCCTCCTACTCAGCCATACAAGGGACACTTATGTACCAAGTCCCCATCTTTCAGGCTTACCAGTCCAGCAGTTCTTCTAGCACTGTGCGTTCCCCTCCAGGGCTGGTACATAGGCCCACACCAACTGATGATGCAGACCTGCCATTTTAGGAATATCTTGGGGGATCTGCAGGGGCAAAGGGACTCCGGAAGTGGATGTCAGTTTGAGAACCAATTTTCACCACCACATTGATGCCTTCTACTAGGTTTGAAGGCAGTTATAGCTTGGTCTGGAGCTTGGTGCCTGAAGGCCCTACTTTTACGGTCTTTTGTCCTACAACTTCCCTACTTCATGGGAATGAAATGGCTTAAATAGCATGTGCCAGCCCATGTATGAAGTGACGCCAGTCATTTAAAATGTGCCTGAGTGACTAACAAAGAAAACAACATTTGAAACCTATTTTAGGTATAGAGATAAGTCTGGAATATTTTACCAAAATATTCCCCTTAGTGAGAGAAATGAGATTGCAAGGAAAGGATGATGGTAAAGAGAAATACTTTTTACTTTATAAACCTCTCTGTTATTATTCTAGATAGGTGGTTTTAAAAACTCATTTTAAAGAATTACAATCTGGTAGGTCAGGCGTGGTGGCTCACGCCTGTAGTCCAAGCACTTTGGGAGGCCCAGGTGGGCAGATCACGAGGTCGGGAGATTGAGACCATCCTGGCTAACACAGTGAAACCCCGTCTCTACTAAAAATACAAAAAGATTAGCCAGGTGTGGTGGCGGGCACCTGTAGTCCCAGCTACTCAGGAGGCTGAGGCAGGAGAATGGCATGAATCCAGGAGGCGGAGCTTGCAGTGAGCCGAGATAGCGCCACTGCACTCCAGCCTGGGCGACAGAGTGAGACTCTGTCTCAAAAAATAAAATAAAGTAAAAGAATTACAATCTGGTAATAGAACCTGCTTGTGCTTTGGAGAGAGACAAAGCTGGTCTCCCTGTATTCTATGACCCTTGTTAAATTGCTGCACCTCTGTGAACCTCTGTGACTTTGTGAAATGGGTATAATGTGCCTATCTCACTGGCTTCTTATGAGAAGTAGATGAAATAACATGATACAAATTGGCTAACACAGTGCCAGGCACACAGGCCCAATCAATATTAAAGCTACTGTTTCTATTCCTTTCCCTCTGTCTTTTTATTTACATGGCTTGAGGTGATTAAAATTAGATAAAATTAGAACTGTAGCACATAGAAAAAAGGAAATCTTGAGTTTCTACTCCAGTTTATGGTTCATTTTAAATTCTTCAAAACTAGAGTAAACTGAACATACACCCCCTCAACCCTCCCCACTCCCAGTTGACACTTTATTCCCTAGCCTTGCTTAGGGCTCATCAAGTACCCAAGAACAGAGTGGAACTATTATTCAAATCATCATGGCCATAGGGCCCTGCCAAAAAGATGACATTAGAGCCTTCAAAGTGGGAAGATCATATCTTTGTTGGAGAGATACATTTATATCTAAATAATCGGACTCTGAAAAGTCAGATTTGTTTCTCATTGTGCAAAAGTTCTCTTCAATAACTATGAGATGAATCACATGACCTTAAGACTGGATTTGAGGGTAGGGATTCTGCTTTTTCTTCCGCCTTCCCTCTTACCCTCTCTGCTTCACCATTTCTTCCTTCCCTCTATCCTCCTCTTAAGGTATGAAATTCTAAATACGATTTTAAAAGTCCAAATTTCTGTCTGAACAGCAACATGGTTAGCTCCTATTTGAAATCAGAAAGAGCCAGGCTACTTATCCATGAAAAATTCCCCCATAATCCATGGGCTGGCTGTGTCTGAGTTTATGTTCACCTGCAAAATAAGGCTACCATGTTCACAAGGGATATTAGCAGGAGTCATTACATAACATCTATAACATAGTGGGACAATTTCCAAAAGAATTTACAAATGATGTTTGAAAATGCTTGTCTGATTACATTTATCCTAATGTGTCCCCATCTACATATCCACATTGGTTTAATAAAGAGTCAACATCTCTCAGAGTCAAATTTGAGTGAGCCAGAGCCATTTGAGTACATGCTCTTTTTCTTTTCTTTCTTTCTTTCTTTTTCTGGTAATAAAGGAAGGAGATAATGACACTGATTTGCTTATATGATTTGTAAACTGACTCTGAAAGTCTTTCCAAAAGAAAAGTTCCCAAAATGCGGTATGTTTGCCCAAGTCTCCGCTTTGAAGGAGCATACTGATCTAGATGTGTGTATATTGCTGTGCTTACTAAACCAGGCCCATCACTTACTGACCTTCTCTCCTTTTTATTATCCACTGATATAATTTAATTAAGAAGAAAAATATTGGAACATAAGGCTGGTAGCCTTGGTTTTACTAACCTTTCTTGACTCCTGAGAGGTGAGAAAATGATCCAAACAAGAGATTAGCCAAAATATAATAATAAATATCCTGCTTGGCTTTGTGTTCCCTGGCAGGATATTTTATTCTTTGTTTTATGAATTTATGAACAGTTCTGAAGGCATTCTATGTGAATAAGCTTAAATCAAGCTTGATTTTTTCATATGTTAATTTTATTTATTTTTCACTTATTTATTTTTAGAGATAGGGTCTTGCTCTGTCACCCAGGCTGGACTGCAGTAGCATGATCATGGCTCACTGTAACCTAGAACTCCTGGGCTCAAGCAATCCTCCCACCTTAGCCTCCTGAATAGCTAGGACTACAGGACTACAGGACTACAGGTGCTCACCACCAAACACAGCTTGCTTATTTATTTATTTATTTAGCAACAGGGGGGGGGGGGGGGTCTTACCACGTGGCCTAGGCTGGTCTTGAACTTCTGACCTCAAGCAATCCTCCCACCTCAGCCTCCCAAGGCTCTAGGATTATAGGCATGAGCCACTGCACCTGGCTTATATGTTAACTTTAATATAACCTTTAAGTGTACAGATTTTATCACTTATAGAGTAATCTTACCCAAATTACAAATCATTTGCCATTACATGAAATAGAAAAGAGGGAATAACCCCAAAATGCCTAGAATTGAAAATGTAAACTTTGTTCTCATCCCCAAATCAAAGACTTGTTTCCCACCCTAGAAGTTGATGCCTGCTCTCAATAGTGCAGCTAACAGCCCAGAGGAAGCACAATTATTGGCTTCTCTTCTGCCCTCTAGCCTGATCTATAGCAATAAATTCCCAGGGTGGCCATGCAATTACACACAACGTGATCACTATCACAGCAGGCCCAGCTAGATATGGATACACAACATGATCACTTACCCAGTAGGCACCGTTCAATATGGTTAGACAACATGATCACTACACAGCAGGCCCCTTTCAGTATGGATTCCTAACATGGCCATGACTAATATAACAGGCACCTTGCATGCAACCGAAATGCAACCACCATCCCTGCAAGAACAGCTTGATGGGGACACATTATGTTATACCTAACTCCACATGTGCACTCAGGTGTAGATACTCTGCAGAAGGTCGTTTAGCACAGCAGGCTCTGCCATAGAGAAATTTGACCACAGACATAGCAGAAACAGATTTGGCTTTGCAGACAAGCTGTGATAGGACCTCCCAATGGGACTGCTAACATGGCAGGCAATATTCTATCTTTAGCCAAGTGCAAATACGAAAAAGCCTAATGATGAACAAAAGATCTGTAATTTACAAAACATCACAACAAACGGACCTGAAGAAAAAGACAAAGAGCACACTGCTTATGTTGAGTGTGGATTTTCCTGCATCCACACCACCAGTGCCTGTGGCAGAAAAGAACGCATTTGACGTTATCCTGCTACTCTCATTAGAGCAGATCTTTTTTTTTTTTTTTTTTTGAGATAGAGTCTCATTCTGTCACCCAGGCTGGAGTGCAGTGGCGCGATCTCGGCTCACTGCAAGCTCCTCCTCCCGAGTTCACGCCATTCTCCTGCCTCAGCCTCCCGAGTAGCTGGGACTACAGGCGCCCGCCACCACGCCCAGCTAATTTTTTTATATTTTTAGTAGAGATGGGGTTTCACCGTGGTCTCAGTCTCCTGACCTGGTGATCCGACCGCCTCGGCCTCCCAAAGTGCTGGGATTACAAGCGTGAGCCACCGCGCCCGGCCTCAGAGCAGATCCTTTTGATGGAAGGTGGTGTGTCTCTGTGCTGCTTTGATGAGTGTGAAAATACACCAACTTTTTTATGTATAGTAACATTATCAACTGTTATGTACAATACAAAAGAAAAGACTTTTAGGAAAATAAATGAAGTATTTCTTTTCTGCCAGCTTTAAAGAAGCAAATGGATTTGCAAATTTGAAATCAAAATAACAAAATTTGAAATGAAATTAACAAAAAGGGAGTAATTTTTATATCAAAAAGCTTTTCATTTATTTTTAAATGATGCTACTCCCATAGACTCCAATTTGGCTGATCTGGAATGTGGCCCAGAAATATACATTTAACAAATATACCAGGTTATTCTTCATCAGAATATTTTCAACAGCTTCATCTCATTGGTTCGTTTGTTCTTCTTCATCTTTTTTTTCCCTCTAATTTTCATCTTTCTCTTCTCCCTGTTTCTTGTCTCATTTCTGTCTTTGGCTCTATCCTCCTCCATTTTTTTTTTTTTTTTTCTGTTTTTCTCTAGGTATGGGTAGGAAGATGCTGGGGGAGGGGTGGTAACAGGGATGGGAAGGTTGGTTGGACAGTTGTGAAGAAAAGAGGAGAAAGGAAATCCTGCCAATTTCATAAGCCTCAAGCCATGTTCCAAAACAGTACAAGGCCTCTGTGTATTCCCTGTGCCTCTTTAATTGTAGCACACAGATCATGCCACCTAATTTTCGAGTCATGGTTACAGATGGAGGTCATCAGAGTCAAGAGAAGATGGACAGAGATCTTAGATGGAACTTGCAATTGTCCAAGTTTGTCTCCACCAACTAAAGTATGCTGCATTTAAAATTCTTATGGCAAACCTGGGATTGGAGCAGCTATTGTCTTAGAATCCCACCGATGGTCTTGGTAAATATTGAAGTTCCAGCTCTCATCTCTTCCCTCTGCCCTTGACCCCAATCTCCATCTATTTATGGGCCTTTTGCTTTTGTTGTTATCTGTCATGGGCTATTTACTGAACATAGGTGCAGCAACATGGTTTGAAAAACCCTAATTCAGGAGGCAAGGAAACCTGGATCCACACCTGGCCCTGGCATTAGTCAATCTTGTGATCTTAGGTTATGCAACCTCTCCAGTAGCATTGTCCTCTACTGTTAAAGTGAGGGGTTATCTACAATGTTCACTTTAGTTCTAAAATTATACAGAATCAAAATAAGTCATATTACTCTTCTGTACTACTTCAAGATAAACAGGGCCAGGTGTGAGTGATAACAAGTTTTCAACGTCCAGAATAGGTGACTTTTTGTCCTTAAAAAAAAATTAAAACAAGCAATATCTCACCTAGAGTCAAAATATAAAGACTGTCAAATTTCCTACTGTTTCTGTTAGACCATAATCAAAAGTAGTCTGCATTGTAAAATATAAACTTAAGAAGAGGCTAATGTTTTAAATTGGCTTCTTAAATACTGGCTTCATAAATTTCCTTATTATTAAGAATCTATTTTTATCTAGGCTGGGTGCAGTGGCTCACGCCTGTAATCCCAGAACTTTGAGAGGCTGAGGCAGCAGATCACTTGAGGTCAGGAGTTCAAGACCAGCCTGGCCGACATGGTGAAACCCCATCTCTACTAAAAATACAAAAATTAGCCAGGCGTGATAGCGCACGCCTGTAATCCCAGCTATTAGGGAGGCTGAGGCAGGAGAATTGCTTGAACCTGGTAGGTGGAGGTTGCAATGAGCCAAGATCGTACCACTGCACTCCAGACTGGGCAACAGAGTGAGCCTTTGTTTCAAATATATATAGATATATAAATCTTGATTATCTTTTAAAGAAGATAAAGATACTTGTAAAGAAAGTACCAGAAATTAAACACTTTGAATGGGTTAAATAATCAGTTTATTATTACCACAACCCATATTTAGATGCCCTTTGAATAATGTGAGAAAAAATATTTTAAATTATTTTCTGAATGCTTATAAAAAAGATGAGACTATGATGCAGAATTAAGACACACAGGGCTCTTGGGACAGAAAAATCGCAGGGAGCAGTGGGGAAGAGAACTGACACTCAGGGCACAATCTCATCACCAGGCACTCTACTAGACACTTCTAATTCATTTAACAAATAATTATTAAATACTTGCTATGCCTAACCTAAGAGCTGGGCATGGAATGGGGAGTAAGAAAGACATGGAGGTTGCCCTCATTTAATCCAGTAACGATCTTTAACAATCTGTTATTATTGACCTATGTTCTTTGCACAGGTTACTTTGTATTTTATTGCAACTAATGAAGTTTACCATGTTCCCTCTAGCCCAGTGTGGTGACTCTCGCCTGTAATCCCAGCACTTTGGGAGGCCGAGGCTGGTGGATCACTTGAGGTCAGGAATTTGAGATCAGCCTGGCCAACATAGTGAAATCACATCTCTACTAAAAATACAAAAATTAGCCAAGTGTGGCAGCACATGCCTGTAGTCACAGCTACTTGGGAGGCTGAGGCAAGAGAATTGCTTGAACCCAGGAGGTGGAGGTTGCAGTGAGCCGAGCACTCCAGCCTGGGCGACAGAGTGAGATTCTTGTCTCAAAAAAAAAAAAAAGAAAGTTTCCTCTTACCCCTTGCAAGACATAAACATACCTTTCCTTTTCTATCCTACACTGGTACTGGTGATGAATTAAGTGCTGTTGAGTAAAGAGCTGTTCAGGATCTACAAAGCAGGTATTACTTCCTGTACTCAATTAACTAAATTAATAATATTAGGCTTTCACTTCTCCCATCTACCCAGAGAAAGAACTTAATCAGAAAATTTAACAACGGCCTGAAATTTCCTTGGATTTCATAGAGTTCAATATCAGGTTTTTTTTTTTTTTGGTCAAATACATGTAACATAAAATTT
Source organism: Hylobates moloch (assembly GCF_009828535.3). Taxonomy (NCBI): domain Eukaryota; kingdom Metazoa; phylum Chordata; class Mammalia; order Primates; family Hylobatidae; genus Hylobates; species Hylobates moloch. The sequence continues at coordinate 3,232,208 of NW_026652299.1, forward strand.
ACCATCTTAACCATTTTTAAGCATATAGTTCAGTATCATTAAGTATGTTCACTTTGTTGTGCAACCAATCTCCAGATTTTTTTAATCTTGCATAACCAAAACCCTATACTCATTAAATAACAACTCCCCATTTTCCCCTACTCACTTTCTATGAATTTGACTACTTTGATACCCCATATAAGTGGGATTATACAGTGTTTGTCTTTTTGTATCTGGTTTATTTTACTTAGCATAATATTTTCCAAGTTCATCCAATTTGTAGAATGTGTCAAAATTTCCTTCTTTTTTAAAGCTGATTAATATTCTACCTTCTGGCCAGGCACAGTGGCTCACGCCTGTAATCCCAGCACTTTGGCAGGCCAAGGCAGGCAGAACACGAGGTCAGGAGATCGAGACCATCCTGGCTAACATGGTGAAACCCTGTCTTTACTAAAAATACAAAAACAAAATTAGCTGGGCATGGTGGCGGGCACCTGTAGTCCCAGCTATTTGGGAGGCTGAGGCAGGAGAACGGTGTGAACCCGGGAGGCAGAGCTTGCAGTGAGCCGATATCACGCTACCGCACTCCAGCCTGGGTGACAGAGCGAGACTCCGTTCCAAAAAAAAAATTCTACATTCTGTTTATCCATTCATCTGTCAGTGAACACTTGGGTTGCTTCTACCTCTTGACTATTGTGAATAATGCTGCTATGAACATGGGTGTGCAAATATCTCTTTGAGATCTTGATTTCAATTCTTTTAGGTATACCCCCAAGTGAAATTGCTGGATCATATAACAATACTATTTTTAATTTTTTGAGGAACTGCTAGACTGTTTTCCATAGCAGCCGTACCGCTTTACGTTCACACCAACAGTGCACAGGGTTTCCATCTCTCTACCTCTTCTCCAACATGAAATTTTGTGTGGTTATTTTAGAGTGGCCACACTAACAGTGTGAGGTGATATCTCACTGTGGTTTTGTTTTGCATTTCCCTGACGGTTAGTAATACTGAGCATCTTTTTGTATGCTTGGTGCCCATTTGTATATCTTCTTTGGAGAAATGTCTATTCAAGTCATTTGCCCATTTTTAATTTTTTTGTGGTTATTAAGTTGAATTCTATATTGTTTTGTTTGAATATTTAATGTAACCAATAAAAAAGCAGGAAATGAATTTAGGGACCACCCATTAAAAATCATAAAGAAGAAAACCAAGGTGTAAATTGGAGATAAATTTTCTGGTGTTTTGTGGAGCTGATCCCAATTTCCATGCCCCACTGCATGTACATATTTTCTTTTTCTGTCTATCAGAGCCAGGAGACAATTGTCAATGGGGTCCTTTCTTTTCCAAAGTATCACATAGGCCTTCTCAGTGAAACTTCCACCTGTGTGCTGAGGAAGGCGGAACTAGGAAGTGGTGGCAAGGAACCCTGGCAAATGCAATCAAAGACTTTCCCCATCATGGCCCTTAGTCAGAGAAGATAAAAGTTATGACTAACCATAACACTGGTTTACCAGCCTTTTAAAAATTTTTTTATGTTTTATTTTTTAATTTTTTTAGACAAGGTCTTGCTCTGTCACCCAGGTTGGAGTGCAGTGGCATGGTCACAATTCACTGCAGCCTCAACCTCCCAAGCTCCAGTGATCCTCCCACTTTTGCCTACCAAGCAGTTGGGACTGCAGGCTTAGGCCACTGCGCCTGGCTAACTTTTTTTTATTTTGTAGAGATGGGGTCTCTCTATGTTGCCAGGGCTGGTCTTGAACTCCTGGGCCCAAGCGATCCTCTCACCTTGGCCTCTCAACGTGCTGGTATTACAGGCATGAGCCATTGTGCCTGGCTGGTTTACCAGATATCTTGACCCAAGTTTGAGACTCTATGCCTGGTTGAATTTATGTCAGAAATTGAGTGACTCCTCCATAAAAATTAAACAGAAAGCACACTGGCTAAGCATCTTTGAACTTTTTAGAGTATTTGTCTGCTCTCATCTCTGGAATAAAGAAGAGATACTGGGGAGAGAGGAAAGTGTTACAAACATTTCTTTTCCATAGATCATGTCTCTGGAACTTTCACCTTTTTCACTTCATCCGTCTGAACATTCAGTAATGCCGACCACACTTTCTACTGAGTAAGTAGGCTTTCAACTAAGTGCTATGAGGATTCAAAGATGAGAAAGTGTCCACTCTCAGTGTGTACTGCCTAGCATAGGAGACAAAACACGGACACAGTTAACTATGGTGCAACATAGAAAGTGATAATTATCTTAAGAGAAACCCACACCAAAAAAATGCCATGGGGAGAGAAACTATGGAGAGATTACATCTGGCTGATGGGCTTGGGAATATGTCAGAGAAAGCTCTAGGGAGGAAATACTACCTGGTGCCTGAAAAAGATGTGAACAGGTGGAAATGGGGCAAGAAGTTCATTCTTGGCAGAAAGAAAAATGGTCCCATCAAAAAATGGGCTAAGGACATGAATAGACAATTCTCAAAAGAAGCTATACAAATGGCCAACAAACATATGAATAAAGGCTTGACATCACTAATTATCAGGGAAATGCAAATTAAAACTACAATGCAATACCACCTTACTCCTGCAAGAATGGCCGTAATTAAAAAATAAAAAAATAATAGATGTTGGCATTGATATGGTGAAAAGGAAACACTTCTACACTGCTGATGGAAATGTAAACTAGTACAACCACTATGGAAAACAGTGTCAAGAGTCCTTAAAGAACTAAAAGTAGATCTACCATTTGATCCAGGAATCCTGCTACAGGGTATCTGCCCAGAGGAAAAGTCATTATATGAAAAAGACGCTTGCACATGCATGTTTATAGCAGCACAATTTGCAATTGCAAAAGCACAGAACCACCTCAAATGCCCATCAATCAATGAGTGGGTCAAGAAATTGTGGTATATATATGAATACTATTCAGCTATAAAAAGGAATGAATAATGGCAACCTGGATGGAATTGGAGACCATTAGTCTAAGTGAAAACTCAGGAATGGAAAACCAAACATCATACATTCTCACTTAGAAGTGGAAGCTAAGCTATGAGGATGCAAAGGCATAAACATGATACAGTGGACTCGGACTCTGGGGGAAGGGTGGGAGTGGGACGAGGGTTTAAGACTACACATTGGGTACAGTGTACACTGCTCAGGTAATGGGTGCACCAGAATCTCAGAAGTCACCACTAAAGAATTTATCCATGTAACAAATACCACCTGTTCCCCCAAAACCTATTGAAACAAATAAATAAAAAAAGAAATGTGCGAGCAAACACATGAAGGAAGGATAGGATGCATTCCAGAATCAGGAACCCAAAGGATGGAGCATGGTGAATCCAAAGACATAATCAACAAAGTTTCCAGTCCTGGTTCTGCCTACTAATGGCTATTTGGTCAAAATACTTAGTTTCTCTCGTTCTCAGTTTTTATTGTTGCCGATAACAGAATACCTGCCAATCCCACAGTGTTATTGTGAATATGCAATATAGTAAAATGTGTGAAAATGCTATATAAACCTCAAAAAGCTATATATATATTGCTATGATCTGAATGTCCTTCAAAATTCGTGTGTTACATATTCATTGCCAGTGTGATAGTATTAAAACGTGGGGCATTTAGGGGATGATTAAGTCAGGAGGGTGGAGCCCTCATGGATGGAATTAGGAACCTTATAAAAAGGCCTAAGAGAGTGGATTCATTCCCTTCTGTCTGTTCTGCCATGTGAGGACACGGAATTTGTCCCCATCCAGAGTATGCAGCAACACAGTGGCATCTTAGAAGCAGACAGCAGCCCTCACCAGACATGAAACCTGCCAGCACTTTGATCTTGGATTTCCCAACCCCCAGAAATGTGAGAAATAAATTTCTACTTTTTATAAATTACTAAGTCTCGGGTGTTAGCAGCACAAACCAATGAAACCAATGTGTTATAGCAGCACAAACCAATGAAGACACAAGAGGATAGAGTTTTTATTGGTAGGTTGGAGCCCCATGATGGAAGGCTTGAACATTAAGCTAAGGAGTTTGAATAAGTCACCTGCATCAGACCAAGCAAGGTCCTGCACTGAGACTTCCCATTGCTTCCTAGGGGAAGTCTGGTTACTTATTTTGCATAATGTAATATAATCTAGTATACCAGCTGTGTACACATTTGGTAAATTACACACTCATAACTCACATTAAATCAATTTGCTACAGATTCAGTTTTAAGTGCAGCCTTCAAGTTTCCCTGTTTTCCTCTCCTATACTCTGACAGGTATATCCTCTGGCCTGTATATGGTGGCCACTATTTCAGATTTCTTATTCTTACAACTACTACTCTTAGGTCCACACTAGGCCACTCCTCCCAGCTCCACTGATCCCTAAAGAATAAACTCAGTCCTGATCTAGGACCCAGAAGCCACTAGTCACTTCAGATTGAAATTAATTCCCTCTTCACACAGGGAATTAAACAATTTAATTGATTAAAGATAAGTATATTTATACCAGACAATGTCTCAAAGAATCTTCAGTAGAAGTCTAACTTTCATTAGTTCTAAATTTCTGGTGGTTTTTATTTTATGCTAAACTTTTGGGCTGCCACCGACAATGGATTATTTGCAAAATTAAAACCATTCAAAATGAAGACAAAATGAACTCCTTGTGACGTGGTAGCCTTTTCATTCCTGTGGCCCACCCACTCACTGCTGTCGGTTGTGGTGCCATTTCTCCATGTCTACACGCTTTCGCCTGGACTACTGCTCGTCTCTAGCTCCAGTGGTCTCCTAACTAGAGACTCTTTCCCAGTCTTGCCTTCCTCCCATCCAGTTCCCCCAATGATACCAGAGTGCTCATTCTGAACATGTAAATCTGTTTGTGCCTTTCCTTTGCTTCTTAGCATGGCATACAGCCCTCCACAACCTCACTCCCCACCACTCTTCCATACCTCACAACCCAAGCCCCAACATCCACATCCTTTATGTCATAGCACACACCCACTGCACTCCAAGCAGACCATGCCGTTTCACAATTTCCTTCTTTTTCCATATGCTATTCCCTGGAATTTCTGCTCGGTATCCTCCTATCCTGTCAGATCTCATTTGTATTAACTGCTTCTCCGCTAAGACTCCCTGACAGTGTGGCCTCTCATCCTCCCCCCACCTTGGTCATCATTGATTCAGGCCTACTCTCAGCACTTCATGTAAAATTAACTCTGTGGGAGCATTATTCATATTGTGTTATTGTTGTTTGCTTATCTGTCTCCTCACTGGATCCTGAGTCTTTTATTTTGCCAAGCCCTGATATCTAGGACAGTTGAGCCCAATAAATACTTGTTAAATGAACAAATAGAGTAGCTATAGGCCCTGACTTTAGAAAGTATTCCACAAGTCTTAGTTCTCTTTCACCCTTTCTCCTATCCCCTATTCCATTTATTTCCTAAGAACCTTCATTTCCATTTCAGCTCAACTCATATGTCACTTTTAGGGAGTCACCTTACCAATTGAGTGGAAGAGGTCATTTTCTGTTTTCAATCAACATTCATCTAGAGTAAAAGAAAAATCCTCACATCTGGCAACTATATTTCACCCTCTTGCACGAGTCAAGCTTTCAGTTATACATACATTTTGAAGAGAAATGGTTTTGCCATATTCATTCCTACCCTTGCCTTTTAAAACAGAATTTTATCTGACATAACTAATGACAGAAAAGAAAAATAGAGATGATATCCCAACCAGTTTAAACCAGAAATTTAGTCGAATATTTGATGCCCTTTCTATACCAGGCTAGGTGTGAGGCTAGATCTTTACACATGTTCTTCTCTTCTTCTCTCTGGCTGGAATCATTTATCTGGTTGAGGTTTCTCAACCTTGGTGCAATTGACATATGGGGCCACATAATACTTTGTCATTGGGGGGCTCTGCAGCGTTTCTTACAATGTCAGCAGAATCCCTTTCCTCTACCCACTAGATGCCAGTAGCATACCCAAGTTTTGACAACCAAAAATATCTCCAGACATTGTCAAATGTCCTCCTAGGGACAAAAATCATAACTAGCTGAGAAGCACTGACCTGATTCCTGCTCATCTTTCATATTTTAACTAATATGTCATCACCTGCTGGTAGCCTTCCTTTACCCCTCAGAATAAATCTAATGTCTCATTATATATTTTTTTTCCTTTTTTTTTTGAGACAGAATCTCTCTCACCCAGGCTGGAATACAGTGGTGTGATCCTGACTCACTGCAACCTCTTCCTCCTGGGCTCAAGCCATCCTTCCACCTCAGCATCCCAGGTACATGCCACCACCCCTGGCTATTCTGTTTGTTTGTTTTTTGTTTTGTGGAAATGGACTCTCACCATGTTACACAGGCTAGTCTTGAACTCTTGAGCTCAAGCAATCCGCCTGAACCATTGAGCTCAAGCAATCCACCGACCTCAGCCCCCCAAAGTGCTGGGATCTCATTACACGTTTTTATAACATTGTATAACATTTCCTCATAGCATGTATCAAGGTTTGCAATTCTACAGTTATTAGCATGCTTATTGTTTTTCTCCTAAGCTATAAGCTCTATGAAAGTAGAAACTGGCTCTGTTTTGCTCACTATTGTACGCTTTGTCCTTAGCACAGTATCTAACTTATATTAGGTACCCCATAAACAAGTGGTATAATCTCTTCCCTCAGTAGCAAAACTTTAAAAAATTCAGAGAAAACGTAGATGTGAGCCACGGGCCAGACATATCTAAGAAGCAATATCGTTTGAAAGGGATGGGTGCTTTTGATAATATTCTTTCTATGTAATTAGGAGAGAATGGAGAGCAGCTATGAAGCCAATGTGGGGGGAAAGTCTCTGAGAGACGCTATAGAGGAACGAAGAGACAGACAGAGATAGATGTTTGCATCTGCAAGAATCGTGCCATGGAGGCTACCACCCAGAAGGAGCTGAGGTTCATGTAATGCCTAGACTACAGGAAGGACTTTCCAATACCATGTTTACATGGCAGGACTCTACCTGCATGAAAAAATGACAATAGCAGTAGCTGTGGGCCTTAAGGGAACCCAGGACAAGCTAGGGGAGCATGTGTGGGATCTACTCCTGGCTTCTGATACATTCTGCATCCATAGCTAAATTTGAAACAAAATCAACAATTTATCTTTCCTTTAATGAATGAATAACGTGATTTTCCTTTATGAAGATATAAACAAGACAGGAACTAAAGTATTTCCACTTATCTATCTGCTGTCAAGACCACCTAAATAAAGGGTCTTAAATTGTTCACGTTTTCTTGCTCTAAATTGTTTTTGTTTTGATCTGTTTGTTTATTTCAGGGCTGGGTCTGGGCAGAAAAAAGATAGGCTTCATATGGATTCGTTTAGGGAGTGTGTCGAGAAACCTCGAGGATTGTGCCGTATAGAGGGTCTGGTAACGGTGAGGCCAACACTAGGCCTGGAGGGGTGTGGTGTGAGAGGGAGAGAGGGAGAGAGGGCTAGAGGGGGAGAGAAGGGGAGAGAGGGGGAGAGAGGGGGAGAGAGGGAGAGAGAGAGAAAGAGAGAGAGGGAGGGGGGGAGAGAGCGAGAGAGAGAGAGAGAGAGAGAGAGAATGAACTATATAGATAAAGGGGGCCACCTGCAATGAGCTGTGGCCTTCAGAAGAGGGATGCAGTGACCAGGCAGTCAGACAGCATAGAAAATAAATCAACACCCAACTCCTTCACTCTCCCCGGCCCCCACATCTGCTGTTGCTCCTCATTGGTAGCAATCAAGTCCTGAAGCAGTCCACAAAGATGAGTCCCTTGGGGGCCCAAGGAAAGGAGAAGAAGGATGGAAACAGGAGAGGGGAGGGTGGCAGAAAATATCCAGCACGATGTCTCATTGCGTACCACTTCCAGAGGATGGACCACAACCTTATTTCAGAGCTGACACCAACAATTTGTAAAATAGCATTGACTTTGGGACGTAGTGTTTTTACTGGGAGATGGTATATAAAGTAGACACAACATAAAGAAATCCTACATGTCTGTCCCAGAGACTTGATAATTTAGTCTGAGCCATTGTACTGGCTCAGACTAAAAACTAGGCTAGCACCAACCTCCAAGCCCCCTGTGACACTCTTGAGCATGGCTGCAGGAAAGAGACTGAAGGAATAAAACTTAACTATACCACCACCTCTCTCCTTTAGGGGTGTGATGGGATCACACAATACCATCATAAATCTTCTCTTTCATTTTGCTATGAAGGAAGTAGAAGAGGCAGAAGTAAAAAAAAAAAAAAAAAAAGCCATGGCCTGAGATATGAGTGAAAGTTACATTCTTTTCCCTTGGAATTTTCTAAAACACCTAACAAAAGATTTAAATTGCATCCCAGTTTTTTTATTTGAAGAAGAAACTGGATAGAGACCCCAAGTTATCCTAGCCTTAATTTAGGCTACAGAAGCAAAGAGCAGATGGCCATCTGGACAGAGAGCCTTTTCTAGGACGAAAGTACAAAAAGCATGGGAACTCAGAGATGCCAGCCTCAGTGTAGGGCTAGGTGAACTCTTTTACCCTCATCCCCATTTTCCAGGAAGAGAAAACACTTTCATCAAGTGTAATATGAAGGGTTTATGGGTGAAGAAGTACAGCTCAGCTCAACATACTAATAGACTCAAATATTTAAGGAATGGGTTGGCAGCCACACTTACAAATAGACTCCCTTTCAAGATAACAAAGACTACTAGGGATGACTGTACTTGCTGTCTGAGATCAAGCCTTGGCTTCTGCCTGTCCCATCATCTCTTGAGTCCTGATCTGGGCCTGTTGCCCATGTTCCCATCTGTCCTGCTCACTGCTTGGCACTCTTTCGCCTTCATAACCTCAGCCTCCACGTGTTTGTGCCTTTGATGAGCCCCTTCTGCAAACTCTAGCCCTAGCATGTGTGTGAATTCCAAGTTGTGATAACTGCTTTTCTCAGCAATATATTTCTTCCAATCTTGTTCGAAATTCTTGACACTATCTTGGCTCTACATATATACTATTCCTATATCATAACCAGAAGCTGCTGGGGTCTGATACTAAACCAAGTTAAGAGCACATCAGCCTGGCCAAGGCCAACTATCTCAAATTCCTGCAAACCAATATTGTATCACTGATATTTACTGGATTTTTTCCTATAAGCCCAGCACTTTGCATGAATTGTCTCATGCAAACTGTAGGAAATACCTATATGTAAGAGAATATTACCTTTCCTGTTTTATAGATGAAAATGCCAAGAACGACAAGGGTTGAGTGACTTTCATAAGGTCAGGTAGCCTGCTGGTGGAGCTGGGGTTGGAACCCAGGCATTCGGACTTCTGAGCCTGTGATTCAACCACTATGCTACATGTGCCCAGAATGTGTCTCACCCTCCAGAAAGGAGATGACCAGGACCTTCATATAAGCCATGCCTTTTGGTCTGGAGCACCTTCCCTCATGCTGTACATGATGGGCTCCTTCTCGCCCTTAAAGTGTGTTTCCATATGTCCTACTCATAGAGGCCTAGACTGTCTCTCCTGTTTGTATACATCCTGTTCTTCTCCTTCGTTGCATTTCTCTCAATAAATATTCCTTGGCATGTTTACTGTCTAATGTCTTGTCTTGCTCTGCAAGTGATGGGACTGGGTATGTTTCGCTCAGCACCATATTCCAACGTTCATCTCAGCAACTGACCCATTGTAGACATCACACCTTTCAAATAGAGGAATAAATGAATAGACTCCCTTCTGGTATTCTCATCTTAGAACCTTGCAAAGTTTCATATGCTACCTAAATTATTGAGTCAGTGGCAAATGCTTTTTACTGTTTGGTTACTGCTGAGAAGGCAAACCTCTTTCCCTCTGAGGGTAGGTTTTACTTATTTATAGATAAAAGTCTTTTGAGGTCCGATTTGCAATGAGCAAGTTTGTCACAATCAGGTAACCTAATGTCAGTTCAAAATGCCTTGTGATTATAAAGTGGTAAGATCATGTGTGTGTGGCCTACAGAAGAGGGGTGCTGACGGCTGCCTAATGTCAGCAGTCCTAAGCAGTGTACAGTCTACAGGGCGCAACTCAATTGGTTGCATAAGTTCTACCACATCTGTTCAAGATAACTTTATTGCTTTCTAATTAGGGTTTCAATGTGCCTATTTAGCCTAGAATTCTCAAACCTTTTGGACTTAGGATCCCTTTATAATTTTAACAATTATTGAGGGCTGGGCACAGTGACTCATGCCTGTAATCCCAGCACTTTGGGAGGCTGAGGTGGGTGAATCTCCTGAGGTCAGGAGTTCAAGACCAGCCCAGCCAACATTTGAAATCCCATCTCTACTAAAAATACAAAAATTAGCTGGTCATGGTTGTGGGTGCCTGTAGTCCCAGCTACTTGGGAGGCTGAGGCAGGAGAATCACTTGAACCTGGGAGGTGGAGGTTGCAGTGAGCCAAGACTGCACCACTGCACTCTAGCCTGGGCAACAGAGCGAGACTCTGTCTCCAAAAAAAAAAAAAAAAAGTTATTGACGACCCTCAAAGAGTTTGTAATAACAATTATATCTATTGATATTTACTATACTGACAGTTAAAAATGAGAATCTTGAAACATTTATTGTTTTGTTTGAAGTATATATGTTATACATATATACATATAGCATACATATGTGTATATATTTGCTACATGTATATACACACATATATGTATATATACTCACATATAGCATATACATATAGTATTGGTATATGTGGGTGGAAAAAGAAATATTTTTAATAGCCCTTTTAGATAGATAATTGTGGATATTCTGATACTATACCAAAATTTAACAATCGGTAGTTTCTTAAAGGCTAGTTCAATATAAAATACGGAATCTTATCAAGAAAATTTTTATACTGTTACATTGAAGTTCATTCCTCTATCTTGCACTTTGAATGGACCTAGGTGTAATTTTGTAATGTCATGTATTTGGTCACTTGGAAAGTACCGTTGACTGAGTTAGGCACATCTTCTAGTATCATGTGACCAGACAATGCCCCTGTAAAACAGTATAAGTCTGAGACTGGAAAATGGTTTCAGAACCAGGAGAGGAAAAATAATGTGGGAGAGGAGAGACTCAGTTATAGACAAGATAAGCAATTTTTGTTACAATGTATCTGATATGGTTTGGCAAATTTTGTTACAATGTATCTTACATGGTTTGGGTGTCCCCACCCAAATCTCATCTTGAATTGTAGTTCCCATAATCTCCACGTGTCACGGGAGGGACATGGTGGGAGGTAATTGAATCATGGGGGTGGTTTCCCACATGCTATTCTCATGATAGTAAGTTTTCACAAGATCTGATGGTTTTATAAGGGGCTTCCCCCTTCACTTGGCTGTCATTCTTCTCTCTCCTGCCACCATGTGAAGAAGGACTTGTTTGCTTCCCCTTCCACTATGATTGTAAGTTTCCTGAGGCCTCCCCAGTCATGCTGAACTGTGAGTCAATTAAACCTCTTTTCTTTATAAATTACCCAGTCTCGGGTATGTCTTTATTAGCAGCATGAGAATGATGAAGTAATACGGTGTCTGGGTAGAAACACATTATAGTTGTGCTGATTCTAAACTCTGCCTTATTTTGCCTATGATATGCTTCAGTAATAATCTTCATGGTCAGTATGTCTTGCTGGCTTCTACAAGTTCCTGTTTCTCAGAATACACAGAAATATGAGTTTGCTATTTAGGGGGAAAAGGAGGAGGAAGAGGGGGGAATTCAGGGAGGAGATGTCTTACAGATCAGAATTTGCCTTTTGGCAGAAATTTGGCTACTCCTCACCGGTCCGATTTGAGCTCTTACTTCTGGCTAATTACACTACATCTCTCTCTCTCTGGGGTGCTGATGGTAGCATTCCATGGCTATTAATAAATGCCTCATGACATTTGGGAGAGGACAACTTTGTGAGTGAGGAGAGCTTTATTAATTTGGGGGCAAGGTTTTATGTTTAAAATAAAAAGTACCTTTAAAGAATGTTGCAGCCATAGAGTTGTTCTCAGGGCGGACCACAGTTCTCTGTAAGCATATTGTGTTCACAGTCAAGAGCAGTGAATAGAGGAGTAAGCCCATCTTTTAATGTGTAATGTTGATCAAACCGGGATGTTGTGTTTTCATGGCTGGCGCTAGGCTTGGGGAGCCTTGCTGAGGGGGTCGTGGAGGTAGAATCTGGGTGAAATGGGAGATAGAAGAGAACAGGCTATATTAATCATCACATCCATGCAGCTTGACTGTTGTCAGGCAAAACAACATTTTCTGGGTTTCTTTGGCATCTTCTCTGACTCTAAATGGTGCAGGCAGAGTTCTGCTGGGCAGAACTTACTGCACCCTGAGAATTTTAGGTATCCACCAAAAACTCACAGTAGCACCAGGCCAATGAGACTGAAACATGGACGAATGTCACTGACTGGCAGGCCTCACTCTGAGTCTGTGGAGGCAGGGCATTGGGGGGACACGGTGATGGAATTTCAGAAATGGGTCAGCAGCTACCTCATGTTCCTGCCCTATGATGGATGATATGGACACTGCTGGAAGCCCTGACTGGTGAGTTGGAATCAAGAGAATGTGCCTAATCTGCTGTGTCAATGGCCAAGAGGGAAAAAATTATGAAACAGGAGAAAGGGAAAGAGAACCAGAATGCTTTTCTTCTCATGAGGAGAGGCTCATTGAAGAAAGCTCAACCTAAGCCAAGGCTGTTCATTATAACGAAAAGAATGGTGCCTTGCATTTTACAAAGCACTTTACCATTATGGAGCATTTTCACATTTTACATGACCATAGTTGTACCTCACTACAACCAAATGAGGAAGGCAAAGGGAAAAGTGAGCCTCACGGCTTGAAGAAATCCTGGGAAATTTTTTTTTTTCTTTTTGAGACAGAGTCTTGCTCTGTCGCCAGGCTGGAGTGCAATGGCACGATCTTGGCTCACTGCAACCTCTGCCTCCTGGGTTCAAGCAATTCTTCTGCCTCAGCCTCCTGAGTAGCTGGGACTACAGGTGCCAGCCACCACACCCAGCTAATTTTTGTATTTTTAGGAGAGACGGGGTTTCACCATGTTGGCCAGGATGGTCTCCATCTCTTGACCTCGTGATCTGCCTGCCTTGGCCTCCCAAAGTGCTGGGATTACAGGTGTGAGCCACCCTGCTCGGCCGGGAAATATTTTTAAAATAAGGAAATATACAAGTTGTAAAAGCTGCCCATATATTGAAGCCACAAGGCTGTTCCTTGGTGTAAAGCTAAAGATAAGAATGAATGCCAATATGAATGCTTTTTAGAAAATTTTCTTTTTGATGTCATGAAAAACAAGAAGGATCTAACCTTTCTTTCAAATGTAGAACATTCACAATGTGAACAGAAGGTATTCTGTTTTGGATCTTTCTGATGAGATCTTTACATTTTTCTTTTCTTTTTCTTCAAAACAAGAATAAACGTTTCTGGTGACTTTCACTTTGACTTTTTCTTTATTACTCCAAGGTCATTAATAGTTGGCAGTACCCACCATTCTAGTAATAAGTATTTGTTTGGTACTTGGGTAAAATTGCTAGCATGTAGGGCTGTCTCAGCCTTGAGCTGCCACTGGCTTCCTCTATACCTAGAGTCAGAAGAACTGGGTTGTAATCTGTAACAACTAGCAAAAGACTCAACTTCTTTGAGCCCAGGTTTCCTATCTGTAAAATGTGATAATACCTACTTCATAAGTGTTATAAGAGCTAGAATAAAGGAGATATCACACAGACAAAAGTATACAGAACAAGTGCACGGCATGTTAGTATAGAGTAGACTCACTCAACGTTGTGCTGGAGTTGATTAGTATGAGTGCGCAAGAGCTGATTATTATATTTTCAGGAATTCTGCTAGCCGATTGCTAAACCATTGGCAGCTTGAAACCGACTGTGGTGGGAAGAGTTACACCACAAAAATCGACAGTCATAAATCAGGGTTCGTCCCCAGCTTGTGGCTAAAGATTTATAAGCACACCACTGCTGCTCATGATAATATATGTTTTGCTATTGGTTTTCAATTTCCTGTATGGTATTGTTCTAAAAATATGATGAACTAAATATTTGAGGGATATAAATGTCTTTAAAAATATAAGGAATGTTCTTTCACTGGGGCAGAGCCTCTGTTGGGTTAAAGCATCAGTGAAAAAAATTATGGGATTGGATTCCAGGTATCAGCAAGTTTGGTGGTTATGGGAGACATTTTTGGCTGCCTACCCAACAACCATTCCTCATCCCCCCCCACCCATCTTTACCCCTTTCCCCTCATGAAAGAACCAGACTCCTTGATTTCAGGGAAGGTGGGGCTGAACCCTAATTTACAGCCCCAGGGATGGATAGTGATTGCTCCAGTCAGTCACATGAATGTGAGTCTCCTCCACCAGTGACTGGTCTAGCAATGGACATATGACTGAGCTCTGGCTTTCATTCTCAGATAAAAGAAACAGACTCCTATTAGAAGAAAGCTCTTGAGCCCTTTTCTGTTTGAGGATATGATGCCACGTGACCCTTAGGCAACAGGCAGGCAGGGAGGAAAAAAACCAACTCCCTGAGGATGTCTGGGCAGAATAGTAGAGCGTGTCTATTTCTGTGACATCACTGAGCCACTGATGGAACTCTGGACCTGCCTCTCTTTAATAATAATGGTTTAAACTGCAATTATATCTCTGTGATTTGTATTCAAAAGCATTCCTGTCTAATACAGGGATGGCAATATATTGCAAATGTAGCTGTCTTTTCAAAGTTTCCCATATTATAATTTGTAGTTGATGAAAAAGAAAACGCATCTTTTTTTTTTTTTCTTCAAATAAGCCTACTTATAAAGCCTATCCTAGCTCTAATCTCAAAGAGCACAGAGATCTGAGATTGGGGGACATATTATGGGGAAGAGAAGACAGGAAAAGAATGGGGACTTCCCTCTGGATCTGTGTGGATTTGTCCAGCTATTATAATTGAGTTAAGCAGGGATGGACATTACTGAAGTTCTGAAAGCGACTTGTGCATTGACATCTTGAGATCCCACTTTTAGGGTATTTCTCTAGGTATAATATCATTAGGATCTTTTTAGGATTACTCTTAGGATCTTTTTTTTTTTTTTTTTTTTTTTTGAGACGGAGTCTCGCTCTGTCGCCCAGGCTGGAGTGTAGTGGCGCAATCTCGGCTCACTGCAAGCTCCGCCTCCCGGGTTCACGCCATTCTCCTGCCTCAGCCTCTCCGAGTAGCTGGGACTACAGGCGCCCGCCACTACACCCAGCTAATTTTTTTTTGTATTTTTAGTAGAGACGGGGTTTCACCGTGGTCTCGATCTCCTGACCTTGTGATCCGCCTGCCTCGGCCTCCCAAAGTGCTGGGATTACAAGCGTGAGCCACCGCGCCCGGCCTACTCTTAGGATCTTTTGTCCTGAGTTATTTTGAACACTTACCAAAAACGTTATCTGGGAAATTCACTCAGAGCTGGCAGAACAATGAAAGAAGTTTTGGTGGAGATGGTGGTGGGGCACTCCAAAAGCTATACCTGTTACCCTTTCAAAGACAGAAATGAAATTAGAAAAGAATATGCCATCACACCTGTGAGAAAATAGGAACCTGAAGAGGATGAGGATTTTCTAGCAGAGGAAATAGTAAACTAGCATGTGGAGTACTGGCCAGGTATCAGATGCTGCCTCTGATCCTCTAAAAGACAGGATTCTTGAAGCCAAGCCAGTGCCATGCTAGCAGCAACAGAGCATGAGGAGGACGTTTTGAAGAAGCAGCAGGCTATGTAGGTCTTGTTTCTGGAGGCAGAGGCAGAGAAATCTGTGCATGTCTGGATGGTTTCTGAGTGCCCTCACCCCAGGGGTTTTTGCAGACTTGCTATAGGAGCAGCAGGCACAGGAAACAGGAAATGGGATTCAGGAGGGTGTGAAAATAGCACTATGTTCTTCATCTTCCCACTGCCCCAGTTCCCGGCTCATCTCTTCTCTGTGCAGCCTGTGACTGTGTCTGTTGGTGACTTCTTCCCATACTCCAAAGGCTATAAGCTTCAGAGAGCTCAGCTGCCAGGCTAGTGCCCAAGAGGGACAATAACAACAGTGAGAAGCTACATTCAGGGCCCTTAGCACTGGGAAATGGCAGAGAATGCTAGGAAGTCTATGAATGGCCTCCAAGGCTGTTTAGCGCTTATGAAGTCCTCCTTTCTCCTTTTGCTGAAAACTCCCGTGGAAGTGAAAGGAACCTCTGTCTGGTTTATTTCAAAGGGAGGTTTGTAAAAAGAAAAAAAAAACGTACTCAACATTATCCAAGTAGCTTCTTACTGGCTAATTTTTAGAGCTAAATATCTTGACTGCTTTAAAACATTTCTTTTTCATATTACACAAAAGAACTGAGGATGGGGTCTGACAATTAGAGGCATGTTCCATTTATACATTCTGTTTCTTGCTAGGGAGGTAGCCACTGTGTAAGCCCTTTTAGAAACTATTTTTAGGGAAAAACCACTCACTGAAAAGAGTTCATCAGAATAAAATCAACTTAGGAGGACAGTTACTGCAAAGTATTCTTGTTATTTGGGATCAATGAACTCCAAATGCCTTGAAGCTGTTGCAGACCCACAAAATAAGTCTGTTCACCTGTTCACTTGCTAGCGAGAAAAGTAAGCAAGAATGTGCCAGGGGCACTTTTGAGTCATGGCCTGTATTTGGGGGCGGGGTATGAGTGGAATTCCAGAAGTTATATGTAAATGAAGAAGCATAACACCACTTCACTTCCCTCACATGTAGGAAGCAGGCACAAAAAAAGGAATGTGTGTCTGTGTGTGTGTTTAAGCTATAATCCTGCTACAATTACATCATTCAAAACAACACTATAAATAGTTTCAGTGAGAGACACATTCAAGTTATCTCAAAAAACGTGTGCTGAGAGCAGTGCTTCTCCTACTCCTGCTGCTGGTGATTTAAAACATTTAGGAACCCAGGAAAAGCCACATATCCTAGCCACAGGAAGAACAGGAACTGGAATAGAGTCAGGTAAAAGGGAGAAGAGGAATTTGTCCAACTCCACACAGGTAGGCTGCCATCCATGTGACAACCAGCTACGCTTGGTGGGCCTGAGCTTCCACCTCATTATTTTTGCTTTCTCATAGTTTTTGCTTCCCCTTCTTACTCAGGGTTTCTGTTTCCCTTTAGTGTCTCTGGCCACGTGTTGATCCACTGTGTGTCACAATTTCTCTCAATATACCCTTTCAGCCCCAGAGCTTGCTTCTCCCTGCCTCGTTCACCAAGTGTCTTAATCCATTGCATTGCTATAAAGGAATACCTGAGACTGCGTTGTTTATAAAAAGCGGAGGTTTATTTGGCTCATGGTTCTGCAGACTGCACAAGAAGCACAGTACCAGCATCTGCTTCTGGTGAGGGCTTCAGACTGTTTCATGGCAGAAGGCAAAGGGGAGCCAGTGTGTCAGGTGTCAAGAGAGAGGGAACAAGAGAGAGGGGAGGAAGACACCAGGCTCCTTTTAACAATCAGTGATGGCAGGAATCAACAGAGCAAGAATTTATTCATTACCAAGCCATTCATGAGGGTTCAGCCCCCATGACCCAAACACTTCCCATCAGGCCCCACCTCTAACACTGGGGATCAAATTTCACCATGGGACTAGGCAGAACCAAACAATCTCCAACCGTAGCACCAAGTATCTTCTCATCCTTTTTCTGGGAGAGAATTTGATGGTCCTGTTTATCTTTTTCTATACTGCTGGCCATCCTGAGGATTGATTGCCCTTGTACAGCCAGTTGTAAACTAGGAATAAAGTCATGTGGTTCAAAACATGACAGTCTTTTTTTTTTTTTAAACAACCGGTCTCTTTCTGTAGCTCATGCTGGAGTGCAGTGGCAAGCTCATAGCTCACTGTAAGCTCCAACTCCTGGGCTCAAGTGATACGCCCTCTTAAACCTCCCCAGCAGCTGGGATAACAGGTGTACACCACTACACATGGCTAATTTTTAAAAAAATTTTTCAGTAGAGACAGGGTCTCACTATATTGCCCAGGCTGGTGTTGAACTCCTGGCCTCAAGAGATCCTCTTGCCTTGGCCTCCGAACGTGCTGGGATTACAGGTGTGAGCCACCATGCTCAGCCCATGGCAGTCTTGGGCAGTCTCCTACCTAGAGGCAATGAATGGGGTAGTTCCTATTAATAATGGTACGCACCATGGTAGATGTGTCTAATGTAAATGTGTGAGTGTGTAGTTAAAATATCCTCTTGGCCAGGTGCAGTGGTTCACTCCTGTAGTCCCAGCACTTTGGGAGGCCGAGGTGTGCAGATCACCTGAGGTCAGGAGTTGGTCACCTGGCCAACTTGGTGAAACCCCATCTCTTCTAAAAATACAAAAATTAGCCGAGCATGATGGTGGGCGCCTGTAATCCAAGCTACTCGGGAGGCTGAGGCAGGAGAATTGCTTGAACCCGGGAGGTGGAGGTTGTAGTAAGCCAAGATCACACCACTGCACTCCAGCCTGGGTAACAGAGCAAGACTCCGTCTCAAAAAAAAAAAAAAAAAAAAATCCTTTAAATTAAACTAATATTAAAGTTTTTCATTCAATTTGTCTAACAAGACTATAATTCATGTGTATATATATATATATATATGTGCTTTATCCTGAGCATGAATAAACAGGGGAAAGAATATCATATTGCACGTCTTTCAACTGAAATGTTAACACTACCTTGAGCTTTTATTGACTATTAGATCCAAAGAAACCACTGAGCCAGCTGCCCCCAACTCCCATCACTTTATTTCCTCCATAGTTCTTACTAACCAAAATTATATTGTTTGTTTGATAAAGTATTACCTCTCTCCTCCTCCCTCCCCCAGAGTATAAGCCTCTTGAGAGCAGGGACTTGGTTGATCTTATAGACCACATTATTCCTCAGCACCTCAGACAGTGACTGATACAAATAAATATTTGTTAAATAAATGAATAAATAAATGTAGTTGATGATGAATGCACAAGAGGAAAATACTATGTATTCTTTAGATCTTCCACTTTAGAGTACATAAGAATCGCCTGGTACTTGTTAATACAGATCCCTTGCAAATATTCTCGTCAAGCATTTCTAGGATGGAAACCAGGATTCATCACTGTAAACAACCACTGAGTGATTCCGACGTGATTGGTCCAACTTCTTTTTTGAGACAGTTTCACTCTTGTTGCCCAGGCTGGAATACAATGGTGCTATCTCGGCTCACCGCAACCTCTGCCTCCAGGGTTCAAGCAATTCTCCTGCCTCAGCCTCCCGAGTAGCTGGGATTACAGGCATGTGCCACCATGCCCCACTAATTTTGTATTTTTAGTAGACACAGGTTTTCTCCATGTTGGTCAGGCTGGTCTCGAACTCCCGGCCTCAGGTGATCCACCTGCCTCGGCCTCCCAGAGTGCTGGGATTACAGGCGTGAGCACCGCGCTCAGCCTGGTCCAACATTTTGATAAACACTGCTGTGGTTGAACTTGTAAGATCTTCAGTTTGCAATTCCCCACCCAATCAATACAAATACAAACACAGAATCACAGGCGAAGCCAACACTTGGATGATTAGAGCTTATTCCATTTGTCATCAAGGACTGTTCATGAACTAGGTGCCATCAACCAGTCTGTTGCCCCCAGTTAGACTGGAAAGTAGTGATCAAATCAAAAGTAACAAATCCTCTTCCAGTCCCAGCAAGCTACATTGCTTGGAACCCTCTCTCAGAGCAATTGGTAGAGTTTCTGAATCTGCCATATTCACTAGCAGACCTCATTTAAGACTTTATGTTAAGACGTATTTTTTCTTCTACCATAATTGAAATGCTTCTTTACCTAGAATATCCTCATGTAATTCTTTTCAGCTATTTTATAAAATAACGTAACTTATTGAAAAGTGGGGGAAAAGCCTTTATGGCAGATAATCCTCACAACCCTCCATGAGGAGGATATTCTTATGATTCCCACTTAATAGAGGGAGAAACCGAGGCACAGAAGAGTTAACTGATCTACCCATGGTGATAACAGACACTAAGTGATAAAGCTGGGCTGTGTTCCCACATATTCAGATCCTAGGGGCTGCTCATTTATCCCCTCAAGTGAAAAACAGAGATCTGGGAGTTGGTGATATCCTTTGAGCAATACTTAAAGCCAGCCCTAACCAGAACTTTCCAGATACATGGGCCAATGATAGTCTTTTTGTTAAAACCAGAGGGTTGTTTTCTGCCCTTGGCAGTTAAAAGAATACTAATACCAATACTTACTTCAAAGGCTTTTTTTTTTTCATTTTTAGATCCAGATTCCATTTTTTGCTTTGAATTATTATTTCTGTGTCATATTGACATCTTTAATAAAAATATTCAGAACATCTAGTATATTGTTGGCACCATATAAATATGCTAGCTAAATAAATTTGTTCCTCTTACCTTTCACCTCCTCTTCAGTTCCAACCCTTTACTGTTCCTTCCACGTAGTAATCAAACTAGCGGCTTATGCTCTGGTTTTCCTTTGGGGTATGGTTTCTTTCTTACTTGAGGAAGTTCTAGTGAAACAATTTATTTTTATTGTCTGGAGCAAGTCTTAGATGGAATCTTATAGCACTTTTCAAATTGTCCTTGAACTATTAGCCACAGAGTAAGAGTTGTTGCTTTTTTTATTTTTTATTTTTTTATTTTATTTATTTTTTTAAAATACAGTTGTTAGCTGTATTTTAACATTCTCAGGTGAATATTTGTGGTCATTTCAGGGCACCAGCAAATATGGTGGTTAATCTCCACCCTTCCTCCATCTGTTCTCCACCCTTCACTGCCCTTCTCTGCACCCTGGATGGGGGGAGGTACACCCATATACACCGCCTGATGAAGCCCATTTTGTCCTATAGTTTCTTGATGGAAGGCATCTACAGGAGATCAGAGTCAGAGAATAGAGAAGTTGGAGTATTTCTTACCCCACATTCTCCCTGCCCTTGCTACTGTGGTCAGGCAGCGGCTTTACCTTCAGGATTATAGCTCCTATCAGTTTGCCGTCTTTCATTGGTTCAGCTGTCACTATTTCCTCTCCTCGGCCTTCAGGCCAAGCTGGGTGTGATAACAGCATTCCACTCATGCTAGGCCCTGGGTGCCTCAATCTGGCAGATTGTTTTTTCCAAAAGAACAACCATAGAATTTCCTCTCCTACTTGCCCTTAAAGAACTTTGACATTCCTGCATCAAAAGGTGGAATCTTTGTCCCCTCCACCCCCCTTGAACCTGGGATGGCTTTTGTGTTGGCCTTGACAAATAGAATCAATAGCAGGGATACAATGTAGCTTCTAAGGCTAGGTCATCTCCTTTAGGTAAACCTTTCTCCTAGCTCTTTTGGGACATGCACATTTAGAGCCTTCAGCCACCATATAAGAAGTCTAGTTACCCTGACAAGAGACCATATGGAGAGACCACATAGAGACAGAGCGCTGTCTGAGGACCCCGGTTGTTCCAGCCCCACCTGTGTGAGCCTCCCCATCTAGGTGCAGATATGTGAATAGGTCACCTTCTGATGATTCTTGTTCTAGCCAACGTCTGACTACAAATGCATGAGACACCCTGGTGAGAACTACCCTGCTGAGCCCATTCAACCTCCCGAACCGTGAGAAGTAATATACCACTAAGTTTTGGTGTAGTTGGTTAGGTAGCTATGGATAACTGATACACTCAACATCCCTTGCTAGTTCCCTTAACTATACCCACATCTCTTCAAATCCCCAGAGCATGCCTTCTATTTCCTGTGGGACCCTGACTACCATGCTGAGAAAGATATCATCAGATGTATACATATAGGTTAGAACTCGAAAGATCCTCAGAAATCTTAGAGTAAGATCCACCCCTTTGGGTTACAGGTGAGGAAACTGAAGAACCAACTGAGAAAAACTCAAATAGAATTTTATAGGTAGGGAAGTAAGGTCCTGACCCATGCAGTGACCCACAGCTCATTAGGGCTCAGATTAGAACACAGCCCCTATCCACAGCTTTCCTCTACCTAGAGCTTTGTGATTGCTGATTTAGCTTACAAATATATTATGTAACTGAAGTCACTTTGGGTCTTGGTGCAGTTTTCAGTCCCAAGACCTCTGATTGTTGGGGTGTCAACAGAGCTCCGTTATTTTTTACTGCAAGAATTATGTGCTGTGGTGTCCGTGTCTGTGTGGCCCTGATTCCAGAGCTAAGCAGATTGTTTGATTCTTTCTAATGAGGACAGGCAGCTCCTCTTTGGAGAATGGCAGAAATGGCTTCTTGGCTGTGCCAGCCGTCTCCTGGAAGCCTTTTCTCTTCCCTTAAAGTTGCTGTCACAGAAACTTGCCGTTTGTCACTCTTGAGGCCCAAGGAACTATTATAAGGTTGTGTGTGCTTCACTTAATGCTGAAGCTAGGCAATTATCTTAGGTGTGCATAGATACCAAACAAAGATTCTTAATAAAAGAACACAGTAATTTCCTTGTCATTGCCATTTATTTGGTTGTTCATGCTAGAGTCTGCTAATCCAGATTTGGATGCATTTGTGTTCGTGTGTGTGTGTGTGTGTGTATCACACATGCTTTCTGCTCATTAGCCAATCTATGCTAAAATAATATTCTTATTATTTTACTCTTTTAATGTAATTGTATTTTAAACTTTTTTTTAAATTTTGATTTCTTTCTTTTTTCTTTTCTTTTCTTGCTCCACAAGGCTGGAATGCAGTGGTATGGTCTTAGTTCACTGCAGTCTTGACTTCCTGAGCTCAGGCAATCCTCCCACCTCAGCCTCCTGAATAGCTGGGACTAAGGTGCACAGCACTAAGCCCATAATGTAATTGTATTTTAAGAGGCACTTCCTAGAGAGATAATGTTTCATAAAAAAAGTGCAGGAATTGGGAGGAGCAGGATTGGGACTTTGGATACTACCTTAGGACTTGTTCAGTTTCAGAAGACTGCAATCCAACTCAAACCAGCAGAAGCAGAAAAGAAAATACATTAGTCTCGTATAATGAAGTCCAGTTAGAGTACAACTAAATCAAGGTGCTCAAATAATATAATCAGGAATGTGTCTCTTTCAGTCTCTCAGGTGTTCTTTCTTTACCATTGGCTTCAGTCCCAGGTAGGCTCTGAGCTCAAGGTGGTAAGATGGTCACCAACAATTCCAGACTTAGCCATCCCAGTAGAAAAATCATGTCTCTTTCCTTGTAGCCCCAGCACAAATCCCAAGGCTGGCTCGCATTGCACCTCTGTGGCTATAGATAAAACAGTTTCTAGATTACCGAAAGTTGGGCTATAAACCTACCCCTGAAACCATAAGACCTAAAAGTAGAAGGGGATGGTTCCTTAGAGGAAAACTGGACTGCTTGTACCAGAAGAAAGAGGTATAGATGCTGGTCAAGAATAAACAACAAATGTCCACCACAAAAACTTGGCAAGATAGCCGGGTGCGGTGGCTCATGCCTGTAATCCCAGCACTTTGGGAGGCCGAGGAGGGCGGATCACCTGAAGTTGGGAGTTTGAGACCAGCCTGACCAACATGGAGAAAACCCATCTCTACTAAAAATACAAAATTAGCTGGACATGGTGGCACATACCTGTAATCCCAGCTACTCAGGAGGCTGAGGCAGGAGAATCGCTTGAACCCTGGAGATAGCACCATTGCACTCCAGCCTGGGCAACAAGAGCAAAACTCCGTCACAACAACAACAACAACAACAACAACAACAACAACAACAACAACAACAAAAGCAACTTGGCAAGATAGCCTCACTCCCAAATTCCTCTGTGTGGCTATGAGGCATTTCATGACCTGCCCCCTGCTGACACACCCAGCCACCCTGTCTCTGCTAACCACTCTCGGTATTTAACAGCAGACATGATGACCTTCTGGCAGTTTGCCCCAGGCTACCATACTTTTGGTCACCTCACCTCTGGGCAGTGGTGTTGGTAAGTGTTTATCAACTAGCTCTTCAGGGACAAAAAAATGCCCTGACAATATTTGCCAATTTCTGTTGTGTAAATCCTCTCATCATGACTGATTTCCAGCTAGTAATGTGACATCCATGAATGTGGAGTTGGGAGGAAAGGCCACAATCCCCTTTTCCCATCAGTGCGAACAGGCTTCAGCACACCTCTGCCTCTGGAGTCTTCACCCATTCTGTTCCTTCTGCCTAGAAGGACCGCTCTAAGGCCCCCTACTTCCCCACAGACACTTCCAGGTAATTCCTACAGGTCTTCAACCCCTGGCCCAGCTGTTGGCATCTTGCCTGGAAGCAGTCCTGCATCCAGGACCCCTATGTTTCCCTTTAGTACAGACACTCATAAGTGTCTCCTATTAAATGATAAGCTCATGGCATCCACCACATTTTGCATAGTACCTACTACATAATAAGTCCTCATAGTTATTGAATGAATGAATGAATGCACTCCTTGTGTCTCATGAAATCTCTTTCTGTGGGCAGCTGTCTACTTTACCTGGCAAAGGACAGAACACATTTACTAAAAAGGTAGACAATGCAGCTTGGAAATGACTTTCCAAGGGTTGGGCTCATTGTTTGTTCTCACTTCATTAAGATGCTTGTGCCCAAGTGATCAATAATTCACTTTTTGTTCCCCAGGCCTATGTTTGCCTTCACAACCCGTGAAGCCCCAGGGAGGCATTCATTAGTGAATGAGAACCTTACACAAGTCTGGAAGACGTTGTATGAGCTGAGTGCTTTGCTTATTTTTTGTTTGTAAGAAATGCTTCCCAGAGAGGCAATACAGCCATTAGAATGGGGTGCATAGGGCATGGCAGGGGATGCCGGGTGGTGGTAGGAGGGAGGGAGGGAAAAGGAGTGCCCAGGAGGAAAATTTGAGGGAAACGAATTCATTCCCAACATCTTTCTTGAGCTTGGAGGGAGTGAACATTCTATACTCAAAAGTGCTTTGAAGCTTGGTATAATATTGCATCCCTTTCCTAGGAAATTATACATAATGATAGATCATTCTGATTCTCAGCAATATGAAAAAATGCTGACATCAAATATGGCCAGCACCTCAAAGAAGGGGTCAGTTTCTATTTATATAGGAGGTAGAAAATAGCTTTTAAGCCTCCTGGGTACCCCATGGAACAGACCCAAATGCACATGTTCCTGTCCTTCCTTATGCCTCTAACTCCAAGAGAGGTTGGGGTTGGAGTGCATGCACGGGTACACATTCATGTGCTCACAGGCTGTGGTGGCAACACAGATAAGAAGTGGACCACCAACAGCTACCGCCTCCTGAGTGTCCTTTGTAATTACGTGGCTCTGTTGAGAGGAAGGAGAACGATTAATATCATTTCTTGAGCCTTATGATGTTCCATAGGACCCTTATTAGTGGAAGGGTTTTCTCTTCCTTCCTCTCTGCTTCACTGGCTCCTTACATTCCCTCCACCAGTTTCTAAGGCACCTGACCATAAGGTCCAGACTTTGTCTTTCAGAACTCTACAGCCAAAAGAAATGATTCTTTACCTGGGTCTGTAATCCCCAAAGGGGTCCAGGGTTAGATTTTGGGGTCTTGTGCATGCCTTACTATGGAACACAAAATTCCAGTTGTCTAGAGAGGAGTCCACAACTTTCATTCGTGTCTCAAAAAGGTTCCTGAAGCCCACAATGTTAAGAGATTAGCCTGTTGCCAAATAGAATCAGGCTGCAATCAAGGTGTCGGGAAGGAACTGTGGTCTTACAATAAGACTGTGTGGTGGTCTGAGCTCAGAGGTGATGCCCTGAAGGAGAAAGCAGGTGAGCTTGGGTCTCAGATATGTGAAGTTTAAATCATGGTTCTGCTACCGAGTCTTTGGAAGACCTTGGGCAACTTGTGTAACCTCCCTGACCTCAGCAACTATACTTGCTTTGAGGGTTAAATGGACAATGTACAGGATGTTTGAAAAGTTGGACAACATAGGACAAACTTATGTTTAAACAGTATGTCAGTTATATTTTCCAATACTGTGCTCAATCTATTTTTCTTCATTCTCCAGACACCTTTTCAGGTGAAGAACTTTTCAACTTAAAGCAATGAGTCCAATTGTCCATTTGAAAAAATACAGTAAGTATTTGTTTTCTCTGTGTCCAGACTTTTGTGAACCCTCTGAAGTATATACTGAAATTTAGAAGAATTTTACTTGAAAAGCTGTCTGGAGATGGAAAAAAGAGACTATTGAGCATACCATTTAAAAATAGGCTTGTCTTATGTCCCCACACATTTTGGACACCCTCTATATACAGGTTGTTGAGACACTGATATTTTATTTTTTCCTGTGGAAGAAGCAGAGGTATGCAACCCCAAAGAAATCAACTAGCAGCACAGCTAGGGCTCTCCTGAGTTTTGCTCTACATTCCATCAACTGTTCACCACAGGCATTCGAATGTGTAGCTGGCCATATGCCCCTGTCCTCCTGTTCGTCCGTTCCTCCATCTTTCTCACTGCAGAGGCAGCAAGGGATTGAGCAGTCCTCCTGAATGTTTCATCCTAGACAGGTAACTACCCTGGATCTGGCCTGAGGGGAAAAGACTGTTAATCAGAGAGGAATGCACGAACATCTATTCATATGAACGTGTTTTTAACAAAACAAAGGTTAGAGAATAAGAATCCTGGGCCAGGCGCGGTGGCTCACGCCTATAATCCCAGCACTTTGGGAGGCTGAGGTGGGCGGATCATGAGGTCAGGAGATTGAGACCATCCTGGCTAACACGGTGAAACCCCATCTCTACTAAAAATACAAAAAACTAAAAATTAGCCGGGGGTGGTGGCGGGCGCCTGTAGTCCCAGCTACTCGGGAGGCTGAGGCAGGAGAATGGCATGAACCCAGGAGGCACAGCTTGCAGTGAGCCGAGATGGCACCACTGCACTCCAGCCTGGGCGACAGAGCAAGACTCCATCTCAAAAAAAAAAAAAAAAAAAAAAATCCTGGAGGAATCTTGATCATGCCCCCATCAGGTTAGGTGTCCCTGCTGTGTGCCCCCAGAGGGCTCTGCATCCAGCACTCTGGGTTGCAATTGCTTGGTTTATTGTCTGTCTTCTTTCCAGGCTTCCATCTAGTGCTCACATCATGTCACAGGGCCTGACAGGCACATAATATGTACTCAACAAGTATTTTTCTATGAATTACTTCTTAAAGAAATTTAATGTCTTCCTGAAAATTGAAAGGGAATATGACTTGCAATGATTGAGTTACATTTGGAGATGAAAATAAGAAATATAAGTCTTATTAGCAAAGCTAAACACCTGAGCTGTAATTCCCCCAACTTCTTTTCTCCCATGAAGTTGTGTCATTAACATAAGAAGAAACAAATAAGCACTAATATGCTAACGGATGTTATTAAGGAAGCCCTACCTCTTTGAATAAGCAACCTGACTTTCAAGAAATTATCCTACGCACATCAGCATAAAAGAAAATGTTTAAAGCTATTGGCTGCAGCATTGTTATCAAGAATAAAAACTGGAAACAATTTAATGGTATAGATGGTCTCTGTACAATGGTTCAACTTACAATTTTTCAATGTTACAAGGAGGGACAGCTGTGGTACCATCGCAGGGTGCTAGCCCCACTTTATGGACATTTTCTCTGTGTGAGGAGTATACTAGAGACACTTTTAGGTCTTGAAGTAGTGAAGGCAATGGTTCCAAGCTCCAGCAGTTCAAATAATCACCTTGAGGGTTTTTGGAAAATAGATTCCCAATTTATACTCCTGGAGATGCTCATTCAGGAGGTCTGGAATAGGCCCCAGAATCCATGTCCTTAACAAATTCTCCCCGTGAATCAGGTTGATCAGTTAGGTTTGGGGACTGACTTCTGAGGGACCTACAGCAAGAGCTGAGTAGTCTCGGGCAGTTTCTGTATGACTCACTTCTAAAAAGCAGTGGTGGAGGATGTGAAAGAAGCACCCACAGAGCATATTAAAAATGCAGATTTCACGTCAGTAGAAAGTGGCTAAAATGACAAAGACAGACAACAGCAAACACTGGTGAAGATGTGGAGCAGCTGAGACGTTTATTCCGTTGCTGATACGAGCATAAAACCGTACAACCTTTTTGAAAAACAGTTTGGCATTTTTTTTACAAAGTTACACATACGCCTACCCTGTGATCAAGCAATTCCGCTCCTAGGTGTTTACTCAAAATAAGTGAAAGCATAGGTTCACACAAAGAGTTGCGCACTAATATTCATAATTGCTGAGAATGCAAAATACCTTCCAGTGGACACACCCTGAGGTGGCCTCCCAAAAATTCACGGTCTTGTATAATCCCCTCGAGTGTGGGTGGAACTTGTGACTTGCTCCTAACCGATATAGCAAAGGTGATGAAATGTCATATGCCTATGATTATGTTACATATATAAGACTCCATTTTAGCAGGCTGGAGAGAGAGACTTTCCTGCTGGCCTTGAAGAAGTAAACAGCTATGTTGTAAGCTGCCCTTGGAAAAGGCCACATGGCAGGGAACTGCAGAGGGCAGCCTCCAGCTGACAGCCAGTACTACAACTGAAGAGACCTGAATTCTGCCAACAACCATGTGAACTTGGAAGAGGACTTCGAGCTCCAGATAGTAATGGAGCTTGCTGACACTGTGGTTGCAGCTTTGTGAGACCCTGGCAGAAGACCAGACTAAGCCATGCCTCAGCTCCAAGCCATGGAAATTGTGAGCTAATATAGATTGGATGTCCTAAGTCTGAAAATCCAGCCTGAAATGCTCCAAAATCCAAAACTTTTTGAGCACCAACAAGATGCTCAAAGGAAATGCTCATTGGAGCATTTTGTATTTTGGATTTGGGATGTTTAATCAGTAAGTATAATGCAAATATTCCTAAATCTGAAAAAAATCCGAAACTCAAAACACTTCTGGTCCCAGATATTTCACGTAAGGGAGACTCAACCTGCAAATGTATGTTGTTTTAAGCTGCTGTTTGTGATAATTGGTTATACAGCCTAAAAAACTGACACACACCCAAATGCCCCTCAGCATGTGTTGTATGAACAAATTGTAGCATATTCCATCAGTAGGTGGTTGTATGAACAAATTGTAGCATATTCCATATGTAGCACAGTGGAATATTACTTAGCAATGAAAAAGAACAATTAATATCTATAACAACATGGATGACTCTCAAAACCATTATGTTAAGTGAAAGAAGCCTGGCTCAAAAGAGTATACACGTGTGATAGAAATCAGAACAGTGGTCACTTTTGGGAGGGTGGGTGGCTGGCTGGAAAGGGGCCTATGGAAACTTTCTAGAGTGATAGAACTTTTGGTTGAGGTAGTGGATTATATACATTTGTTGAATCCCATTGAAAGGTGCACTTAAAATCTGTGCATTTAGTTGTATGTAAATTGTGCTTTAATTTTAGAAAAAGGCAAATACCCCTCTCTTCCAGATTCAGTGGGTCTAGGGCAGTAGGGTATAGAATTCTTCATTTTTAGCAAGCATCTCCAGACAATTCTAATGTAGAAGTCTTTTAGTCACACTTTGAAAAAACCCCAGGGCTGTAGGTCATTTAAGCCGAAAGGATGGAGGAATCGGGAACATATGGTTTCTTCCAACTCAATCTAGCTTTCTCCCAAAGGACTTGTATTCTAATTAGAACAACAATGATTTTATTCCTTATTCGGCCAGTCAACAGGCAATTTCATTCAGTTCAATTAATGAAGAGTTTCTGAGAACATGCTATTTATCTTATTCAAAGAAATCATAAGATGTAACCATTCTTCCAAAAGTGCTAAAATTTAATTGAGGAAAATACCCCTGTATGTATGAAACTGGAAATGGTTCAATTGCAATACAAAGCAAACAAGATAATTACTCACTTCCTAGTTATTGAATCTAGTTTGTTTGTTTGTTTGTTTTGGTCACTTTCCAAAGTATTCCCGATAGCCATGATTTCCTTACGTCTGCGTATCTTTAAAGTCACTTTTTACGGCATACTCGGTAATTTTAATGAAGACTCAAATGTTCTTCTCCGTGTTAGTTTTGCTCCCGTTATAAGGCTGTTGCTTCTCCTTTTGTCCATTTTTGTTCTAGTCAGTCATGAATCATGCTGCTGGAAGCTTTCAGGAGCTCTCAGTTGAGGATCATGACAATAATCGGCCCCACCTGCCTTCCCTGATATCTTGGCAAAGCCTTTGGTCCTGCCCCATGTTCCAAGAACCAACCAAGGAAACTGATTCTAATCAGAAGCCCAGCTGGACAGATGGAATACAATATCCTAATTCCCAGATGCTGCTGCTTTTTGCTGAGCTTATTTCACTCAGCAAAATTTCTTTAGCTTCCTAAGCATCGAATTTTAATCCTCATTAAGTATCACAACCTATAATAATGTTCACACAGATTCATACTTGTGAAAGCTTCCTGACAATTTTCTACTTCATTTTCCTCAATTCTAGGTCATTCTAAATGATGCTTTTCTACTATGGACAATAGAATGGTCAATGATCCAGAAAACGATGTTTCTCTTTGGTGATAAAGATAGAAAATTTCTTCTTTATAAAGCAAGAGTAAGACACCTCAGAGTAGTAAGGGCTTTCTGAAAACTTATTTTGTCATTAAATTCCCCATTATCTAGAATACAAATCCAGGGACCTAAACAAGATAAAATACATTTACAGAAAAGTAACCAGGGTGGAGAACGCACAGGGAATCTTTGGTTCAAAGAAGAGAAGGCTCAGCTATAGCCTTCAATCTATAGCAGTGTCAGTCTACATGGCTACAAGAAATAAAATTAGGTCTGACGGTGGAAAGAACAGAGTGAAAATCTTAGTTCAATAAATAAGGAGACATTTCCTTACAAGGAGGTAACAGCCATTTATTAAATCACAGTTCTGTGGGTTGGAAGTCCAGGTACAGCATGGTTCTGCTGGGTCCTCTGCTTAGACCCTTATGTGGCCGAAATCAAGGTGTTGGCAGGTCTGGATTCCATTCTAGAGGCTCTGGGGATGAATCTGCTTCCAAGCTCATTCACATTGTTGGCCAGATTCAGTTCCTTGTGGGTGTAGGACTGAAGTGCTTGCTTCCTTGCTGGCTGCCAGTATGGACTGATCTTTTCTCCCAGAGGCTGCTGCCTTCCTCGTCATGCTTTCCATATGCATCTCCTGTTCAGCAACGGCAGGTTGAGTCCTTCTCATGCTTCAAGTGTCCCTGACTTCCCCTTCTGCCCATCTCTCTGACTGACTCTTCTGCCTTCTGCGGCTGCTTTTAAGGACTCACATGATTATACTGGGCCCACTCAGATAATCCAGGATAATCTCCCCACTTTAAATTCAGCTAGTCACCTTAATTGCATCCACAAGTCCAAAGCAGAACTTAGATTAAATGTTTGATTTAATAACCGGGAGATGGGAATCTTTAGAATTCCGCCTATTGCATGAGTTTCTTATTCTCAAAGATAAAAATGCTGAGGAGGAGAGGAGCACAATAGTAGCCAAAGGGAGGTCATCCTGGAGCTGCTCTACCTGGACCAGGACTGTGTAGGGAAGCACAAGGCAGCTACCAGTCGTCACAATGATTGGTGGGTGCTACTAGTGTTTTGATGGGAGTGTGACAGGGATATTAGATATCCTGTAGTGTTTGGGACAGTCTCGCACAACGAAGAACTGTCTTGCCCAAATTGTTAATAGATGAGAAACATCAGGCCAGACAGAGCAGCCCTGTGGATCGACACACATCTCTGAGTACATGCCCCAAACCATCAGCATGCCCATGTGCCTTGCTCACATCACCCTGCTTTTGATAAGATACAGGAAAAGGAGGAACACAACGCAGCTGTCAGAGCAATCCAGCCTACACACATCCCCTTGCTGGATCTGGCTCCTTCCAGAAAGGCTGAAAGATTGAAAGGCAAATCAGTGACATAGGCACATAGCAGGCAAGCCGTGGGGTGTTGGACCACAGACCTGACTCTGGGTTTGAAGGCTGGCAGCTGCAGAGTCCAGCCTTGCTCTTCCTGGCATCTGTCATGCTGGCCTCGGTGGTGGCGGAATTTTCCCAAAGTTAGAAGGTTCCTATGACTGGTTCCAAAGGGACTTCGGTGGATATGTTTTGTCAGGGGGTGCTATGTGGAGGAAAGTCCTTGAAGGTACAGCCTGACATGATGGTGGCAGGTGCAGTGACATCAATGAAAACATGTCATTCTAGTTACGAATACCTCAGCATGCTCCGCTGAGAAAAGTGTGAAGAGCAAACAGAAATAACTGGTGCAAATAAAAAGAGTGGAGGTAAAATGAGCCAGAGACCCTGGGGAGAAAGGGATAGAAAAAGGAAGTAGAGGGGAGACTAAAAGAGAGAGGACCTCTGTTGTTTGCATAAGAACTTGACACTGACCAGAAGGTAACACAAAGAGAAGATTGCACAATCTTCCGGCTTCTGACTCCTAGTCAGCTAGGAATAAGACTGGGTCCTTTTAGAAGCTAGGCTGAGGCTATATAATTTGCAGCTAATACAGTCATAATGGTTGTGTGACATTAAAAACTACAGGAAGCAGGCCGGGCGCCGTGGCTTATGCCTGTAATCCCAGCACTTTGGGAGGTCGAGGTGGGTGGATCACGAGGTCAGGAGATCGAGACCATCCTGGCTAACACGGTGAAACCCCGTCTGTACTAAAAAAACACAAAAAATTAGCTGGGCGTGGTGGCGGGCGACTGTAGTCCCAGCTACTCAGGAGGCTGAGGCAGGAGAATGGCGTGAACCGGGGAGGCAGAGGTTGCAGTAAGCCGAGATCGTGCCACTGCACCCCAGCCCCGGCAACAAAGCGAGACTCTGTCTCAAAAAAAATAAAAGAAAGAAACTACAGGAAGCATTGTGGAGTATAACATAAGGGGACTGATTTGCATGAGTGCATCATGGAACTATTTTTTTTTTTTTGAGATGGAGTCTTACTCTGTTGCCCAGGCTGGAGTGCAATTGCACGATCTCAGCTCACTGTAACCTCCACCTCCTCCTGGGTTCAAGAGATTCTCCTGCCTCAGCCTCCCGAGTAGCTGGGACTGCAGGCACGTGCCACCATGCCCAGCTAATTTTTTTGTATTTTTAGTAGAGACAGGGTTTCACATGTTAGCCAGGATGGTCTCGATCTCCTGACCTTGTGATCCGCCCGCCTCAGCCTCCCAAAGTGTTAGGATTACAGGTGTGAGCCACGGTGCCCGGCCATGGAACTATTCTTATTCCTTTTCAATCATATCATGTATTTCTTTTCTTGTGCCTCGTCATCTTCTTGACATCCAAATGTTGGAGAGCCTCTTTTCATTTTTATGTATACTCGCTGCCCTGGTGAATTTATCCTAATTTAAATTTTGTTACCCACACACCAAAAACTCCAAAATTTATACATCTAGTCCAGGTATTTCGTCTGAACCCATGTTTTGCACATTAAGTTGTACACTTGAAATTTCTACTTGCAGTTCAATAGACATCTCATACTTAACATACCTAAATCTTCACTTAATATTCCCCACTATACTTGTTTCTACTCTAGTTTTCCTCATCTCAGTAAATGACACTCCATGCATTCATGGTTAGATGATTTAGGTGGCAGGATTTTGAATCAATGATATAAAGGTATGAGACTTCTGGAAGGGTCTGGACAGGAGGAAATATATTATGCACGTTGGGGACATGAACAAATGGGGCTCTGGAGACATACCGTGATAGCCAGGCTTCAAGGTGGCCACCAGTAGTAGTCCCTGTACTTTTTTTGTAGAGAGTAGAACCTCTCTTTTTTTGTCTCATCTCTTACTGAATACGCCTACCTATGTAACTAATAGGACTTGCGTAAATTATGGTGTGCGACTTCTGAGACTAGATCTTTTTATTTATTTATTTATTTGTTTGTTTGTTTGTTTATTTATTTATTGAGATGGAGGCTCACTCTGTCGCCCAGTCTGGAGTGCAGTGGCAAGATCTCGGCTCACTGCAACCTCCACCTCCCAGGTTGAAGCAATTCTCCTGCCTCAGCCTCCTGAGTAGCTGGGATTACAGGAATGCGCCACCATCCCCGGCTAATATTTTTTGTATTTTTAGTAGAGACGGGGTTTCACCATATTGGCCAGGCTGGTCTCAAACTTCTGACCTTGTGATCCTCCTGCCTCGGCCTCCCAAAGTGCTGGGATTACAGGCACGAGCCACCGCGCCCGGCCAATCTTTTTTCAAGTATATGGTTAGTTTACAGTATATTTAAAGAGTGGGTGCAACCATTACCAAAGTCTAATTTTAGAACATTTTCATCAACCCTCAAAGAAACCCTATACCCATTAACAGTCATTCCCAAGCCTCTTCTCCTAAAAAACCAATGATCTACTCTCTACCTCTAAAGATTTGCCTATTCTGGACACTTCATATAAATGAAATCATATAATACGTGGGGTTTATTGTCTAGCTTCTTTCACTTAGCATAATGTTTTCAAGGTTCATCCATGTTGTACATGACTCATTTTTGTTTCATCTTTTAATTGTGGAATAATATTCCAATATATGGATATACTACATTTTGTTTATCTGTTCTCTGTGATTGTCTTGATCATCCCCTCACAGTAGCATTCTCTTAAACTGCATTCAATGCAGCTAAGGAGAAGCAGACCTCTCACCATCTTCACCATCTCTCCTTTTTTTTTTTTTAAATTATACTTTAGGTTCTGGGATACATGTGTAGAACATGCAGGTTTGTTACATAGGTATACACGTGCCATGGTGGTTTGCTGCATCCATCAACCCATCATCTACATTAGGTATTTTTCCTAATGCCATCCCTCTCCCAGTCCCCCATCCCCTGACAGGCCCCGGTGTGTGATGTCCCCCTCCCTGTGTTCATGTTTTCATTGTTCAACTCTCACTTATGAGTGAGAACATGCGGTGTTTGGTTTTCTGTTCCTGTGTTAGTTTGCTGGGAATGATGGTTTCCAGTTTCATCCATGTCCCTGCAAAGGACATGAACTCATCCTTTTCTATGGCTGCATAGTATTCCATGGTACATATGTGCCACATTTTCTTTATCTAGTCTGTCATTGATGGGCATTTGGGTTGGTTCCAAGTCTTTGCTACTGTGAATTGTGAATTGAGACAGAGTCTCACCCTGTCACCCAGGCTGGAGTGTAATAGCTCAGTCTAACCTCACTGCAATCTCCGCCTCCCGGGTTCAAGTGATTCTCCTGCATCAGCCTCCCGAATAGATGGGATTACAGGTGTGCACCACCATGCCCAACTAATTTTTTGTATCTTTAGTAGAGATGGGGTTTCACCATGTTGGCCAAGCTGGTCTTGAACTCCTGACCTTGTGATCTGCCTGCCTTAGCCTCCCAAAATGCCAGGATTACAGGTGTGAGCTATTGCGCCTGGCCGAGACTAGATCTTAAAAGACACAGCTGCACTCACCTTGCTCTTTTTTGGAACATTTGCTCTGGGGAAAGCCGGCTGTCATGTCATGAGGACACACAAACAGCCCTATGGGGAAGTTCATATGGCAAGAAACTGAAGTGCTTACCCACAGCCAACACCAACTAACTACACATATGAGTGTGCTATCTTGGAAGTAGGTCCTACAGCTCCAGTCAAGCTTTTGGATGACCCTGACGAACATCTGGACTGCAATATCATGACTGAACCACCAGCTAAGCCACTTCCAAAGTCTTTACCCACTGAAACCATATGAGACTATAATATTAATTAAGATACTAAGTTTTATGCTAATTTTTATGGAGCAATAGAGACTTAATACACATAGCTTTATCCTTAATGTCTTTTTCTCACATTCCACATCTAATTCATCAGAAAATCATTTTGGCGTTACATTTCAATACATCCAGAATCTGATCATCCCTTATTGTCTCCACCGCCACACTCTAGCCCATCATCTCATGAGAATTTTCACAACAGCTTCCTTACTGGTTTCCTTGTTTCCACTCCTGCCCTACCTAAGTCTATTCTTAAAGGAGCATCCATGATCCTTGTAAGACATTAGTTAGATCATGCCACTGTCCCCCTCAAAATCCTGCACATTTTCCTCATTTCACTCATATAAAGGCCCATATTCTTAGAGTGGCTCAATATGACTGCCTCTTCCTCCTTATCTCATCAACTACCATCCCCAGGGTCTAGCACAGGCAATGTGCACAAAGGATATTTTCTAAGCCAAACTGAACTGAAGTTGGGGAGAGAAAAGAGCAGAAAGATCCCCATCATCATCATGCATAGGGGTTGGGGGCAATGGGAGATGGGAGGAGAATACTGAAAATAGGAATAAGCATAAAGTCTTTTAATAAAATTGCATTTTTTTTCAAATGTTTATTTTATGTACAAAGAACTACCGTGGGTTTTCATTGAGTAGATGCCTTGGATAATCTTTCGAAGGAGGATCATTTAGTCCAACTTAATGAAACCGATATCCTTCGCTTACTGACGGAAACACTGGTGGCACATATTGAGGCCATATTTCCAGATCAGACCGTGCCCGTTTGAACAGACACGACAAGAGCAAGAACCCTGGCTGAATTTTCGCGGGTGGCTCCAGTATAGCTGCTGGTGACCCATCTTGCTGTCAGGAGTGCAACAAGGCCAAAGGCGAATTTCATTATTTTTTAATTTTTGTAGAGATGGGGTCTTGCTATGTTCCCCAGGCTTGTCTGAAACTCCCGGCCTCAAACAATCGCCCGAGCCTGGCCTCCCAAAGTGCTGGAATTACAGGCATGTGCCAGGGTGCCTGGCCTTTTAAAAGGATTTCAAAGTGTTCCCTCCCTGCCTCCCTCACCACACCTTTAAAATCTAGATAGGAAGGCAAGACTGAGAGGTCAGAGAAGAGTTACAAGAGGGAAATGGACAGTGGGAAATGACAAAGGCAAGTTTCACCTAGTCCCTGTTTTCCAGAGCTGAGTCCTGGACGCTGAACTGCAAGGGGAGGTGTGCGAAGCTGTCCTGGATTCGAAAAATATACTGAGCATTCGAGCTTTTGTCCTCTAATCACAGTGAAGTTTTTTTTTTTTTTAAGCCAACCATGGTCTAGTCTACCTTAATACTTGGCTGAGTTATACCAGGAGGCTGCTATTTGAAATTGTCACACTTTTCAAATACCTCAGCTGGTGACAAACATGGCTATAATGCAAATGGCCCAGAGCCTCTTCAAAATTGCCAAACACGAGGTTTCAGGCTGGGACTTGCAGTTACTTTAAATTCTCTCTTTGCTCTGAATTCTGCTCAGTTCAAATGAAATGCATGCATCACACATCAAGAACGACAGGGAGCCATCTGAAATTTCCTGAAACACCTGGTACCAGGCAGGTTGAGGCAGGCAATCCTGTCATGCTGCCCTTGACAGGTTTGTGATAGCATCTTTTTTTGGTCTTTATGTTATTTACTGACAAATTCCAAGTAACGTCAGAGCTGATGAATACAAAACAGCCACTGTGACTGCAATCCTGCCACCACCAAGAGCACAGACTTCAATGGATCCACAGCAGGGCTTTCCAACCAGCAGCGGCATGACCCACTGGGGATTGGAGAAACTAGTCAATGGATCACAACAGCATTTCAAAACAAAATCAAGGAGGATGAAAATGAGAACACCAGAGTTTACGGTTCAGAGAAAACATAAGAACTGTTTTATGAAACTTCAGCTTTAATTACATATGTGTATGTGTGTTTATGTATGTTCTAGGTTTAATATAAAATCCTGTCTCTACTAAAAATACAAAAAAATTAGCCGGGCGTGGTGGTGGGCGCCTGTAGTCCCAGCTACTCGGGAGGCTGAGGCAGGGGAATGGCATGAACCTGGGGGGCGGAGCTTGCAGTGAGCCGAGATCGCCCCAGCCTGGGCGACAGAGCAAGACTCTGTCTCAAAAAAAAAAAAAAAAAAAATTAAATTCTTTGCTTACAGTCACGGTCAAAAAAGGAGTGCACAAACAACTGATCTAGAGCCGAGGCTGGAAAATACTGTCTTCAAGCCAAAATCAGCTCACTGCCTATCGTCTGTATGGCCTGCAAGATACGAATGGCTTTAACACTTTGGAATGTTTGGAAAAATTCAAAAAGCAGGATATTTCATGATGTGTGAAAATGACGTGAAATTCAAATTTCAGTGTCCACAAAGTACTATTGGCACACAGCCACACCCATTTGTTTATGTATTGTCTGTGGCTGCTTTTGGCAAAGTTGAATAGTTGCAACAGACACTTTATGGCCCACAAAGCCTAAAATATTTTCTATCTTTATGGGCAAAGCTTACCGACCTCTGATCTAGAGGCCTCGTTGTTATGATGCATTTTTCTCAAGTCTGTATATCTGTTTAATTTGGTTTATAGAAGAAACAGGGAAAGGATCTGACAGAAGATTGCATTGTGGGATTCTGGGTGTGTCGCGGATACTGCCACTCCTCTCCACAACCCCTGTCCTGTTTTGTGTGCCCCTCCCCTGGCCCCTGTGCCTTCTGTGGCCTGCACCTGTGGCTTTCTGCAGAGGCCTGACCTTGGAATCTTGAAGCAGTTTTGCCTGCTTATGCAGCAGCTGGAGGTACCCAGGAGTTTAAGCTACTGCAGGAGTTTAAGCTACTGCAGGCAGGCCTTTGGTCAAGACAGTGGGGTATGAAATGCTAATCCTCTTGCTCATGTCGTGAGGACGGAGCTCTGAAGTGTAACTTTCACTCCAGATGTCCCCTGTGGGATCAGGCTGGTTCCCTTTCTCTAAACTTTGCCTGAATCATACCCTTGCTTGAGTTCTCTCCCTTCCCCATCCTGCTTGCCCCATTCTCTTTGGGTTTCCTGAAGCACTTTCTTTGACACTGGGGTTGCACATGCATCTGTCTCTGTCAGAGTCCTCTTCTGGGGAGCCCAGCCTGAGAGAGGGGAAGCAGTGGGCAGGTTCATAAAAGGCGACTCTTTCTGACAAAACTTTGGTTTAATGGGTGCTCCCTATAATGTCTTGCTGAATACGGACACTTCCCACATTGTTTTTGTTTTTCTGAAAGGGAGAAGGTGGTTATTTCATTTAAGATGATTTTGCAATGCATTGTAATTTCAAAGAGCTCTGAGATGAGTCAAGACAATTGGATTCTCTTTCCAATGGATCCACTGGGCAAGCAATAAGCACCATGAAATTCATATTCTCCCATTTGTGGGAGGTAGAGTAGCTAATGTTTAAGCTTCCCCCTAACTTTCTGAGTCTTCTTGTAAAGTGGGTGCTTTAAACCATCTTCTAGATGCTGACTAATCCTGATCAGGGCACCTAACCTGCAAACCTGGTTGAGCTCCAAAATCCAGGTACATCACTCACACAGCAGAGGCGCTGGACCTGGCATTGTGAGTGGACACCAGAGGTACACTGGAGACCTTCCAGGGGACTCAGTGCTCCCCAGCCTCAAGCCTTGACACTGGTTGCCAATCAGCAGCACTCACGGACTTTGCTTTCCAATATGGAGCCAATACCTGCAGTTTTAGGCTTCAAAACCCTGGGCTCCCTCTCACCTCTTAATCCTAGCTGGGACTGTGCATATTGGGCTTCCTGTGTGGCACCCAATCTTTGGTCTGTTCCCTTCTGTCTTGGTCATGCTGCATAGCTGGCTGTTTCTGTAGCAGTCCTGTCCATGTATCAAAGCACTTTTTGGTGAGACAAGAGCAACTGAAAGGAACCAGGAGAGGTTCTAGGTAGACACACAAGGGGAGGGAACCCTGTAATGGAAATGGGAGAGCAGGTGAGAAGGTGGGGGACTAGAAGATAGCACACTTTATTTATATCTTGCTCACCATAAAAACTTTAAATGACACATAAAGATATAAAGTATTTTTTCAGCCAGGTCTAAGGATCCCTGGGGATTCTGGACATATTGTCTGAGGCCCACAAGTTCTTTACACAAATAATGACAATAATTATTATTATTTTGAGATGGAGTCTCGTTCTGTCACCCACGCTGGAGTGCAGTGGTGAGATCTTGGCTCACTGCAACCTCCGCCTCCCAGATGCAAGCAATTCTCTGCCTCATCCTCCTGAGTAGCTGCGATTACAGGCACCTGCCACCATGCCCGACTACTTCTTGTATTTTTAGTAGAGACAGGGTTTCACTGTGTTGGCCAGGCTGGTCTCGAACTCCTGACCTCAGTTGATCTGCTCGCCTTGGTCTCCCAAAGTGCTGGGATTACAGACATGAGCCACGATGCCAAGCCCACAAAATTATTTTTAATTTTATCTATTCATTTGGATAGTCATCTCAATGATTAAATATGAAAAAGTCCACCATCTGGATACCAGAAGATGACCACATTCAACTTAAGGCTAGACTCCAATTCTATCGCCCTCGTTTTCTTGTTTTATTTTTTATTTATTTATTTTTTTGACGGAGTCTCGCTCTGTCGCCCAGGCTGGAGTGCAGTGGCACTATCTCGGCTCACTGCAAGCTCTGCCTCCAGAGTTCGCGCCATTCTCCTGCCTCAGCCTCCCCAGTAGCTGAGACTGTAGGTGCCCGCCACTGCGCCCGGCTAATTTTTTTTTTTTTTGTATTTTTAGTAGATATGGGGTTTCACTGTGTTAGCCAGGATGGTCTCGATCTCCTGACCTTGTGATCTGCCCGCCTCGGCCTCCCAAAATGCTGAGATTACAGGCGTGAGCCACCACGGCCGGCCAATCGCCCTCAGTTTCATTTGTGTTTAAAATCTCTGGGAGTCAAGTGAAAACTTACAATGATAGCATTTTATCTTTTTATTTTTCCCACAGTGAAATTAGATTTATCATTTACTTTTAAGTGTGTGTAAACAATCACTATCATATACAAAGTTTCAGATACTACATGAAAGGATAAAGCAAAGGGAAAAGTCACTCGAAATGCTACCACTCATGGCATAAACACTTTGACCATCCTTCTCTGGTTTTTAAGCAAGCCTGACTGCCACAAGGTTGGCAGGTCTCAGCATCAAAATGATAACTGTCACCCTTACATTGAATTCTTTTCTCGTTATCAAGACAAAGCCTCCCTTTGGCTGTGATAATTTACAGTTGAGTGACATTTTCAAATGCAAAGACTTCAGTTTTTAGAATTATTTAATAAGTTGAGGATTCAAATTAACATCCTGAAAATTAACATAATTAAAACGAGTAATGCACTGCTTTAATTAACGAGGAGTAATGAGAAAAGACCAGAAGCAGACTCAATATGAAGATGATACATTTGGCCTATCTGAAAGTCACAGGACACCATGCTCATACTAGCTTGAACATGTCAATTACAGAAAAGATAGAAAGAATAATATTTGAATTTTGGTTATTTTCTAAATGATATAAATGACTCATTTCCAGCTTTTAGCATTTTCTGTCTACACTTTGACTATGAGCTAACTCTGTGTTGAAACTATGCATTTTTTTCAACATCTACAAAAAATAGAGCAGGTTCAGATATTTTTTTCTGTTCCCCCAGAATATTTAATACTTAAAAAAAATCACAATATTAACCTTACTTTTTATTTTATTTATTTATTTATTTATTTATTTATTTATTTATTTATTTATTTATTTATTTTGAGACAGAGTTTTGCTCTTGTTGCCTAGGCTGGAGTACAGTGGCGTGATCTCAGCTCACTGCAAACTCTGCCTCCCAGGTTCAAGTGATTCTCCTGCCTCAGCCTCGTGAGTAGCTGGGATTACAGGCACCCGCCACCAAGCCCAGCTAATTTTTGTATTTTTGGTAGAGACGGGGTTCACTATGTTGGCCAGGCTGGTCTCGAACTCCTGACCTCAGGTGATCTGCCCACCTCGGCCTCCCAAAGTGCTGGGATTACAGGCGTGAGCCACTGCGCCTGGCCAACATTAACCTTACTTTTAAGGGGCCAAAACCAACGTGGAGTTATCAAGTGTCATATCATTAAAACTGGTCTACAGTTTTGGTTCAATGTGGTCTGATTATCTTGAATTTTAAACAGAGACTTGAAGTTTTTTCAAAATTTTTTCTAGCATAATAACAATACAAAGAATACTGACATAGCCAAGTGGAAAAAGATTTATGATAGACTCTTACATCTTTATATAATTGTAACTTCATCAGAAACCTCATTGTTAGCACATCGTCTGTGAATATGGGTTTTTATGACACAGATTCCTGAGGCATTTAATTTGTAAATTGTCTTGGATTTACATTCCTATGAGTGCTAAAACATAAAGAGAACACTGGTTTCTAATACTTATACCTAGTTAAGTAAAATTTAGGATTGAAAATTTTAAGCCAATAGTAAGTATCCAAAGAACTGTTTCCCCTTGCGGGATCAATACATTACCCAAATTTGAGAAATCCTAGCGTAAATTAGCTAAAAAATGTCTCTTGCATCTGTGGAGGCTTTTAGACTAAACATATGAATATATTTTATCTTAATGGGACCACCCCATTTGTGTTGTTCTGTAACTTAAATTCTTTCTTAATAATATGTCACAGACCTTTGTTTTTTTTTAAGTGAAAGTGAAATAGCTGAGTCAAAGAGAATGCACATTTAAATTTAAATTTTTGATAGATATTGTCTGATTGCTTTCCAAAAAGCAATCTATCCAGCCCAGGGCACAGAAGTTTGCCACACTCTCATTAACACAGAGTTAGAACTTTAAATTTTTGGAAACTTTTAAATTTTGGGAAATCTGATGGTTCAGAAGAATTGTGTGTAAACTGAATAAATGCTATTCTATGTTTCAAGTGTATACAGATGCTGTTGTGACTGTCGAAATACACAATCATATCAAAGTATTACTACATTCATTTGACCTACTTCTTATGTATTTTCTCAATTAATGGCTACTTAAACCACTATCATGTAGAAATTTGTTATTTTATTTTAAAAATGGGGTGCTCATATTAAAAAATGTTTGGAAGCTTGCAATACTTTAGAGCTCTTTTCTGCATGAGAATACTACCTAATATCATACTTCCCAGAGGAAATGGCAGAGTGGGCCTCAGACGGAGCGGCCCAGGCAGCGTCCCTTCCCTCAGAACTGACACAATATCATCCCAGGGATTCAAAGAGGTCCCAAAGAAAGACCAGATTCCTCTTTGAGAGGAGTTTTTTCCTAAATAATGAATAAAGATATCTTTTCTCTTTTTTATTCCCAAGTCCAGGGTCTTAATTTCCATTATTATAGAATCGGTATAAGACAATACCTTAAACAAACGAACAAAATGCAGCCTGGTCATATACCCAGATGACATAAAAAGCACGCTCAGTTGTGCTACTGCACTTGAAGTTCTCTGGCAGCAGGTGATGTGTCCAATTCACCCTTGTATCCCTCAGTGCCTGGCAGAATGCATGGCACACAGATGAATGGATGAGCTGGGAGCATCCTTGTGTGTATTATAAATCTGTGCAGGATGACATACTTTCTATTACTTTTCTAATTCTTTGTATGGTTTGGATATTTGTCCCTGTCCAAATCTCACGTTGAAATGTAATCCCGCTGTTGGAGGTGAGGTCTAATGGGAGATGTTTGGATCATGGGCCAGCTCCTCGGTGATAAATGAGCTCTTGCTCTGAATTCACATGAGATCTGGTCGTTTATGAGTGTGATATGCCTGCTCCTGTTTTGCCTTCTGCTATGAGTAAAAGCTCCCTGAGGTCTTCCAAAAGGTGAGCAATGCTGGTGCCACACTTGTACAGCCTGCAGAACTATGAGCCAATTAAACCTCTTTTCTTTATAAATCACCCAGTCTCAGGTATTTCTTTATAGCATGCAAGAATGGCGTAATATATTATTCTCAATTGAGTTTTAGCCTTTGAAGAAATCCTTTAGAAACTACTGATTTAGACTTTTGCTAGAATTGATGACAAAATATTTTAAAAGACAAGTATGGATTCTCTCTGAAAACACAACTGACTTCTTAAAAATGAAGCTTCCTATTACAAGAACAGAATATAATCTCCTACCCTGGTTCAGTCTACACTATTCCAAAGAGGAAGTTTGCACTTCTGATAGTGCTATGCTGAGCAGACTGAATTAACCACAATCACAATGACTAATTCTA
Organism: Hylobates moloch; assembly: GCF_009828535.3. Classification (NCBI taxonomy): domain Eukaryota; kingdom Metazoa; phylum Chordata; class Mammalia; order Primates; family Hylobatidae; genus Hylobates; species Hylobates moloch. The sequence continues at coordinate 3,276,134 of NW_026652299.1, forward strand.
CTGGTTACCTTTAGCCAGAGAAGAAAGCTTTGATTGCTATTAGCAACCCTGTTACTAAATGAATCCATCACATCAAATGCCACATTACTGATGAACTAGAAAACTCCACAATTTAGGGGACAAAAATAAAAATGAAATCCTAGCAAAGACATGGAATCAACCTAAATGCCCATCAATGATAGACTGGACAAAAAAAAAAAATTGGTACATATACACCATGGAACACTATACAGCCATAAAAAAAGAAAGAGATTATGTCCTTTGCAGGGACACAGATGGAGTTGGAAGCCATTATCCTCAGCAAACTAACGAAGGAAGAGAAAACCAAACACCGCATGTTCTTACTTAGAAGTGGGAGCTGAATGATGAGAACACATGGACACATAGAGGGGAACAACACACAGTAGAGCTGACTGGGGGTTGAGGGTCAGTGGAAGGAGAGCATCAGGAAGAACAGTTAAGGGATGCTGGGCTTAATACCTGGGTGATGGGATGATCTGTGCAGCAAACCACCATGGCACATGTTTACCTATTAACAAACCTGCATATCGTGCATGTGACCTCTAAACTTAAAAGTTGAAAAAAAAAATGAAATCCAACAATGACCAACAAGATAAGTCTTTCTGAAGTGTTATTTGACCTCTCTTGTTATTCATTTCTTTAAAAAATTTTTTAAATTGATACATAATTCAATAAAATGTATCCATTTGAGTGTACAATTCAGTGGTTTTTAGTACATTCAAAAGATTGTGCAACCATCACCACTATCTAATTCCAGAATGCTTTCATCACCCCTAAAGAAACTCCCTACCCCCGGCTCCTGGCAACTGCTAATCTACCTTCATTTCCTCCTACTTACCTCTAGTTAATAATGCCTCTAGCCTTGGGAGGTGGTGGCCGTTAGCATCACAGGCCTTGAGAGAGTTGTTTCTAAGACACTTTTCTTGCTCTGCCACCACCAGTGAATGCTATTGACCAAACAAAGAAATCCCAGAGAAGTCTCAGTAGGGCAATTGCTCTTTGTCATGTAAAAAGAGAGAGCGTGCGAGACGGCTGGGGAAGGATGAACTGATGAGCACACAGATTATTGCCTTTACTGAGGTATTGATTGTCATGGATGGCTGAAGATCACATTCTCTAGAAGAGGTAAAATAGCGGGGCCATTACTTTCAGAGTTAAACAAAGGCATTTGCCATCATAAAGTCCAAGTCTGGGTGTTCCGTTTATTAGCATTATACAAAACTCTTAACTTGCTGACAATTTGCATCTGATATTTTGTTTTCATTTTAATTTTTTAAAATGTTTAAATTTTTAATTTTTGTGGGTACATAGTAGCTGTATATATTTATGGGGTACATGAGACGTTCTGATACAGGCATGCAATGTGAAATAAGCACATCATGGAGAATGGGGTATCCATCCCCTCATGCATTTATCCTTTGTGTTACAAACAAATTACATTTGTTTAGTTATTTTAAAATGTACAATTAAGTTATCAAATACTAGGTCTTATTCATTCTTTCTTTCTTTTTTGTACCCATTAACCATCTCCACCTCCCCACCCCAAGCCCCCACTACCCTTCCAAGCCTCTGGTAACCATCCTTCTGCTAAATGGAGCAAGACAGTTTAGGAGAGATCTGCCTGGGTGTGAGAAGGAAGAGCAGCCCCGACATCCAGGGGATGACATGGCACTCACAGCCAGGTCTCATTCTGTTGAACATAAACAATTTCATAAACATTAACATCACATAAGGCTACTCTGTGATCCTGATGGCTCAACACAAAGATGAGACCACTCTCTTACGTCTGAATATGGACAAAAACATGAACATTGTCCAAACCACCAAAATAACCAAACGTCCCTTTGCCCTGGCTAATAGGAGTGAATGCTGTTGCCTTACTAATCCCAGCTTTAGCTTTCCTTCATTTCTCTCACCCTCTAGCAAAGTTTTATTAGGACGCCGAATCATAGAATTGCCTTGGCACCCTGAGAGCATCCATTCCAGACCAAGGCCCAGCTTCCTCAAACCCTTTTCAAAATCACATAATTCAAGCCCAAATCCTACCATATGTCCTTTCAAACACTTCTAGCTGAGATGCTTCACAGCTCTCCCTCACTGCAATGAGTAGTAAACCCAACTTGTTCATTTACAGCTGTGTTCCTGGTGATATTTGGCTGGAGGACGTTGACAGGAGAACAGGCAGCTTCCACAAGGATGACTTCAGGCGACCTTGGAAGGGCTGTTGCCCAAAACTATTTCACCACAGGCAATGCCTGAAATTCCATCCTGAGAATGTCATTCCTTTGGGTGAACACTTATCACCTATTAAAGTAGAAAGATTCTTAGAGAAGAGATTACCCTTTAAATATTCTTAATCCAGCCAGGTGTGGTGGCTCATGCCTATAATTGTAGCACTTTGAGAGACCAAGGTGGGTAGATTGCTTGAGTCCAGGAGTTTGAGACCAGCCTGGGCAAAAATTAGCCAGGTGTGGTGGCATGCACCTGTAGTCCCAGCTACTTGGGGGGCTGAGACAGGAGGATTGCTTGAACCTGGGAGGTGGAGGCTGCAGTGAGCCACTGCACTCCAGCCTGAGTGACAGAGTGAGACCCTGGCTCAAAAACTAATAATAAATAAAAATAACTAAATACTCTTCATCCTAGATGTCTGATTTTGAGTAACCTACTTTCATATTTCATTTATTCTTGAAATTTCCTCACATTTTAGCATCTCAGAAATTAAGACACATCCTATGATCCATGGCATCTTAAATTCTCTGAAACGTGATTCTTCTGAGCTTGTTTCCTCAGTTGTGAGTTTTAGTGGTGGATGAAATACTATTTCCAAAACCTCAGTTATTCGCAAATAACTCTCACCATCTTTACTATCTGTATGTTCTACAATAATGACATTCATACCGTATTTGTTCTTTACAGCAACCCCCTTTTAAAAGGTAAGTTAATGTGGCATTTTCCTCATAATCATATCCGTGAAATCCTGGGCAAGATGTGCTAGCTTTCCCTAAAAATCTAGTTGTAACTTTCCCTAATATATAAAATATATTTTATGTATTAAGATAAATACATAACTATAAAAACTTATAGAATGTTTTTTCTTTTTTCTTAAATTTTTTTTGAGATGGAGTCTCGCTCTGTCACCCAGGCTGGAGTGCAGCGGTGCAATCTTGGCTCACTGCAAACTCCACTTCCTGGGTTCGAGCCATTCTCCTGCCTCAGCCTCCCAAGTAGCTGGGACTAGAGGCACCTGCCACAACGCCCGGCTAGTTTTTTGTATTTTTAGAAGAGACGGGGTTTCACCGTGTTAGCCAGGATGGTCTCGATCTCCTGACCTCATGATCCACCCACCTCGGCCTCCCAAAGTGCTGGGATTACAGGCGTGAGCCACCGCACCCGGCCTAAATGTTTTTTCATGTTACACCTAAAATCATCTCTCTTATCCACAGTGGGAACCATGCTACGTTGGGATGACATGGAACTAGCTGGCCCCTAGGAATATTCTTAGCTCCTGTGTTTGGTGTTTTTGTGGTTATAAGTCAGATATACACCATCTGTGCCCCACAATTCAAAATCTAAGGGTCAAGACTGACATGGACAAATAAAAGTACATACAACAATACATATTCTTTAAGCACAAAAATAAATCCTATGAACTATTTACATGGCAAAGTAAGGATAATGGTGTTGAAAGTACTGGAGCTTGAAGTTTAATTAGCTTTATGTTGGCAAAAAGCTTCAGATCTCTTGATACTCAGAAACACATATGATCTTTGCTTCAAAAAAGTTTTTTTTGGAATATTGTTTAGGAAATAAGGAAAACAGGTTTGTTCTGATTAATCTGGGAAAGCCTCTTAGAGAAGAACAGATTTTAGAAACTACTCGAGCTCTTTCCTTTATTACAACCAGCCAGAGGTTCTCTAAGCCCTCTCTACTCAAAGTATGGTTGGTGGACATGAGCATGGCCTGGAGCTTGTTAGAAATGTAGGCTCTCGGGTCCTAATGGCAGACCTGCTGAATTGGAATCTGGCCCAGTTGGCCATTTTTCCCGGCCCCAAGTGATTTGTATGCATAATAAAGTTTGAGAAGCACTGCTCTAGCCATCTAAGCCTACCTTAACCGCAGCTTATCTAAAAATAGTCCTTCACAGACATATCCCAGGGCAGGGAAGCAAGGAGACCAGTGGATCCTGATGGATCAAAAAACTTGAGATCTTCAAGTGTTTCTCCTCCACCGTCTTTGAGGAACACCACATTACACAGAAGACTTAGGAAGTGAAAGTTTATTTCATTTAGGGGAAAAAATAAACACCAATTTAAACTAAAATCAAAACCCCAAACCATAATTTGTGGTCCTTCTGAGGCACTGAGGTTAACACAAAAATAGCACTCATTTTCCTCCTCTTCCAACCAGACCTCACTACCTCACACCCCTGCGCCCACTGGCCTGAAACACACCTGTCGCATGTTGTCAAACTGCAAGCTTCCAAATGAACACCTGAAGTGCAAATATCCAGATGAAGTAAAAGATGCGTGGGTTAATTTATTCACATTAAAAAGGAAATGTCTACCTCTACATGGAGAAGACATGGGTGTTTTCATGAGGAAACATTTCTCTAGAAAGCATTGCCCAGAGGGCTCTCTTGTTGATCTCAGAACTCCTGTTCCTTCCTTAATTTCTTCATTTAGTCAACATTCAACACACCTTTGTTAAATAAATGAATGAGTGAAATCACTTGCCCTCATGGGCAATAGCCCAGAAATCCTCCTTTCCCTCTCAGCCCCTGTGGAATCTCTGGAATTTTGCTAAAGGCTATTTGATATCATTTTCTGCCATCCTAACAACAGAATAAAATCAAAACCATTTTTGAACATTTCCAATGACTCAGCAGAAATTGGTTACTAGGATGGCCAAATGAAATTTGCCAATCAGAAAACAAATAAACAAAAAGCCAGGGGCTGGTCCTAACCACGGAGATTCCATCCTTTTGCATGAGCCATACTCTAATATTTAGATATAAGAGAAAATTCTTTTATTTTTAGCTTATTCATTCCTTGTTTCCAGGTTTCTATTCTGAACTCAAAACATTCTAGGCTCCAATGTTGCCACCATTTCATTTCTGTGTCGTATTTCCTCAGCATAGTCAAAAATTTTCCCAACTAGCTTCTCAACATTTGCTGTTGGGGGTGATAAAAGGTTATTGTTAGAACATTATCTCATGTTATTATATATAATCAAGGACTTCGATAAGTCCATACAAATAAGGGTAACATCATTTATTTGAGAGGAAGCGTTCCTCAACATGTACATTTTGACAAGCACATTTCAAATCCTAACTATTCATGTGCTTCACTTTTCTCCAGGTACTGTCTAGCAAGGAGGAAGAATGGAAAGGAGTGGGCAGTTACTGTGCCCCTACTCTGTGCCAGGCATTCTGCTGGGCGCCTGCTAAGAGTTGGGTAAAGTAGTAGATTAAAATACATTACAGATGAGCCCACTATTTGCTTGGTACTGTTTCTGGCTCTAAATATCTAAAACAGAAATTCTGATGTAGTCGTTCTTAGCCCTGACAGTATAGTAGAATCACTTGGAATCTTTAAAAATTTATACTAATGCCTGGACCCCATTCCCAGAGATTTTGCTTCAATTGATTGAAGTGGGGCAGTGGACATCAGGGTTTTTTAAAAGTTCTCTATGTGATCAGCCTGTGGGCCAGGTTGCGCACTACTACTTTGAAATATATGTTTTTATCATATCGTATTAAAATCATGCATATGTAAATCAGAGTGGTAAGTTTATTGAGCTTTCAGTGTAATCGAAAGAATATTTTTCCTTGTGCTTATTGAGAACATGGGCCAGGTCTTATATTTCCAGTACCTATCTTCAATGTGTGTTCAAGATCTTAATGATGACTACTGGGAAGCTTCTCAACATCATACACATACTGCCTAGCCCATCACATGTGCTTAATACATGTCTATTAAGTAGAAAAAAAAGAGGCCAGCTATTATAGCACATGTCTATCATTCCAGCACTTTAGGTGTCTGACGCAGGAGAATTGCTTGAGGCCAGGAGTTTGAGACCAGCCTGGCCAACATGGTGAAACCCCGTCTCTACTAAAAATACAAAAATTAACTGGGCTTGGTGGCATGCACCTGTAATCCCAGCTACTTGGGAGGCTGAGGCAGGAGAATTGCTTGAACTCGGGAGGCAGAGGTTGCAGTGAGACGAGATTGCGCCATTGCACTCCAGCCTGGTTGACAAGAGCAAAACTCCATCTCGTAAATAAATAAATAAATAACAGGCTTCAATTAATGAAGGAATAATGATGCAGTACCATAGTACCACATTACTGCCTTGAGTCAAAGAAGGTATAGAAATTAGCCTTCCTGAGTCAAAGAAGGCATAGTGAACTAGCTCCACGGTTCCTAGCTCCATGGATTACAATGAGTCATTCACTACCCATCTCCTCAGCAGCAAATGACAAGCATGAGTCCTTTGCCACAGACTGATTAGAGACCCCTGAACCTATCTCTGCGGCGGCTGTGGAGGTCCTTGGACCCTCCCCTGCTTCATCCGCTTCATTTGGGGCTCATCATTGCCAGGGTCAAGGTGTGATTAGGAAAGGAGTGCCTTCCGTGGGAGAATCAGACGTGACATTAGCACCACGGGAGAAGAAAGAGTTCCACAGGCTTGGGTAGCCAGGGACTGAATTCTGTGAGAGTAACTCTCCTTTATTTTCTTAGAGTCAACCATTTGACCTTTGAAAAATTCTGCCCTCTTTGCTGCGACTGACTATGGTGGGACTGGGCTGTCAGATATTGAACAAAATTCCTACGATCGAGGCACATTATGCATGTGTGGGTGTGTTTGTAAGTCTAAGTTGTATTTAAATGTCACCTTCTATGAAAGAATTCCTTTGAACAATTTGGGAGACCAGAATCTATGTAGCATGTCCTGCTGCCTTGGTACATCCTATACAAGATGTATTACATTGTGTTCTTATCATGGTAGCTTCCCACTACAATAGACCTTTTATTACACATATTTGGATATATTAGAGACAAGCTTATTTTGTGAAGCTTATACTAATATAATAGTATAAGCTATTTTTATACTATGCCATGTTCTGGCATGGTCCACCTGTATTGGTAGATACTAGTCTCATCCTCCAATACTTGCATGATAAAGAAGTCTTCACTATTTGACATCAATCTATGTAGCTGATGTGTAAGGCTCCATGCAGGTTATTCTAGGAAGATACCACCTGCTGCAGCACTAGCCATTGCAAATGTAATTAGAGTGTCCAAGAGTGTCACCTGAGTAGATGCTGGCTCAAGTGGAAGCACCCACAATTTCTTACTTGGACATGCAAAGAGCCTTGTGTGCCCTGACGAGGCACGCAAGGGCAGCAGGAAGTTCTTCACAATTCTGGGGGCCTGAGCTGCACGTAGATCCATTCCATAATATCATTTGGAAATCGGGACATTGGCAGGGAGAGGGTTCACTTCTGTACAATGGCATCCTTGCAGGAAGTGCAGGAAGAAGATTTTACAAACAAATTACCCTCCTCCTCACTTGGTCTCTCTCTCATGAATGCTTTTACACCTTCACTTTGTGATCTTGATCAGATTTTATTTTATTTTATTTATTTTATTTTATTTTATTTTTGAGACGGAGTCTCGCTCTGTCACCCAGGCTGGAGTGCAGTGGCACCATCTCGGCTCACTGCGACCTCCGTCTTCTGGGTTCAAGCGATTTCCCTGCCTCAGCCTCCTGAGTAGCTGGAAATAGAGGTGTCACCACCATGCCTGGCTGATTTTTGTATTTTTAGTAGAGACGCAGTTTCGCTATGTTGGCCAGGCTGGTCTCAAACTCCTGACCTCAGGTGATTCACCTGCCTCGGCCTCCCAACGTGCTAAGATTACAGGCATGAGCCACCACGCCTGGCCTATCACTTTAAAAAATACACCTGATTTCTAGAATGAGAAGGTAAAAAATAAACATGTATCTTTATTATACAACATATAAAATACATAGATTCAAGCATCTCATTCTTTTTGTTACATTTGTTATGATAACTGGCCTCATTTCACCTGCTGCCAAATTGCCTCTTTATCCACTTATTTTCCACCCTATTTCTTTACTCCTTCCTCTTGTAATTTTGCAATCGCCTTTCTCTTATTGTTCCAGCATCTCTAAAGCTTTTAACCACCCATTTGTCAAGCCAATTCTTTCCCTGTATTGATATTTAACTGACAGGGAATAATTATTAGGCAGAAAATTAGACGAGGTGCTAACCATATTGCCTTCATTTTCCTGACACAAACTTTTCCTGGGGTTTTGTTTATGAAAGATTGACTGCATTGTTCATAATTTGATGTATTTTTTTTCCTTTCACATTCTTCAATTTCTCAGTTTCTTTACTGAAAGGAAACAGTTACAGTCATGTAGGGAAGTATGTTTGAGAATTAGTGTTGGATACCAAAGGTGATATAATAGTTAGCGAGAGCTGCGTGACAATGTACTACACACTGGTTGGCTTAAACAACCAGAAATGTATTGTTTCACAGTTCTGGAGGCTACAAACCCAAGATCAAGGTGTCAGCAGGGTTGGTTCCTTGTAAGGGCTGTGTGGAAAAATCTGCTCCATGCCTCTCCCTGGTTTCTGGAGGATGAGTGGTCATCTTTTGTGTTCCTTGGCTTGAAGAAGCCTCACCCTGATCTCTGCCTTTATCTTCACTTGGCATTCTCCCTGTGGGTGTGTCTGTGGACAAATGTCCTCATTTCCTAAAGCTACTAATCATATTCTATTAGAGCTCACCCTAGTGACCTCATTTTAACCTGAAGACCCTATCACCAAATAAGATTATATTCTGAGATACTGGGGGGTTAGGACTTCCGCTTTGGGGAGACATAATTCCATCTATAACAGGGATGCATTTTTCTGTGCTGCATGTATATGACTGGACTGAGAAATGTCTTGCTTCCTTAACAGCTGGCTTGTTTAGACAATGGGCCGTTCCTCCCAGTTTCATTCTGTCTTTTGGCCACTTGACATTGGTCTCACTTGGTACCATCATTCTTCAAAGGAAATAGCTATTGCTAGAGAGAAAGCAGTGACTTGGTTTCAAAGAGCCTGCCCATCATCTCTATGGGAGAACAAAAACTCACTCATACTCTCCATATCTTTGTTCCTGTTTCTCCTCATCCCTCCCCACTGCCCACTCCCCACCTCTTCTCCCAAGCTGTCATCCCCTTTGACATTTTCTTCTGACCCTTCTCAGAAGTCACTCTGGCTTAAGTCACTACCTGCTGCTTTCCAGAAAGCCAAAGAAGCAACCTTTCTAGGACTCTTTCTCAAACAGCCAAGATGCCAGCCTTCCTGCTGTGAACTCTTTGTCCCTCTCAGCAGCCCCGACTGAGGAGACAATCGCTGACCCACAGATGAGCAATAAGCTCATCTGTGAGGAAAGAGGTCAGTGGGATGAGCTGAAAATGCCACACCTGGGGGGTGGGAAATGAGTTCAAATGAGGCAGAAAATAAATGGAAGAGTCAACATAGCCTTCCAGAAAACTCGGCTTGAAGCCTCAGGTTCATTCTGCCGACCTGCCCATGATGTTTCTTGTTGGCTCCCTCCCTACAGAGAGCACACCCTTTACCCGTCTCAGACAGGGGAATAGAGCTGCAAAGCTGAGTGGTGCTTTAGCTGGCTCCTTTGATTTTTTTGGTTCGTTTGCTCACAACTAAAGCAAACGAACTAGTTACAATCACGGTGTCCTCGTAATGCTCTGACATCAACAAAAATAAAAGGGAATTTTGCCTCTGGGAAAGTTTTGTAAGCTGAGTTTTCCCAGAGATTGGGAAAAGCTTACTCCAAATCATTTCCCAATACATCTGGGTATTAGACTTTCCGAAGGGGTTATTTCCCAGGGGAACCAGGGACACCAAGAAGGTATCAAAGTGAAGAAGCACATTTTGTTTGAGAAGGGTCTGGCAAGGAGCATAACCCATTGGGTGTGGTGGAAAGGGCATCCGTTTTGGAGTAAAAACACCTCTTACGGCCAGGCTGGTGGTCCACGCCGTAGCCCCAGCCGGGAGTGGGAGGGCCTCGAGAAGCTGAGGGAGATGGATCGCCGGAGCCCAGGAGTTCAAGTCCAGCCTGGGTAATGTAGCAAGACCCAGTCTCAAAAAGGAAAAAAAAAAAAAAAAAAAGGTTCTTACTAACTACGTGACTTAACTGCTCTGAACCTCAATGTTTGCTTTTTAAATCTGTCAAATAGGGAAAATGATTCCTATGTCAAAAGTGACTATTAAGTCACTGAATATGCGCTGAATTACAATGTTTTTGACTCTACAGGTCATTTGGAGGCAAATTCTCTTGCCTTTTTCAATAGAAATATCTCAATATAGTCCTGATTCTAAGGCAAGAAAGGAATGAACAGGCAAACGAGAGACAACCAAAGCAAGAAAAGGAAACTAGCTGCTTGATGTAGGAGCACCTGTCTACACTTAGCGCTTTGCTGCAAGGCAGATCTTACTCAGATGCATCAGACTGGCCAAAGCAAGGCTGGGCCAACATGCATGGTCTTCACTTGAGGCTACTCTTGCCTCACGCTCTCCAGTCCAGACCCAGTCACTCCTTCCAAATGTGCATTTCTGTGCACAGGAGCACATCCACCTGCATACACATCTTCACAAATTGATAGCTAGACTTTACTATTGTTTTGGATTAGGAGTTGAGGAACAAAGAAACTTTCTTTGCTTACTATGGCTCACTCTAGTGTTTCATTTCTCACCTAATTATGTACTCTTTGTAGTATGCTATAATTATTCTGGATATTGTCTTATCTCCCCAAATGAATGCAGATCAGGAATGAGTCTTTTATCTCTTTTATATGCACTGAAGCTCCACAATGCTGAGCAGATAGTAAATGTTCCAGAAATGTTGCAGGAGCTAGATTTCTTTAACTTGTATTAGAGTAACTCTCCATTGAAAATAACTAGAATGGCTAAATTTTTGTAAAAAGATCCATCTGTTTGAAGTCATCAAACAGATGGAGTGACCAAGGCAGGCACAAATTAGGGGCAAGGTCCAGGAAAGAAAGGAAATACATTGAGGCAGACCCGAGTGGAGCCACTCCCCTTACCCCGCATCCCACCCAGGCATTTGATTCACAGGAGAGATGGGGCTGAGAGGCTGAGAATACAATCAGAAAGAGATGGCTAAGGGACAGAGAGACTGAATGGAATTTCCAGTAGTTTCACAGGGTTGAAGAAATAAATGTTGGAGTTAAGTAGAAGCTGCATGGGTAAATACCTCAGGTTCCTAGTTGGGATCCCTGAAGGGCCACATCATAGGAATAAGAAAGAACCAGAAATAGCTCTGTCTCGGGAAGAGTGAAACCTAATCTCAGATCACATCAATTCAAGGTTGGATTAAAGCAAACAGCCCTATTCTAATTGCCCTATAGAAGCAAAAGTCAGTCCACTCTGGAGGAAGATAACATCATCTAGAATATCTATAATTTTCATGCCATTATTCAGTGGCATTTACCTTTACATACACATCTCTTCTGCCCTTAGCTTTCAAATCTTCTTCTTGAGATGTGGAAGAGGCATAGACAGTCAGAAACCCTGCCCTTTAGGTCTGTTTTCTTATCTACAACGTGAGATCAGCTCTCTGGCTTTGAAATTCTTTGCCTCTATGTGTGGAACTACCCTCAGCCTCACCCTAACTATGCTACATCCTGTTTTAATCACTTGCCATCCACCCTGTCAGTGAGGGGGCTGAGGGGATTCCTGCCCTATGGTTATGGGGATGGCCAAAGAAAGGAACCCGGCAGTGGACATATATGTATACACTAGTCACAGGTACTCACAGCTTGGGGGAGGAGACACTGCATGCCATGCAGGGCTACACAGGATTTGCGCTTGGGAACAGAGTGAACCACCAGGGGCTGTGCAGTGTCAAGAGAGTGAGGTGACCCCTGGCTTCCACACAAAGATGTGATTGTCATGTTTGACACGTTCCATGGGCTGGCAGGGAACCGAGACCTGGTGCTCAGGGCCAGCAGGAACTGTGTCTGGGGACTGTGATAAGGCTGGGAGTTTCGTTGGTGGACTTTATCCATGGGAGTTGAGTGGGGATGGGAAGTCGGAATTAGGCCACTTGCAGCTCTCCCAATTTTACCAGTTGTCAAGGCAGCACGTAACGGTGGAGCCTTCATTTTAGGTATTATGCCACACCTGCCCCAACAGAGAAGGCCTTATATCTACATCCAGTGACCAACACCTCTTCCCCATGAATGTCTTGACTTTTCATTTATCCTCACAGCTCACAATCCTTTCTTACAGTCCTCCGGTTCTCACCAAAGTTTGTATCTTTTCACCTCACATCTGTTGCAATAACATCATGCAATGGGTCTCCCTGCCTCCATTTCTCCCCTGGCTGAATCTACTGTCATCACAGCTGACATATTAATCTTCACAAAATACCACTTGACGCACATTGCTTCCCGATGGCTCCTCACAGCCGTTTGTTTGCTCCCTATGTGTGCTTTGGCTTCCGTAAGATCCAGGAACACGCACCAGCAACCAGCACAATCAAGAACTGATCGAGCCAACCTTAATCCTCCGAGCTTCAAGAGCCAGTTATCTGATTTCATAATAAAAAATTAGATGCCCGCCTCCATGTTGCTACTTTCTAAACATGACCAGATAATAAAAATTAAAAAGTAAAATCAGCTTCAATTTTCTTTCTTATCTTTCTCTCCTTTCTTCTCTCTCTCCCTCTCCGTCTCTCTGTCTCTCTCTCTCTTTCTCTCCCTCCCTCCCTCTCTCTCTGTCTTTCTCTCTCAATCTCTTTCAGACAGGGTTTTGCTCTGACACCCAGGCCGAAGTGCAGTGGTGCAATCACAGCTCACTGCAGCCTTAAACTCCTGGGCTCAAGAAGTCCTCCTGCCTCAGCCTCCCAAAGGGCTGGGATTACAGGCATAAGCCACTGTGGCAGGCTAGCACTAATTTTCTTTTTGACATTTTTTTCAATAAAATAGGTAATCTTCGGTGTAAGAAAATGCTTCTTATCAGAGTCAAAAAGAGCTATTTTCATTGTGAATGATTAAAAAGAGATGTGGCTATAACTATTTTTATTTTTCCTGAATTGGTCCTTTCCAAGGAAAGATGAGGGAAGATAGCCAGTCATAAAGGCTTTCATGTTCCCTGCAAACTCCCACGATGCGTGACTATCACAGAGACCACATAGAATCCCTGTCACATAATTCTACACTCATTCATCTGGCAGGCTTTTTTTTTTTCTTTTTAATAGATTTTTTCTTTTTTCTTTTTTTGCCAGAGTAGTTTTAGGTTAAAAGCAAAATTAAGAGGAAAGCACAGAAAATTCCCATTTACCCCCTTTCCCTTTCCCTATATGTACAACCTCCCCCACTATCAACACCCCACACCAGATTACACCAGACTGGTACTTCTGTTACAATTAATAAACCTGCCTGAACACATCATTATTACCCAAAGTCTATAGTTTACATCAGGGTTCACTCTTGGTGTTGTACTTTCCATGGTTTTTGATAAATGTATAATGACATGTATCCATAATTGTAGTATCGTACAGAATATTTTCACTGCCCTAAAAATCCTCATGTTCTATGCATCTCTCTCTGCCCCCAACCCCTGGCAACCACTGCTCTTTTTACTGTCCCCATATTTTTAGCTTCTATGGAACATCAAACAGTTGGAATCATACAGTACGCAGACTTTTCAGACGGACTTCTTTCACTTAGTAATATGCATTTAAGCTTCCTCCATGTCTTTTCATGGCTTGATAGCTCATTTCTTTTTAGCACTGAATAATATTCCTTCATCTGGATCAACCCCAGTTTATTTATCTGTTCACCTACTGAAGGACACCTGGGTTGCTTCCAAGGTTGAGCGTTATTGAATAAATCTGCACTGGGTGAATTTTTGCATCAAAAACAAACCTACCTGGGCTGGCCAGGCCAAACGAGACTGTGATGGGAATCCCAACCAACAGCATCATTATGAAGTGCTGCTGTGTGGGGGCTGTGCTTGCGTAAGAGACCTGATACCTACACCTAGACATGGGCTGCAGTAGAAAAAGCAGTAGGAATGCAAGAGGCTTACTGGAAAAAAAAAAAAAAAAAATCAGGCCTGGGCAGTTTTACAGGGATCCCACATTTTCCAGATGGAGACTCTTCTGTTAGCCTCCAAAGCATTCACTGAGCATATTCAAAGTTCAGGGGGATAATGAGGTGACTAAGACAGCTGCCTGCCCTCAGGAAGGCTTGAAAGGAGTGCAGAGATCATCACAAGTTGAGCATCCCTAATCCCCAAATCCAAAACATTCCAAAACCCCAAATATTTTGAGTGCTGACATGACACCACAGGTGGATAATTCCATACCTGATCTCATGTGACAGGTCACAGTCAAAATGCAGGCACACAACATGCACTTTATTCAGCGTCTCCAAGGGAAAAATGAAATTACCCCCAGGCTATGTGTATAAAGGTGTATAAGAAACATAAATAAATTTCCTGTTTAGACTTGGATCTCATCCCCAAGATATCTCATTAAGTATATGAAATATTCTAAAATCCAAAAATATTCAAAATCTGAAACACTTCTGGTCCCAAGCATTTCAAATAAGGAATACCCTATCTGTACTACCAGTAACAATGAACATTTATTGAGCAAGGACTGAGTGCCAAGCTCTGTGCTAGGCATTTCATTTAATCCACACAGTAACCAGCAAGGGCATTTTACAGAGCGGGGAACTGACGCTTAAGCAAGTGAAAGGGAAGCCCTCCCCAGCTGAGCTTCAGAAACTTAAAGTGTGTTTAATTTGGTGGTGTTCACAGGAAGGGCTTCACCTTGGAGCCCAAGGTCCAACATTTTGGTTTCCATTACTTTCCTTCCAAGCCAAGGGCAGGGTCAAAGATGCAAAGGAAAAATTCCTCCTTAGATTCCAGAAAAAAGATCACAAAAAGTACAACAGGCCTCTTACCCTAGCAAGGAACCTGGATGCCTTCCTAACAAAGTGTTTGGTCTCCCTAAATTACAGCAAGATGAAGACAGGCCACCTGTGAGAGTACCCACCTCAGAGGGGTGGGGAGGAGGGAAGGACTTCAGAGCCTTTGGGACAGTGGACTCTGCAGTATTCTGGCTGACTCCTGACCCAAGATCTTTCTGCGACAAGCCATTCAAGAGATAAGCTGAGGAAAAAATAAGGGTAGGCAGCGGAGGTCAGAGAAAGAAAAACAACAAAACAAAACAAAACACAAACTAGGCCAGGAGTGGTGGCTCACACCTGTAACCCCAGCACTTCGAAAGGCCAAGATGGGCAGATCACCTGTGGTCAGGAGTTCAAGACCAGTCTGGCCAACATAGGAACCCTGTCTCTACTAAAAATACAAAAATTAGCTGGGCATGGTGGTGCGTGCCTGTAATCCCAGCTACTCGGGAGGCTGAGGCAGGAGAATCACTTCAATCCGGGAGGGAGAGGTTGCAGTGAGCTGAAATTGCACCACTGCACTCCAGCCTGGGCAACAAAGACTCTGCCACAAAAAAACAAAATAAACAAACAAAAAACAAGACAAAACAAAAACTAGAGGAAACAAGAAGAAATGAATAAAAATAAAAGAAAAAATAATGAACTGAAAACAGTACAATTAAATAAATCCAAAAGCTGATTATTTACAAGTAATACAATACATAATCTGTGCTCCCACTCACTAGAGCTGCCACTGCGGAATGACCGAAGTCCTGGCAACAGAAACCAACACTGAGTCCCCTATAAAGCACCATCCCTCATGAAGACCAACCAACCAACTGCTGGCGAGCTGAAAACATTGGACTCCTCCCACCCCATGAGGGTCACTGATTCCTCTTGACTGGAAAGAATACATGTGACATGTTTTGATTCACCTTTCCTGCCCACAGGGCCTCAGCCAGCACCACTATCCAACGGCTTCCAGAATGTTCCATCCACTAAGACTCCTGCAAACTATCACAAGGATCAAGGGACTTACTCTCTAGCTAGGGAGGTATGCTATGCGACACCAGGGGTGGACGGCGGCGGACACAAGAATCCCGCTCCAAGACCGAGGCACTCGTTCCTCCAGTTGATACGCACAGGAGTGGTGCTTGCTGATGGCTTTGTTCTCGGTCGAGCCTTCCCCACAAATTGTCCTTGGCTGAAGGGAGCTACCTCAGCCAAGGCTCTGCCCTTTGCTAGGTAAGCCAGGGTCTAGTCGAAGTGGAGGCCCAAAGGCCTGTACTCTTTGCTTCAATTTGAGACACATCTGAGGGCCACCCCAGCTTCAGAACTGAGGCCTTGTTGTGACTGCACTGCGGTTCGAGTTCTCCTTTCATCCACCCTGCTTCTGTCACTCCCTTACAGTGTTGCTCCTGAGCACACTCCCCAACGACCCCCCTGCACTCAAGCCTCCATCTCAGAGTCTGTTTCCCAGGAAACCCAAACTACAATAGTGCTGATTAGACATTTGAGAAGCTGACTCCACCTGCTTCTTTGTGGATACCAACCACTGCATCCCTGAGAGGCAAAAGTGACACTGAGGGTGAAGAGTGCAGTAAGGTGGCAGACAAATTCCAGGAATCCCCCTGCCCCTTGCATGTGTGGCTGATGGGTGGCTCTTTTGGACAACTGCAGCAGCAGCAGAGAAGCCAGGAGTTCTACAGTCTCGGCCATTTTCCTTTTCCCTCAAGGCTTCTCTCAGAGCTGGACTCCAGAGAATCCTGCTTCTCATCGCTCTTTTGCGGCAGTTTTCATTCTGCCTGTCGTGGCATCGAGACACCTCCTGTTAACCAGTGACGGAGCTAAGGACAGCCAGGCATGAAAATAAAAGTGCCCCATCCAGCCTGCTTGTCAATGTCTCCTCAAAGAGAAGTAAGGGATATATTTTCTAGGCAGGACATAGCTTTTTAAATATATTTTTTGCAGCCTACCGGAAAAGGTAGTTTTATCTGAAAGGAAGCATTACCAACCCCAAAACCATTTATTTGCATTTCTACTGATATAGTTAGGTTTTGTGTTCCCACCCAAAATCTCATTTTGAATTGTAATCCCCCAAATCCCCATAATCCCCACGTGTCAAAAGAGAGAGTAGGTGGAGGTAACTGACTCATGGGGGCAGTTTCCCCCATGCTGTTCTTGTGATAGTGAGTTCTCACAAGATCTGATGGTTTTATAAAGGGCTTTTCCCCAGCTTCACTCAGCACTTCTTCCTGCTGCCTTGTGAAGAAGGAAGAAGGTCCTCGCTTCCCCTTCACCTTCTGCCCTCCCCAGCCATGCTGAACTGTGAGGCAATTAAACCTTTTCTTTATATAATAAAGTACCCAGTCTTGGGCAGTTTTTTGGTTTGTTTTTTTGAGATGGAGTCTCATTCTGTCACCAGGCTGGAGTACAGTGGTGCGATCTCGGCTCACTGCAACTTCCGCCTCCCGGGTTCAAGCGGTTCTCTTGCCTCAGCCTCCTGAGTAGCTGGGACTATAGATGTGTGCCATCACACTCAGGTAATTTTTGTATTTTTAGTAGAGACTGGGTTTCACCACGTTGGCCAGGATGGTCTTGATCTCTTGACCTCGTGATCTGCCTGCCTTGGCCTCCCAAAGTGCTGGGATTACAGGTGTAAGCCACAGAGCCCCACTGGGCAGTTCTTTATAGCAGTGTCAGAATGGACTAATACATCAATGTTCACCTTTTTAAATGTGTCCTAACCAAAATCCACGCGTCAGTCACCAAAAAGACATTGACAGCAGACCAGAAACAAAGTCAAAGAGGCAATGAATGAATCAGATGGTGTTCCCTTATGGTCCTTGGTCCAAGCACAAAGCCAGAATGTGGCTGTTTACATTCTAGCCAGATTCTCCAGTCTCAAATGTATAAGTCTCCATGTCTGGATGTCAGAATTGGAGGAGGACCCAAAGGGCAAGAAGAATGGACAAGAAAAGGTAGATGAAGGATTGCAGCTGCTTCTTCCCCACCATCGTACCATCTTACAAAGGGAGGTGGGGAGAAAGGCCGCATCACACAGTGGGTTCAGAGATGTGGGGTTGCATGCTGCATCCTCTGCCTCCTCCCTGCACCCAGTGCCTTCTCTGGTGCCCACTCCCTATGCCAAGGATGCAATGACAGGAGGCTGCCATCGATTCGGCATTGATTCGGGTTATGATCTCTCCTCTCCCCTCCCTCCACCCTCAGCCTGGCCTTTCCTGGGCAGAAGGTGGGGCATCTTGAGAGCCAAGTGGGTGTTGAAGGAGTGGCTACTTCAGCCATTCCCTGGCCGTGGGGCACACAGGGCCAGGACTGACCTGGAGGTTGGAAGCTGCTGTGTCACCTGAGGATCTTCAGGTCACTAAAGGGACAGTTTGCCACAAGACGTATCAATGCAGTGGACTGTTAGCCGCATGGTTGATGTCCTAATGACCAGGCTCTCCTTTTCTCTTTCCTGACCATTACCTGGGCAGAGCCGTCTAGCCCACTTTCCGCCAGCAGATGCCTTCACGCCTCAAGACTGGAACTCAGTTACAGGAACGGGCACACGCAGAGCACAGCCCTGCCCTGTTCCGCTGTCCCCTCTGCTCCCTCTGGGGCAGGGGTCACCAGCCCCCACTCATTTTTCTCCCTGACATTATTCTATGACTCCTTTTCCAAGAGCTGGCGTGGGGGTTTTTAGAAGGCCCAGGAACCTCCTTTGATCAAGCTAGCTCCACGGAAGTGCCACATTGGACATACAGGCACCAGCCGAGCCAGGATGTGGTGACGCTGAGTAACTCCATGGCATGCTGTGGAGTGGTGCAGGGTGGCATGTGGCCAAGGTGACGCGCTCGCACACACCCACGCTGCTGTCTCCCACTCACTCTGAGGTCTGGGCAGCACTGGCCCCACAGGGAACGTTTTCTACTACAGTGCAGAGAGCTCTTATTTCCTTTTCATTTATAAACTGTTTAATCAATGAGGACAGCCTGTGATCAGACAAACATGCCCGCTCTCAGGCTCGGAAGCCTTCTGGTTTAACAGAAGGGCAACGATGACTGTGGTCTGCCGCGGGCTCAGATATTTTTCTTGAACGTTTTGCTGCACTTTTACCTCAATTGCTAGGTCCTTCCATCAGAAGTCTTGCACCATCTGCAGGCTCAGCCATCTGCTTCAGTCCTGTGGCTTCGGCCAGCTGACCTACAGAACAGATGAAACAAGATCACCGTGGTGGTGGCATGAGCTGGTGACTATGGCTCTGCGACTAGGCTGCTTCTAGAAAAACATCTTCACCCAGACAAATTTCTGTCCACTAAGCTCTTAGGATAGAAAGATGGCCAAAAAGGCATAGTTCTAAAGTCCTACCATGGAGTTGTGGCACATGCAATAATAAAAGCAAGGACAGAAACAGCATATAGGAAGAAAGGCTGTTGGTTTATTGTCTCTATTCTTAAATTTTTTTTCTTTGAAGGAGAGGTGGTCAAGAAGCCCCATTGAGTAGACACCTTTGCGGGATGTTGAGACACAGCTTGCAAAACTGTTGTAGGACTCAGTGGGAATATGGCAGTGCGGGTGCCACAGTCAGACATCAAGGTCAAATTTGGCCTCTGCTCCTTGCTAGCTGTGGGGCGCTGAGCAAGTGACTTAACCTCTCTGGATTGTGGTTTCCTCACCTATAAAAGTGGAGGAAACACAAGTTCCTGTCTGGCAAGCTTATTGTGAGGATTGAATGAGTTAACACGTGTGAAACTGTTAGCACAGTTTCTGGTATATATTAAGTGCTGACTTAGCTAATAGACAACTTCAGAACATCTGCTTTTACCCTTCCTGTGATGGGAATCTTTTCATTTTGCCCAACAGGGATAAAAGTGGAAGAAAAAGCAAAATCCAAGAGATGGGGAATGGGCAGAAGAGAAAAGATGGGGCTGGAATTCTGAAGAGAAGGGGAGAAATGGGCGGCAAATCCCTGGGTGGATGGGGAGTCTCCCAGGCACCTCCATGCCTCCATGTGCCAAGTCAGAGTCTCCTTGCGGAAGAACTGAGTTACACAATCCAAAAAGACGCATTGCCCAGGGGCTCATGGGAACCAAAATGGCAGTATCTGGATTTCTGAGAAAGGCCATGACTTTAGAGGATAAACACTCCAAAGTTTCACATGTCAGCCCAGGAAGTGAATACAGTGTTAACAGCAGGGAGGAGACATGGATGGCACTGAGGGAAGTCAGTCACGTACATAATGTCGGGTGTTATAGGTGCTATCTGTGTTGTTATTTTATACAGAATTTTCGGTTGATTATATATATGTATATAATTTTTTTTTGACAGAGTCTTGCTGTGTTGCCCAAGATGGAGTACAGTGGTGCGATCTCAGCTCATTGCAATCTCCGCCTTCTGGGTTCTAGTGATTTTTGTGCCTCAGCCTCCCAAATAGCTGAAATTACAGGTGCCCACCACCACATCCAGCTAATTTTTTATATTTTTAGTAGAGATAGGGTTTCCCCATGTTGGCCAGGCTGGTCTCAAACTCCCGACCTCAGATGATCCACCCCCCTCGGCCTTCCAAAGCGCTGGGACTACAGCCGTGAGCCACCATGCCCAGCCTGATTATATTTCTTAATGTAAATATGAAGATAATTTGCCCAGTACTTCATATATTCTCAGGAACGTTAGGGTAAAGGGCGGGAACACGTGTCATTCGACTATATTCCTGCCATTGATAATCTGGCATGCCTTGATGTGAGTGCCGCCGAGTGATGGAGAAGAGGTTCCAAGCAGACAAGCAGGGAGGGAACAGATATAACACTCAGGCGGGAGAATGTGTCTAGCAGTCCAAATACAAGGCACAGCGTGATGAGTCCAGAACGCACAGGCACTAGAGCACGACCTGAGCCTAAAGTGCAAGGAGAGGGAGATAAGACTGGAGGGTGAGGGTCCCATCAGCACACCAGGTGTCTCGTCTGGGCACTTTAACTTGATTTTTCCGAGCTGTAAGAAATCACCAGAGGGTGTTGAGCAGGGGAATGTCACTTAGAAACACAGTGTAGAATGGTTTTGAAGGGACTCTGCTTAGACAGTGGGAAAAATGTTAGGGACCTACTGCAGTGGCTCAAGCAGGACAGATGAAAGCCTGAGCTAACGCGGAAGGAATCCAGGAATCCAGGTATGGAAGCAAAATCAGTGGAGCTTGAAGAACTTATTGATAGGAGGAGGGATGACTCCCTGGTTTCCAGTTTGGGTAACTGGAGTGGATCATGGTGATTCAGGAGACAAGGGGTGTGCAAGTGGAAGGATAACTTTCTCACTGGATGCAGGATGAAGATGAAGGACTGTGTGTAGGGGAGTGTGTGTACATATGAGTGGAAGGAGTGAAGTTAGTGAAAGGCTCCTTGCAAAGCTAAATGGAAAAGACATTTAGTTTTTCCGCTATTTTATATGATCTTTGCCACCTCTTCTCTTCTTTAGAGTGAGAATAAAGATACTCCAAAGCAGAACAAACAACTGACATTTACTAAGTGCTTCCTTTGTGACTTCTTTGGATGGGTAAAGACTTTACCTATATTACTGCATTTGACCCTCAAAATGGTAGGGAAATGAATATTGTGTCTGGCTTATAGATGCATAAAATGAAATTCAAAAGGGCTAAGTAATGTGCTAAAAGTCTCACAACTAGTAAACGGCAGAGCTGATATTACTTTATCAGAAAAAGAGAATTTCAGGAAACAAAAAAGAATTTTACATTGTTCCCATTTCTGGTTGGGAGAAAACAGGTTGATACATGTGGATGAACAAATGCACATTGGCAGTTTCATTAACACCTTAATTTATTATATTTTTATGCTTCCGTTATCTCAGATTTCTCTCAAAATATCTATGTAGGCAGTCAGGGCAGATCCTAGTATCTCTATCAGTCAATCAACAAACATTTGTTGGGCATCGCACTGAGCAAGTCACTGTTCATGTGAAGTTTTCCTTATGGTCCTGCTTACAGGAATTTTACTGTCTAATAAAGAGTTGTTATATGGGCTACATAGCAACATGGGATGCATATGCCAAGTGCGAAATGAAGGCTGTAAACTATTTTCAAAACTGTGTTCCCTGGAAACCCCAGATCCTAGTTCCTAGAGTAACGGTTATCAAAGGGTGGGATGATTTTGCCCCCTAGGGGACATTTGGTGATGTCTGGGGACATTTTTCATTCTCACAACCTTGGAGGGTGTGAACTGCTGGCATCTATTAGGCACAGGGCAGGGACGCTGCTGAGCATCCTGCAATGCATAGGACAGAACCCACAACAAAGAATTATTCAGCCCAAAATGGCAACAGTCTTTTTGAGAGGTTGAGAAAGCTGCTCTAGGGTAATAAAATTACTTGATTTTATTTTTAAAACTACCCTTTATTTAAAAATAGTAATAAAACAACAGATATGCTAAAAATGATTACATACTAATTTTTTTAAATTTTCTATTATACTTTAAGTTCTAGGGTACATGTGCACAACGTGCAGGTTTGTTACATATGTATACATGTGCCACATTGGTGTGCTGCACCCATTAACTTGTCATTTACATTAGGTGTATCTCCTAATGCTATCCCTCTCCCCTCCCCCAGCCCCACAACAGGCCCTGCTGTGTGATGCTCCCCACCCTGTGTCCAAGTGTTCTCATTGTTCAATTCCCACCTATGAGTGAGAACATGCAGTGTTTGATTTTCTGTCCTTGTGATAGTTTGCTCAGAATGATAGTTTCCAGCTTCATCCATGTCCCTACAAGGGATATGAACTCATCCTTTTTTATGGCTGCATAGTATTCCATGGTGTATATGTGTCACATTTTCCTAATCTAGTCTATCATTGATGGACATTTGGGTTGATGCCAAGTCTTTGCTATTGTGAATAGTGCCGCAGTAAACATACGTGTGCATGTGTCTTTATAGCAGCATGATTTATAATCCTTTGGGTACATACCCAGTAATGGGATGGCTGGGTCAAATGGTATTTCTAGTTCTAGATCCTTGAGGAATTGCCACACTGTCTTCCACAACGGTTGAACTAGTTTATACTCTCACCAACAGTGTAAAAGTGTTCCTGTTTCTCCAGATCCTCTCCAGCACCTGTAGTTTCCTGACTTTTTTTTTTTTTTTTGAGACGGAGTCTTGCTCTGTTGCCCAGGCTGGAGTGTTTCCTTACTTTTTAATGATTGCCATTCTAACTGGTGTGGGATGGTATCTCATTGTGGTTTTGATTTGCATTTCTCTGATGGCCAGTGATGATGAACATTTTTTCATATGTCTGTTGGCTGCATAAATGTCTTCTTTTGAGAAGTGTCTGTTCACATCCTTTGCCCACTTTTTGATGGGGTTAATTTTTTCTTGTAAATTTAAGTTCTTTGTAGATTCTGGATATTAGCCCTTTGTCAGATGGATAGATTGTAAAAATTTTCTCCCATTCTGCAGGTTGCCTGTTTTTTTTTTTTGAGACAGAGTTTTGCTGTTGTTGCCCAAGCTGGAGTGCAATGGCATGATCTTGGCTCACTGCAACCTCAGCCTCCTGGGTCCAAGTGATTCTCCTGCCTTAGCCTCCCGAGTAGCTGGGATTACAGGCATGTGCCACCATGCCCGGCTAATTTTTTGTGTTCTTAGTAGAAATGGGGTTTCACCCTGTTAGCCATGGCTGGTCTCGAACTCCTGACCTCAAGTGATCCACCTGCCTCGGCCTCCCAAAATGCTGGGATTACAAGCGTGAGCCATCATGCCCAGCCAGTTGCCTGTTCACTCTGATGGTAGTTTCTTTTGCTGTGCAGAAGCTCTTTAGTTTAATTAGATCCCATTTGTCAATTTCGGCTTTTGTTGACATTGCTTTTGGTGTTTTAGTCATGAAGTCCTTGCCTGTGCCTATGGCCTGAATGGTATTGCCTAGGTTTTCTTCTAGGGTTTTTATGGTTTTAGGTCTAACATTTAAGTCTTTAATCCATCGTGAATTAACTTTTATATAAGGTGTAAGGAAGGGATTCAGTTTCAGCTTTCTATGTATGGCTAGCCAGTTTTCCCAGCACCATTTATTAAATAGGGAATCCTTTCCCCATTTCTTGTTTTTGTCAGGTTTGTCAAAGATCAGATGGTTGTAGATGTGTGGTATTATTTTTGAGGGCTCTATTATGTTCCAATGGTCTATATCTCTGTTTTGGTACCAGTACCATGCTGTTTTGGTTACTGTAGACTTGTAGTATAGTTTGAAGTCAGGTAGCATGTTGCCTCCAGCTTTGTTCTTTTGGCTTAGGATTGACTTGGCAATGCAGGGTCTTTTTTGGTTCCATATGAACTTTCAAGTAGTTTTTTCCAATTCTGTGAAGAAAGTCATTGATAGCTTGATGGGGATGGCATTGAATCTATAAATTACCTTGGGCAGTATGGCCATTTTCATGATATTGAGTCTTCCTATCCATGAGCATGGAATGTTCTTCCATTTGTTTGTGTCCTCTTTTATTTCGTTGAGCAGTGGTTTGTAGTTCTCCTTGAAGAGGTCCTTCACATCCCTTGTAAGCTGGATTCCTAGATATTTTATTCTCTTTGAAGCAATTGTGAATGGGAGTTCACTCATGATTTGGCTCTCCGTTTGTCTGTTATTGGTGTATAGGAATGCTTGTGATTTTTTGCACATTGATTTTGTATCTTGAGACTTTGCTGAAGTTGCTTATCAGCTTAAGGAGATTTTGGGCTGAGACGATGGGGTTTTCTAAATATACAATCATGTCATCTGCAAACAGGGACAATTTGACTTCCTCTTTTCCTAATTGAATACCCTTTATTTCCTGCTCCTGCCTGATTGCCCTGGCCAGAACTTCCAACATTATGTTGAATAGAAGTGGTGAGAGAGGGCATCCCTGTCTTGTGCCAGTTTTCAGAGGGAATGCTTCCAGTTTTTGCCCATTCAGTATGATATTGGCTGTGGGTTTGTCATAGATAGCTCTTATTATTTTGAGATACATCCCATCGATATCTAGTTTATTGAGAGTTTTTAGCATGAAGGGCTGCTGAACTCTGCCGAAGGCCTTTTCTGCATCTGTTGAGATAATCATGTGGTTTTTATCTTTGATTCTGCTTATATGATGGATTATGTTTATTGATTTGTGTAGATTACATACTAAATTTTAATGCATTGTACTCACCAAAGGATTAAATGCTGCTGCCAGATTAAATGGTTTTGTGGAGAACCTGGACTAACCTTGCTGGCACAGCAATTGTAAAGGAGAACAGTTTCTAACAAGATTACCCACTCTGAAGAATCTCCTCAAATTTCTAGATGAGCTGTTATTAAAAATATATATATATATTTCCAACTATTTGTGCATACCAGATTTAAGAGATAAAATGCAGAAATGAATTTGGAAGCTGAAGCTGATAAAAGACCACTGTCATCTATAGCACTCAATTTCATATTTTTGTATCTATTGAACAGTCTAATTGATTTTACAAGTAAATGTTAAGTTTAAACTTATAAATTTGAATGAAATACTGATTTTCATTTGGGGGAAATGAAAAGGGCTGTGCTACTAACAAATAGGCCTGGGCCCTGGGACGGGAAGATCCATGACCCGCCCCTCCAAGTGTTCATGCAAACCAGCAGCAAAGGCAGCATGGAGGGCTTGGCAAAAATGCGGAATCCCAGGCCCCTGCCCAGACTTTCTGAATCAGGATCTGCCTTTCAGTAAGATTCCCCCACACATGACAGTTTGAGAAGTGCCTGTCCATAGGACTTCACAGAAGAGAAATCAGGTAGGGCTGGTATAAACCGTGAGGACTTCGGGCACCGTGGGATTTCTGCAGGGCATGATTCAAATTCAACAGACAAGGAAATATGGGGTGGACATTCCAGGTGAGGAAAGCGGCAATAGGAGGGGGCTGGGAATAGACCACCCAGGCCAGACAGAGGTTCTAGTAGCAGGACACTTAGGAACAGCTTGAGGATTGGGGGAAGAGGAAACTTGGGGCTGAGGCTGGCAGCCAGCCAGCCCCCCACTTCGGGCTGCCCCTTACCTTGTGGATGGAGCAGCGTCCGCCGGAATTCCAGGCCAGGATCGCCAACCGCTTAGCCACCATGAACCAATTAAATCTCCAGCAGCCCCAGGAAGTCGGGGCTCATTATCTCCAATGTCTAGATGGGGAGCCGACCACTTCCGAAGCTGTAATTACCGGAGGTCAGAGGGCACCTGAGGCAGGAAGTCTGGTCTGTCCCAGCACGTTCTTGGCGCTCCCAGGTTTTCCCTCCGAGGAGCACAGAGGAGGAGCTGCTCTCGGCCGTTGGAAGTCCTTCCACAGTTTAAGGGGCTTCAAGGAGCCCTGGCTGGGGGGAAAAGAACCTTCGACCATCTTTACTCAAGCCAGGCTCTGTGAAAAGAACCTCCTAGACAGTAGCCTCGTGCCTGGGAGGGAGCAGGCTACAGGGCGGGTTTGCTGGAGAGGTGCCACCTGGGGCAGCCTTAGGAAGGAAGGAATTGGAGGCAGCTGTGGAGGGGGCCTGCCGGAGGAGGGCTCCAGAGAGAGAGGTTGGAACTATTAATATAATAGCCATCCAATCAGGCTGTGAGGGAACTAGAATTGAGTCAAGAAATTACCTCGTTTCCTTAGGAACACAAACAGGCCTACGAAGGCTTACCTGTCTCCTGAATTCTCACAGATGCCCTGGGAAAAAGGCTTTGCAGCTTGGCTGGTGGCCTGAAGCACGAGCTTTGACTCAGACCTCTTGCCCAGCCCTGATTTTGCTAGGAGCCTGTCCTAGGGTCCGCTTACTCTTGATCTCCTGAGAAGTCCGGTGAGGTTTCTAAGTCAAGGCAATGGACTAGATTCCAGTAGAAGGACAAGTGTCCAAGGCATGAAGGGGAACATCAGGACCAGTTGCTCGGTCCCTTCAGGGCCACCTACAGCTGCCCTGGTTCTAGAGGCTGGGCTGCCCCTCCCCTGCCCAGCACTGCTCAGAGCATACGTTAACATCCAGCTGGGGCCCTTATCTCAGCCTGGAGACAGATTCATCAACTCCTGGAGGCCAAGGGCCAGCTTGAGGCCCTGCCTCCCCGAGATGCTGCCCCCTCGATTCCTGCTTAATCACTCCCAGCTGTTCAGATCCTGAGTTAGTACAGATTTTCTGGGAAGAAAAGGCTCTGAAACTTGAGCCATGTACTAGGTGGCTGGGGACACTTTTGGGAACACAGCCAGTGCTGTTGGTGTCAGTCAGGGCTGTACTACAGTCCTGGGCATCTCCACAAGGAGTGGAAGAAAAAGGCTGAGGCTGCCTGGGGAGAGACCTGGAAAGTCACTCCCATCTCTTCGCCGGTCTCAAGCAAGAGATCTGCCCCTGAGTTTAAGGAATGATCTTTGGGATAGGTCTCAGTACACAGAGTCTAGGACTTCACCAGAACAGAGGAACATAGGTGTTTTGTTTCTCCTCCAAACTCCTGAGACTTATTCTTCTGGTATATGAAGAAATAGTTCCTTACAGCTGCAAAAACTCAGGGAGAGGATAACGTTAAGCTAAGAACATCTTAATGTAGGATGCACATTTGGAAGCTTCTGCAAGGTACAAGCTGGCAAGGCGGGGACAGAGGAGGTAGTGACGGTGGGTAGAGGTGTGGTGATAAATGGGGAGGCCCCAAGTTCACTGTTATACACTCAGTTAAGGGGTGCCACAGGTAGGGTGCTCTTCAGTCAGAAGGCGGTGAGGTGCACCAGAATCCCTGGAGAAGCACTTCAGGGGGAGGAGGGCAGGCTTAGAGAAAGGAAGAAAAGGAAGCTCAAAGATGATGGGTTAGCCCAGCCCAAGCCCAGGTATCTGCTCCTGGCTATTTTGGAGAGGAAGCCAACCCTGATGGGCTGGACTGGATTTCAAGCTGCTGGGCCAGGCATCCAACAGGGCCTATGGAAAGACTGACAGCTTGACCTCTCCAGGGATCAGGGGTGTGGTGGGGCCCAGGTGACTTCAAACCTGAAGCCCCAGACAACCATAGTGTAGCCATGTAATAGAATACTATGTAGTCATTAAAAATCATGCTATTCTTTAAGAATATTTATATGGGGAAATTATTATATATTTGTTTCTTGTTTTTTTGTTGTTTTTTTTTTTGAGATGGGGTCTCAATCTGTCACCCAGGTTGGAGTGCAGTGGCACGATCTTGGCTAACTGCAACCTCCACCTTCCAGGCTCAAGTGATCCTCACACTTCAGCCTCCTGAGTAGCTAGGACCACAGGTGTGCACCAGCATGCCCAGCTAATTTTTGATATTTTTGCTAGAAATGGGATTTTGCCATGTTGCCCAGGCTGGTCTTGGACTCCTGGGCTCAAGCAATCCACCTGCCTCAGCCTCTCAAAGTGCTGGGATTATAGGCATGAGTCACCGCACCCAGCCTTCATTATATGTTTGTAACTGAAAAAAAAAAAAAAAGCTAGCATTACCAACACTAGAAACAGCAGGTACAGATATGGAGTCCAGTTATTTTGCTGAATACACCCACTTCCACCGCTGGCCTTGGAAGGTACTGGTTATCAGCACTGGTTATCTCTGTGTAGCAGCATTGTGGGTAACATTTGTTTTCTTCATGTTTTTCTCTGTGTTCCAAACTTTCTGTAATCAACATCCTTTGCTTTTGTAAACAGAGGACAATAATTGTTTATTTAAATGGTAGCATTAGCTCTATTTAAACTGGTAGCTCCATTTAAAAGTCAAAGAGTCAGGGAGCCGTGGGTAAATGAGAAGGGGCTGGGTGGGCTCTGTTACTGGCCTGCCAGCATCCATTCCCCCTTCTTCCTTCCTTCAACTCTCTCCTTTGCTGTGCTCTGTGACTTCCGTGCACCCCTCCAGACCCACTCTCCACTTCTCTCTTCCCCACTTTATGTCCTGGAGGGAGGCTGACCTTTATGGACAACTTCAAAAGCCTTGGCTGGGTTTGGCTAGTAGGGGACACCAGCAGGAGATCAAAGGGAGTTGGGAATGTCATGCTGGGTGTTGATCCCTTGGGCTTCCTCCCAGCAGGCTGACTGCGACCCTCTTCAGAAGACCGTGTCTCCCTCGGATGCTTCTCTTCACACAGTTCTCTTTGTCTCTGGTACCCTCCCCTTCCTTTGCCAGCCTTGGGGTGGTGTAATGGGCTGAGTGGTGGTTCCCCCCATCATGTCAATACCCTAACCCCTAGAACCTGTGAATGTGACCTTTTTCAGAAAAAGGTCTCTGTCAAAGTAATTAAATTAAGGATTTTGAGATGAAGAGATTATTCTGGATTATCTCAGTGGGCTCTAAATCCAATAAGTGTCCTTATAAAAGAGAAGCAGAGGGAGGTTTGACATACAGCAGAGAAGGAGATGACGTGAGGAGGCAGAGATTGGAGCGATGCAGCCACAAGCCAAGGAGTGCCCACAGCCGCAGAAGGCTGGGGAGGCAAAGAGTGATTCTCTCCTCAGGCCTCCAGGGGGAGTGTGACCTGGGGCCTCTGGGGACTTCTGGCCTCCAGAACTGTGAAAGAATAAATTTCTGTTGTGTTAAGCCACCTACTTTGTGTTATTTTGTTATAGTGGCCACAGGAAACCAATATAGGTGGTAAGATGGTAACAGTATGCCCTATTGTTACTGGCCTTGCAGGTGCAGTGTTTTTTTTGTTGTTGTTTTGCTTTCCTTAGACCGCTCATACTTTTGTAGTCTCACTGTTAACCTCTCCTCACATTACTCGGTTTTCGTGAGCCACCTGTTTCCTGCAGAAGCCTGTCTGACATGGGTGTCTGCCTCACCCATAGGTAGCCTGTGCCCCAGGGCAAGCTGACCCTACCTCATATCCAGGGGTTATTCCTGGTTTTTCCAAGCAATTATGGTAATCCTGTTCCCCTTGCAAGTGGTCCAAGAATGGACATTTCCAAAATGTGGCCAAATCAGAGGGAAATCTAGAGAGTTTCTGGGACAATTCCATCTTCCGTGAGAGAACCACAGGAAGAGATGGCCCTTCTATTCCTCTTCTTCCCCTGGACATGACATGTCCAGGTATGATGCCTGCAGCTGCTGCAATTTGAGCCCATTGGTGAGCCAGTGATTCCACCAGCCCTGAAGGTGGTCCTATCCCAGCCTTCCAGTCACGTAAGATAATACATTTCTATACTCCTTATTTCCATTTGAGTTGGGGTGTTATCAGTGGCTAGAAGCCAGTAAATGATGGAGATTCAGATTGGTTCTACATTGCCTTAAGGCAAAGATGGTCGAATTGTTTTAAATATCCTAGCATCTTAAAAATAATTTCAAAACTTGAAAAATCTTGAAAAAACTTTTCATGATATATATGTGTTCACGCTTGCTTGAAAATAGTAGCAAAACAAAACGTGTAAAGATTTATAGTCAAGCACCATCTTAAATGGGGAGAAGGTCTGAAATAATAGCAATAAGGTAACAATAGAAATAAGGTGAAACAAAAGCAATTCTGTGTAACACAACTGGGATATTCACATCAGCAAACAACTATGAGAGCTGTTACATGCCAGGCACTCAGCACTGGAGAATGAAATGGGAATAAGATCTTGGTCATTTTCCTTGAAGTGCTTATATATTGTTTTTAAAACTGGCTGGGCACAGTGGTTTACACTTGTAATCCCAGCACTTTGGGATGCTGAGGTGGGAGGACCACTTGAGGCTAGGAGTTTGAGATCAGCCTGGCCAACATAGTGAGACCCTGCCTCTACAAAAAACAAACAAAAAAAAGATTAGCCAGGAGTGGTGGCGCATGCCTGTAGTCCCAGCTACTCAGGATGCTGAGATAGGAGGATCGCCTCAGTCAAGTAGTTTGAGGCTGCCATGAGCTATGATTGTGCTGCAGCAAACCAAAAACCCCAAGCCAAAAAGATTTCCAGGTTATATTTCATCCAAGTTGTGGGAAATAAATGTGCAACAGTTCATCTAGTATTCATCCACACTTGTATGCTCACTTTCTGTACCGCTGTTGATTATATACTTGGCGAGAAATACAGTTACAAGGTCAACGTGAGTGCAGTTTAGAGGAAGAAAAACAGGAATTTGATTCAGAAATATCACATAAACAAAGTGTGGTGGAAAAAGTTGATCATCACCCCAAAATGCTGAAAACTATGTTCTACTTGTAAAATATTACTTGGAACTGTAGCTGGTATTTCCCAGACACCCTATCGAAAGAGAACTGGTTGAAGGCTTGCAGGGCAGCAATAGTATCGCAGGCCTTCCCATCAAACTCCACAGAATAAAACTGATAGAGATAAAAGCCATTTCTTTACAGCCAAGACCCCTGCCCCTTAATTCCAGGATCAGGAAGAACACGTCCCTCAGTAAGCGTAGGCACATTCTTGAAACAAAACCCACTCCCACCAGCCTGAGAGAACCATGCAGAACCATTCCTTTTGGGTCAGATAGGTCCACTCCGTAAATCCTTTTTAAAATACTAACACCTTTGGCAGGGGTATCAAATTAATTCACAACAATGGTTGATTCCTTTAGTTCTTCATCAGGGCTCCGAGAGACAGGAACATAGGGGAATGAAGAAGAGACGGATTAAGAGAACGTTGTTCGGAAATGCTGGGACAGGTGAGATATTCAAGTTGGGAAATCCCTGGCAGGCAGAAGGCTGAGTGAGGGGCCTGGAGACAAGCCACATACTTTTACCTCTTTCCTTGGTCTTATTTCCCATCTCTCCTTGGCCTTCTTCTTTTAAGCAATGCCTCAGTGGAGGCCAACCTCATTCCACAAGCTTCTAAAGGTTTGCTCCATGAAACACTGGTTCTTCATGATACTCTTAGAAAATTCTGCAGTCCGATAAGTTTGGGAAATGCTGTGTACTGAAAGTCCTCAGAGAGTCATAAGTAGGTTAGCAAATTCATGGCTCTGAGAAGTCCTGCAGTCAGGAGCTCTGACTGGTGTACATTTAGGCCAGGGATTTCCAAAATATTATTCGTCAAAGAGCTCTTTCATGCATGTTATCACCCGTTAAGAATACATTATGAGAAAGGCATATCTGATGCTCGTAGTTTTCAATTAGAGTATTTTTTTAACCAAGTTTTAAGATGATATAGCCCCCAATATTTTCTTGTTTTGATATCTAACTAATTGCCAACCCATGGTGTCTGGGCAGGGAAGAGAAGACGAGACAAAAATGTGTTTTGGACACTCAGCTGTTTCTTGTTGGCTTTCCTAGAAAATAATTTGGATGGAAACAGATTGTAGCTATTCCTTAGTTTAGAGTTAGCAGATTAGCCACAGATTGTAATTATCTAGGCTCTCTTTTCTTTATTAATCTGGAAACTTGGAAGTTGGTTTCTGCTGAGTTGTTCTCAGCAAAACTTGGCCTCCTTTAAAGTAGTAGCCTCCTTAGTAAGCTCCTTTTCCTTATCCTGTACTCTGGAAACAGCCCAAACATCATATCTCCCCAAGGAGAGCTGGTTTAGGAAAACTGCTATTGTTCCTGGCTGGAAGGTGTTTCAAATAGAAGCATCACAGATGTAACTGCATGTTCAGGATATTGTCTGGAAACCACCAAACTATCAAGTATTTGAGACCACAAGAGACAGATGCAAAGGCTCACTGTAAAACTTAGCCAGAGTGAACTGTGAGCCAGAAGCCAGGTACCACTGAGAACTTGTTAGAAACGCAAGATCTGAGGGCCCACCCCCAACCTCCCAAAGCAGAATCTGCATTTGAACAGACCCTCAAGCCATTTATATGCACAAAGCCTAAGAAATATCAACATTCAGTCCATCATGTCTCATTCATTTATTAACAATTATCAGATACCCCACTAGACACCCTGCTGTTCTAGATATTGGGGTCACAGTGGTTAAAAAGGCAGGTAAGGTCTCGATTCTCATGCAGCTTACATTCTAGTGGGGAAGACAGACATGAACGCATTTAAAAGTAAAGATTTCAGGAAGTGGCAAGTGCCTGAAGAAGTAAGAGGGTAATGGATTAGAAAACGAATGGGAGTCAAGGGTGAGATGAAATGGTCAGGCAGTATCAGTCTGAATAGAGACCTGCCCGGGGAGAAATAGCAGCCACATGGTAGCCTGGGGCGGGAACATTCCAGGCAGATGGCACAGTGACAGCAAAGGCCCTAGGGAGAGTATGAGCTTGAGAACAGAGAGAAAGGAGACAAGTGTGGCTAAAGCTCAGCAAATTAAGAAACTCTAAGGTCAGAGAGCTAGAGAAGGGCCAGATTATGTGCACCAAAGAGTCTCAAATTTAGCATGCATCAGAATCACTTGGAGGAGGGCTTGTTAAAGCATAGGTTGTTAGGTCCTACCCCAGAGTTTTTAACTCAGTAGCTCTGGGGTGGGGCCCAAGAATTTGCATTTCTGACAAGGTCCAGGTGATGGCGATGCTGCACGTCCAAGGACCACACTTGGAGAACCACTGATGGAGAGCGCTGTGGGTCCTTAGAAGGAGTTCGGTTATACTCGATGTGTGATGGAAGCTGTCAGAAGATTCTAAGCAGGGGAGTGGCAAGAGCTGATGTTCATTTTCCTCTGCTGTCCCCAGAGGAGCAGACCTCTCCAGTCATCCACTATCACCTGGACTTGCATCCGCTTCCTGCTGTGCTCGTCACCTGATTTGGTCCAGTTTCCCACCCACTCTCTTCATTTCCTCCCAAACATTTCCACTGTGCCTTCTGGAAGCCCCACTCCTTGACTCTCTCAATTTTGCCTGTCCTCAGCCTACATGAGATCCTCCCCTCTTTCTTCCTTGCCTTAACTGGAGCCTGGTTGGTCCCAAGAGTACAACATTCACACAGCTGTTTCTGGCAGAGCCTCCCTGCTCTCTTACAGTCCACAAACCTTAGGGCCTGGAAGGAGTGTTGGTGCCTGCTTGTTCTCTGCTGTTGCTCCTGGAACTTAACCTCTGTTACCTTTTACAAAATGTCCTGCCCATTAAAGGCTCTGGCTTCCTGACTGTACCACTCGATCTCATGTCTTTTCTTTCATGCGATACATTCACTCATTCACCTCCTGGCTGCACCTCCTGGCTCCCCATCTTTTTCTCTGCATAGCCTTTCTTGACAATCTCATTGAAGTAACCATACAATGTCCCATCTAGCAGCCTGGCCTCTCAGTTTCCTGGACCTTCTCATCTCGAATGACGTTTTCTCCCTCCACTTCACCTCAAGGTCACAGCCTGAACCTTGTCACCACCAGCAACTGTTCTGCTGCTGCAAGCCCAAAGCCCCACTCTCTCATAAGCTTTCTGTCCTTGACACATGCTTGAGCGTCTACTGTGACAATTCTTCAACTCTGTTGAGATCTCTTTTCTGTTGGCTCCACTGCCTTTTACAATTTCTCAGCCACCCTTCTGTTCACTCCTCGCGTCCAGCTTAGGGCTTATGGTTCATCACCATAAACACTTCCTTCCAAAACTCTCATCCTCAGAATCCCCTTGCCTTTCCACGAGTCTCCTACAAAATACTAAGTGAGCCCACCCATCTATCTCTCCACTCAAGCAGCTCGACATTACTATGGAAAAGTCAGGCAGGCTGCTTTCACTTTCGGTTCATCGCAGACCTCAAAGGGGTACTTGGAACTCCTAAGCAATATTGCTGTGTTTCTCTGTTAAAACCAGCATTCGTATTCTTCTAGGTTACTTTTCATTCCTTTTTTATCCTTAAAACTCCCACTGCCCTTCCTGCTTTTTAGTCTCAGCTGATGAACTCTCCTCGTTTCACTGAGGAAAAAGACGCTGTCCGATGGAAACGCTCACATTTCCCACCTGGAAACCCACAAGCACAGCCACACTTGCTGGCCTCCTCTGCCCTGCTCTCTGCTCAGCTGTGTCCAAGTGGCCTCCTATCATCCATTCAGTCCCTCCCATCAGCGTCTCCCTCGCTGCTGGATCGTTCCCATTGGCACACACACCTGCTTCAGTATCGCCCATCTGTTTCTTCTGTAATTTATATCTGTACTTCCAAATAATACAGCTATTTTTAGGTTCTTCAATTTTAGACACTTATTGCCTTCCTGCACCCTCCTTGTGCATATTTCCCCTCCACCCACCCTCCCAACATCGTTACAGCACCATTTTTGGCTAAATCAATGTACTGTGCTAACATTACTGTAAGTACTCACAGCTGAACCATATAGGCTGTTATTCTTTTATGGGTCAACTTTGGTTTTCTTGGAGTTACTAATTACCTCGTTTTTTCATTGCTTAGTCTTCCAAATATTAATTACTAAGTTTTTGCTAAGCTTTCCAATCAAATTGCAAAAGTCCTCTCTTGAGTCACGGGTAACCATTCAAGACTGCTTCTTCACCTCCAAATCCAGCTACCGCCAATGAACAGCTCTGCTGGGAGTGTCACCTGTGCATGTGTGTGGCCTCTCCAGTGTGGCCAGGGTAGGGGAGTGGGACTTCTCACGTGCAGTTCAGGACTCCAAGAGTGAGTATTCCTGAGACAGGGTGGAGGTCTCATGGCCTTTTATGATCTTGCCTGGAAGTCACATAGGGCCGCTTCTCCCCTGTTGCAATGATGGAAGCAGTCCAAACCTCACCCAGATCACGGGGGAAAAAAGCACAAAGCTATCCTCTCTATGGAAGGAATGTTCAGGAAGATTTATGGCCATGTTTTAAAGCTGCCACAGACAACTTCTGTGAGATAATACTAAAACTGTGTTGAAAAATAGTCCAAACATTTCCAAAGAATTTTTTCTTTTCTTTTTTGAGACAATGTCTCGCTCTCTTGCCCAGGCTGGCGTGCAGTGGCATGATCTCAGTTCACTGCAACCTCTGCCTCCTGGGATCAGGCGATTCTTGTGCCTCAGCCTCTCTGGTTGCTGGAATTACAGGTATGCGCAACCACACCCAGCTAATTTGTGTGTGTGTGTGTGTGTGTGTGTGTGTTTTTAGTAGAGATGGGGTTTCACCGTGTTACCCAGGCTGGTCTGGAACTCCTGGCCTCAAGTCATCTGCTCACCTAGGCTTCCCAAAGTATTGGGATTACAGGTGTGAGCCACTGCGCACAGCCAATAAGTTTCATTGTTGTATATAGAAAGTACAGAATTTCATGGCGATATCAGAAACATAAATACTGTACAGTATTGTCATGAACTTAAGTAGAATATCTTTGGAGGGAATCCCAAGAAGCTGGTACCGGGAGAAACCGGGTGACTGGAGGCCGGAGCAGGAAGAGACTTTGCCCTATAGACTGTTTTGTATCTTTTGAATTTTTCGTCATGGGCTTGAACTGCCTTTCTAAAAATATTAAATGATCAAATGTGTTTGATGATGTCACAGCTTCTCCTGGCCATGTCAGTTCCCAGGATAGTCTAGACCAGGGCTGTCCAAGGGAACTTTCTGTGACAATGGAACTATTCTGTATCTGACCTGTCCAGTACAGCAGACACTAGCCTCACATGCGTACTTTAGCACTTGAAATGTGGCTAGTACAATTAAGGAATTAAATTTTTAACTTAATTTAAATTTTAATCGCCATCTGTGGCTAGTGACTACCTCCTGGATGTGTTTGCAGCTGAGGGGCTGTGAGGAGCTTGCACGTGGGATACGGGGGCGGGGAGCACGAGATCCCTTGGGTTATGGTCTCCAGACATTTTTGCACATGTGCTCCCTAAAACAGTTTTAAACAACTGTATATCTCTTTGCAGAAATTAAAGTTGACATCTATATGCTTCCTCCTTAGTTTAAAAGTTTATTTTTGTTAGGAGTTATAAAAGATTAAACATTTCATAAGATGAAATAAGATGAGGACTAACTATAATTGGAATAGTATTTCATGAGCTGGTTTGATAAAGTAAGTTTTAATTACTGAATAATGCAGACTGAATCTGAAAGAAATCATTTTAAAATGCTTTAACCTATACTGCCTTAGCTGTTCTAAATTTAGAGCACCTCAATGTGGGCCACGCTTCACCCTTGACAGAAATATACATAGGACAGGGAAAGAGAGCACACCCTGAGGATGGAAGATGCATTGATGAATCCTTAAAGAAGCCCCCAGAAACCAATTGATCTATCTCCCCTCTTTTGGTTCAAGGAAGTTTTTACACTGCAGAGTAGGGCTTCATGTTGTGATCACGATGGATGAGTGGGGCATGGGAACTTCCATGAGATGATTTTAGAAATCAGTGCTTTGGACATGAAGACTGGAAGTGGATTTCCTCTAAATCACTCATGGACATTTTTCCTCCTGAAAGGTCTGTACACCCTCAGGTGTACTTGACCCCAGTTTGAAGACCGCTGCTATGAGAAGGTGGAAGCTGGGCTTAGCACCCAGTTGCCTACGACTGCTGGCTTCAACTGAGACCCATCACACAGGAAAGATAAGGGACAGTCCCCGGGGTCCCCTCCAGCTGAGGCAGGGTAGCCCTGTCAGTGCCCCTGCCTCAGGCCTCTGGCCTGCTCTCCAAGACTCACTCAGCTGGAATTTTTAAGCCTGTTCCAAGTGGAAAGGGGCAAACCCAGGCCTGCCTTCTTCCAGGGCTCAAGGATAAGCAAGGCAAGACTTAGTGCCTTTTTCCCGGTACCCTCTGTTCCGTCACCCCTTCCTCATATGGCACCCTCCTCCCCGGGCCTGCAGTTGCTTCAGATGGAATGCAGAATAGAGGTGGGTTTGGAGAATTGCAATTCACTAGCCTGGGGGCACAGGGCTGTGAGGGGCTGACTCAGTGATGGTAGCCTGAGGAACCTAGGACTAATTAGAGTGCCACCCTCAGGGCCATCATGTCTAAACTAGGGGTTGCTCCTAAGATGAAAATTGCATGAGGTCCAAATTACTGGAGGCCGAGGCAGGTGGATCACGAGGTCAAGAGATTGAGACCATCCCGGCCAACATGGTGAAACTCGTCTTTACTAAAAATACAAAAATTAGCTGGGCGTGGTGGCACGCACCTGTAGTCCCAGCTACTTGGGAGGCTGAGGCAGGAGAATCGCTTGAACCCAGGAGTTAGAGGTTGCAGTGGGCCAAGATCGCGCCACCTTACTGCAGCCTGGCAACAGAGCAAGGCTCCTTCTCAAAAAAACAAAAAACAAAACAAGACAAACAAAAAAACAAAAAAGAAACACTTGAATTCAGCCCACAGGGTTGGTATTTGTGTGCCACATTGGACACCAAGGCACCATCTGTCAAAATGTCCAATACAAAGTCGACTTTTTTTCTTCTCACTGAGTGAGGATAGATCACTGCTTTGGTCAAGCACTGGATGTGTAGTTGGCTTGCATCTAAGAGCCATATTGTATAAAAAAATGTATTGTTTTAAGAATCATATTAGTATGTGGAGTGCTCACACTGAGAGGCTGTTGGGAATTGGCCCCTTAAGGTGGCAAAGAGCCCCATCTCCCATGACTTCCTTGCCTGGGGCAAAAGATCACTGATGGACTGACGGGGACAGATGGGCCAAAAGGATTCCCATTGCTGCTCTGTGACAGATTCCACACTAAGCAGTTTATGCACATCTTTCAGACAGAAGTTAGCACAAAAGCCCCTCCATCTCACGTCACTCCCCATTTAGATGTATTTCGCCCACTTCCTAACCCACGAAGGCCCTGAGACTGCCAAGAAGTGGCAAACGTCCCAGCCATTAAACATCTAATGATTAAGTGAGCATCTAAATGGTGCTTGTCCTGGGGAAAGGCTGAAGGAACCCAGAGATACACAGCAGCTGAACCAGTTGAGTTGAAAATGAAGATGGATGAGTTAAACGTGACATAATGAAGGCA
Source organism: Hylobates moloch (assembly GCF_009828535.3). Classification (NCBI taxonomy): domain Eukaryota; kingdom Metazoa; phylum Chordata; class Mammalia; order Primates; family Hylobatidae; genus Hylobates; species Hylobates moloch. Next base: position 3,314,881 of record NW_026652299.1, read on the forward strand.
CTTCGTTGGACAAGATCTTGATGATCTTCGGGAGAAGAAGCTTAAGCCAGCAACGCATTTTCTCTAATTTTCTGCCATGGGGTAACTTTTAAAACATCAATTAATAACTTCTACAGCATGTTATCAATTTGCCTACAATTCTCATTATAAAGAAAAGCAATTGCCTACCATGAACACCGTTGGTTTAAAAGTCTTGAAGGCTTGTATCCACATATTCCATCATGTTAACCTTGGTGGTAAATGCTCATCTCTTCTTAGAAATTGATCCCATATTAACACTATCAGAAGATAATTCACATGCTGCCTCTTCTCTTCCCCCATCCCATTCCCTTCATTAAATGTTCACTGCCCATTTCCCAATAGGCAAGCACTCAGTGGGGTCCCCATGGGTCAGCCACCTGAATAGCCCCCCAGCCTACAGATGCCAGTGGAGAAACAAGGACACACTAGAGCCAGAGAACAAGTGAGAGGCCCCTCTACCAGCCCATGGATGATGTCGGCTCCTCAGGGGGATTGTATTGCTGGTCCAACACTGCCAGTGACTGCCTTCTGTTATTTTTTAATAATCACTTGGCTGATGCTATATTATTTCTGCCTCTATATTTTATTTGAAGTTACCAAAATGATCAGGATGTTATTCATCCAAATAGAAAAAAGGCCAATGCTTCCCTCTTTAACTCAGAAAGCAGCCCTTCTGCATCTCTTGGCATCAAGGACACATTTGTTCCTGGGTGGGAAGGTCCAAGTACCATCCACCTTGGCATTGTCTGTCCTGGAGCTATTTGTTTGCTCATGTACGGCCAGGGGCTGACTGTCTTCTAAATGTATCCCCACACCCATGCCTTTGCTGTCCTCCCATGAAATGCCTGCCACTCAAGAAGTTGCCCTTGAAGGAAGGGGGCTTCTAGGGAGGGGGCTTCTAGGGAGGAGGCTTCTAGGGCTACTCTCCCTTCAAGGGCTACTTCTGGGTCTCTTGACACCTACCCACCATGCCCTCCACAGTACTGACGTCTTCCTTCTCTGAATTCCAGTGGCCCACTGCCCAGTTCCATGGCACTGATTTCCGCCTTAGAGTTGCTAATGTGCGTCTACAGATGAGTCTTGGCCATACCTTGCAGTAGCAGGAGCCTCATCAATGGTAAAGCTTCACTGTGAGTGCAGCGCTCAGGCCCAGAGTGTGAGGGAGAGCACTTCAGCCTCCAAACATGCAACACGTGAACCCCACGCCTCCCCTCGCCCACCTCCCAAGGCTCATGTTCAGCCTCCTTGTTCTGGTCTGGAACCATCAGATGCATTAGTTGTGCTGGCTAGGGTCGGCCTTGGAGACTCCAGGCCGGAGTGCTGGATGGCAACCACCTGGGTGGGCTCTGTCACCCAGGGTGGGCTCACCTGATTGTGCCAAGTTGAGAGCCAAGGATTTGAGGTCCTCTAGCAGCAGAGAAATGGCGATCACAAGATGGAAAAGAACCCAGGGAGGCCTTGCATTCACTACAGCTCTCACTTGGATTCATTAGACAAATGAAAAATTAGCTTTTTTTCATTCTCTGTCATTTGGCCATTGTATTCACTGTTTTTCCAGTCCTGCCTCTCCCTCTCTTGCCCCTGCCAGTGTGGAGGAGTTTTAGCTCTTCCGTGTAGGCAGTCATTCATTTATTCAGCTGCCTGTGTCCTCACATGGCTGTCTTCTTACAAGGACACTAGTTGCATTGGATCAGGGGCCCACCGTACTCCAGTACAACTCCTTAACTATGTCTGCAAGGACCCTGTTTACAAATAATACCACACTTTGAGGTACCAGGGATTAGGATGTCAACGTATCTTTTTAAGGGGATGTCATTCAACAATAACATCATTGGATCCGGGAGAAATTGGGGTTAGGGCTAGAGATGGGTAAACCCTCTGAGCAATGAGTCCAGCAGGAAGGAGATCCAGGGATGGCCACAAAATCCCTTGAGAGTGGGAATATTTTCAGACAAACAATAAGGACACAGGTTAGGAAGGAAATAAGAGCAAAGAGTGAGGAAGCAGCGCAAGAACGAGGAGACGGGAGGTTGAGGGAAGGAGGGGGGCACCTGAGCCCAGGGAGACTCATGGGCAGTGAGGAACATGGGGGAGGAGGGCTGGGAGCAACTTCTGGAGGGCAAGAAACCACAGACTCTGTGTAGGAAATCTGGTTATCGCGGGTAACTATTTAGGAGTTCATTAAGCAACTTCCTGCCTGAGGCTGGAAGGGCAGTGGGTGTTCTGCTCAGCCAGCTGATGGTCTTGCTTCATGTGGCTTAGAAGTGGATGAGCACATGGGAGAAGCCAGGGCTATGGCATTTTGAGCCACATCCTTGAGCTGTGGATCCAAGTCCAGGCTAACAGACACCCCAGCAAGGGGACTGGTAGAACTGCCTGGGGGGTGTGGAGCTGCTTCCTGTGGGAGCTGAGCACAGGCCCTGGCTAGACACTGCCCACTCAGACCCCTTATGGAAAGCAGGTACAGCTCCAAGCTCCCTCAGATCCAGAAGGAAACACCATTCCCCGCAGCCATCTATAGTATAATCCCCAAGACCATCCTCCTGATCTCTGCCACCAGGGGACTTTGCTGTGGGTCCAGCAGAGAATGAATGGGTTGGAGTGGGTGGAGCAGGTTGCTCTGTCTGGGGCTCTAGGGAACCATGTGTCTCCTCCTTCCAGGCACGATGCTGGGCACTGGCATAAATCTTTGTTCCACACTGGCCCATTCTTCAGGGTCATCCCTCAGCAAATTTGGAAAGGCGGTGAAGGTTCTCCCACAACCCCTGGTCCCCCAGCATTCTGGGGTAGCACACTAGACTTCCAGGTCCCATCCATAGGTCTCCACAGCTCTGAACCTCTCATGTCCCCAGCAGTGTCAAGTGCCCTGCCTTGGGTTCTATTTTATTTCTTAATAGATGACAATTATTGAACTTGATAAGCCAATCACAACAATGTTGGAAAACACCGATCGTGTTACTAGATTGTTGTTCTCTGGACTCCTTTAGTCAGAGATGTTGGTTGCCAACTGCAGGAAGTGACTCTAGGCAATTTAAGCAGAAACGTCACTTACTGGAAGGACAGGCAGCTCACAGCATGGACGGATGGGAAGGAACCACGTTGCTGTGGAAGCAGACAAGGCCAGGCTGAGCAGAGGTGGCTCCTGGGGGACCATCATCTTGGTGCCACCCTGGTGGCTCTAGACACTCAACACCACTGCCCTGGACTGGCCTTGGCAGAGGCACCCGCGGGTCATCCTCAGTGGCCCCAGGCCTTTGTGTCACTCCTTCAAGCTTGATGATTCGGGCTGCGGCACTTGATTGCAAGCCCCAGACCCAGCATCTCTCTCTAGCTGCCTAGAATGGGAAAAGACCACGCATCCATTCGTTTCTGTAGTGAGGGAGGAGCCCTTTCTTCCCCGCTGCCCCATCCTCACCACCTATTCTAGGATTTCTCCAAAACAGGACGAGTGTTCAATGTGGGCAGCCCAAAAGAACAACTATCCAGTAAAGTAATATGTGTGCACATTCGTAAGGAGGGCCTCCCAAGACAACTCCCTGACTCAAGAGTGACTCGCATGGGGATTTCAGGCACCAAGACAGATGGACAGGGGAGACTTGCCTGATGTCATAGGCAGAAGCCCTGTGAGTAGAAGCTTAGGTCTTCTAATTACAGATTCCAGTGCTGTGACCACACTGGCCGAATTAAGCACAGAGCAGATGCTCAACCCACATTTGCTAAATGAATGAATGAATTTTTGGGTCTTCCACTGCGTGATGATCTGCCTCAAATACATCAAGAAAAGAGGCAGGATAAAATGACCAATTAAAATAAATCTAATGGCCTTGGGGTAAGCTATTAAACCTTTTCGGATCTCCATTTCCTTATTGTGAAAGATAAGAAGGACAAGACTGATCTCTAAGAACTTAACCTTGAATGCATTGCAGAAAGAAATTTTGTCACATATAAGACAGTTGGAAATTTGAACACTGACTACATAATTTGGAGGTGTTAAGAAATTACTTTTAATTAGTTTTGATTAATCACTTTTTAGGTGAGCTATGATTGTCTTAAAAAGAGTCTTTGTCTTTTAAAGTTACATGCTGAAATAATTTGGGATGAAATGATATGATGTCTGGGATGTTTGTTTTGTTTTGAGACAGAGTCTTACTCTGACACCCAGGCTGGAGTGCAGTGGTACGATCTTGGCTCACTATAGCCTGGACCTCCTAGAGTCAAGCAGCGATCTTCCCACCTCATCCTCCAAAGTAGCCAGGACTACAGGTGTGTGCCACCATGCCCAGCCAATTTTTGTTTGTTTGTTTGTAGACATGGGGTTTTGCCATGTTGCCCAGGCTGGTCTCGAACTCCTGGGTTCAAGAAATCTGCCTGCCTTGGCCTCCCAAAGTTCTGGGATTATAGGCGTGAGCCACTATGCCTGGCTGATATCTGAGATTTTAATACATTGGAGAGAAACGTGGGCAGGAAAATTGATTTAAAAAACAGGCTCTGAGTTGATAATTATTGAGAATGGATTACGTGTACAGGATGATCTGTTATGCTATTTTGTCCACTTTTTATATGTTTGAAAATTTCCATGATAAAGTGTTTAAAAAATAAATAAAACAATCTTTTTCTGTAGTGCCCATCACAGTCAGAGCTTGTGCTGGGCCCTGGGATGGTCACCCAGCATCTCTTGCTCCTTTGCTGTTTCCTAAAATAACCACTTGATTTCATGCAGGTGTCATCTCACACAGAGCCCTGTGTCTCAAGGGAAGGTGACCCGTTCCCACCTCCAGCCCTGATTAGTCTCAGCCCATCAGAGTGAGCCCAGCCATCCTGCCTATGATTAGTTCTAGAAGGACATGGGATAGAAGGAGAGGTTTGGTGGGTCTCTGAGAAATGTTCTCCCTACTCTCCTACTCAGCTAAACAGGAGGGAGAAAGGAGGTGGCCTCAGGTACCACCAGCAACCATGCTGCAACCTGGAAGAAGACCGGCTTCAGGATGAAGCCAGTGTGCTAAGCAGTAGAGCAGAAAGATGGGAGAAGCCCAAGTCCTTGGCAGCAGTGCTGAGCTGCTGGATCAAACAGGCCTGAAGGCCACCTTATCACTCAATTCCCCTTTACATGATATCATAAAATTTCATCCTTTTTTTTTTTTTTTTTTTGAGGCAGAGTCTCACTCTGTTGCCCAGGCTAGAGTGCAATGGTATAATCTCGGCTCACTGCGACCTCCACCTCCCGGATTCAAGCGATTCTCCTGTCTCAGCCTCCTGAGTAGCTGGGACTACAGGCTCCCACCACCACGCCTGGCTAATTTTTGTATTTTTCATAGAGACAGGGTTTTATCATTTTGTCCAGGCTGATCTCAAACTCCTGACCTCAAGTGATAATGCCTGACTCGGCCTCCTATGTTCTAAATTTTCATATCCTTCAAGCCACTTTGTTGTTTACAACAAAGAGAGAAATCTTTGTAAGTAACCAAGAGTATTCTAACAAACCCAGGGCTGAGTGAGCATTCTCCCTAACTGGTGGAATGAGCTATTAAACCTTTTTGGATCTCCTTATTTTGAAAGATAAGGGAGGGGCCCCGGCTCCTGCAGTCACCCCTGTCGTTTGGAATGCAGGAGGCAGGCAGTGGTACGAGGGGTCTCTCAGAAGGTGGAGACATTGGCATACCCTGGCACCATTTCGACCCAGACAGTTTTTCCTAATGTCACACCATCCTGCTTTGAATGACATTAACTTGAAGTTCCAGACACAAGATTTAGTGTCACCTTCCAAGGGGCTGATAGAAAAGTTGTGTCTGGCCTTTGCTGCTGTGGATTGCCGTGAGAATGAGACGAAGGAGGACCCCTCTTAGAGGCCTCGCACGCACCTCACCACTGCCAAACAGCATGGAAACAAAGGAAGCTCCTGGGTTTCTTTAAGGGGAGTTCCAGGCGCCTAGCTGGCCCTGAGAAGTAAGTAAGCAACTTGATAAGCAAGAAGGTAAATCGTAGCTTCAAACAATAGCCAAGGAAGCTAGAATCATGGGATGTTTGGTTCCTTCCAGAAATTAAAGAACACATTTTAACACGCGCCCCCGAGTGGTTGTTTAGACACCCAGTCTCCTGCCAGACTTTGCATCCGCTGGAACAAAGACCTCAGATAAGGGGGAACTGAGGACTGAACTCTGACCACTGTCAATTTCTTCCTCAGGGCCCTGGAGGAGGTCACAGCCCTAGGCCAGAACTAACGCTCTTTCCTACTGATCCCAAGTTTATTTTATTATTTTATTTTATTATCTTAGATAGGGTCTCACTCTATCATCCAGGCTGGAGGGCAGTGGTGATCATAGCTCACTGCAGCCTCCAATTCCTGAGTTCAAGCAATCCTCCTGCCTCAACCTCCTGAGAGCTGTGATTGAGTCTGAGCCATTGCACCAATTTATATATGTATGTATGTGTGTGTGTGTAGACAGGGTCTTGCTTTGTTGCTCAGGCTGCTGAGCTCAAATTTTTAGACAAAGCTTTGCCTCCTGAACCACTTGCAGATCGGAAAATCTTTGAATCCACCTATGACGCTCTTTGAGATGTCAAGCCTTTTTAGGTCAAACCAGTGTATGACCTCCATGCACTGATTTATGACTTTGCCTGTAACCTCTGCCTCTTCGCTTTTAAAAACCCTTACCTGTAAGCCATCAGGCAGTTCAGGGAGTTAGCTGTCCAATTCTCCTTGCTTGGTGCCCTGCAATAAATGCCTCACTTTCTCTTGCTGCAATCCTGATACCAGTGTTTGGCTTTGCTGCACCGGGTAAGTGAACCCCAGTTCAGTTCAATAACAAATACCTATGGCACCCTTTCCCTGACAGAATATTCATAACAGAAATGATGCAAATCCATTTTTATTATCATGAGATGCTGAGAAGGGCATTAGCAGGAGCGGGAGGCTATACTAAGGCTTGGCTGTCAGACCAGGAGTTCCCGTGGCAGGGGAGGGCGTGCAGCCTGCAAAGGGCTCTGGCTTGTCCCCCATATTAGAGATGGAGTTGCTGGTCTTCCACCTCCTCCAAGTCTCATGCTTAAGTGGACTTGAAATCCAGCAGATGGTATCACTGAACTGAGCCTCAGCAAGGCTGAAATTTAGGGGTCATTCATAAACAGAGAGCTCTCCTTTGGTTTCCAGTGAGAGCTGGTGTTGAGCATTTCAGGAAGCAATTTATAACCTGGGGAAACCTGAGAGCAGGGGTTGTCCTGGACTCTCCTCTCTCTCATGCCCACTGCAGGCAGCCAAGCCCCAATTTTTCACTGTATTAGCTCCTCAGTATCTGATGAATTGTCCTGTCCTTCCCACCATTGCTGCCACCACCCAGGTGCAAATCATCACTGTCTCTCATCCGGACAATTGCAGTATTTCCTAATCGTCTCTCTGAATCGATTGCTGCTGCTTGCCTACTCAGTTCTTTCCACAAAAGCCAGAACGATCCTTGAAAAATGCAAATCTCATAATGTCTTTTCCTTTCCTGGAAGCTGCCAATTACTTCCCACTGCCCACAGTGTTCTCCACGCAGATGCCCATGTTCCCCCCATCACCATTAGATGCCTGGGACATCTTGACTCCCCGCCACACACCCCATTCTCCCACTTCAGGCTTCCCACCTAGGCTGATGCCTCAGTTTGAGAGCTGTTAGCTCTCCACTTGCCCCTTCATTCCACAGTCCCCAACTCCTTTCTGTTCTATCTTACATGTCACCTCTTGGAGAAGTTTTCTTCCTCTGTCTCCCACTTCCAGCTAAGTCCCATCCTCTTTACATGCACCCACTGTATCTTGCCTGTCTCCTTCAAATATTCGATGTAACGGAAACTTTCTTCCTCATTCAATTAAAAGGGTAGAGATTTTGTTCACGTGCTCCACACTCCATCCCAAGCAGCTATCACAGTGCCTGGCACACAATCAATGATTAGTAAATAAACATCGGCTGGCTGCCTATCAGGTGTGGCCCCAACTACCCCCTCAAGACTGTCTTTGGCCTCTTAATTAAGCATGTAAGGAGCTTCACACCTACAAAGTTCCTGCTGGTGGGGACAGAATATGGAAAGAAACGGATGTAGACAGAGTCCGGTTTGGAACCTGGAAGCAAGGCTGTTGCCTTCCAGAGAGAAAATGCTTTGGTCAGAATTCTGGACATTCTCCACACAAGCGGACATTTTTCTTACTGTTTGTTCTAAAATGTTGGTGTCACTCAAAGATACAGACTACAGACCTGAAACAGAAAGCGCAGGCTGAGAGGAAGAAAGGCCGGAGCGATTTCCTGTTCCCCCTGCAGTGCACGCCCGGGGAGAGGGTGTCCTTGTCCCCTTCCTGCCTCCTCAGTAGTACGTGGAAACCTTGGAGGTTCCCAAGTTAGGGTCTCTCCTGGGCTGCAGAAAGAGGTCTGGTGGGAGAAACCACAGCTGGGATGCCGGGGGTGGGGTGAGGTTCCCATGAGGCCCCATGCGTGGGACCCACTGGTTTCTTCCCTTGGAAGGACATGGGCACTTGGAGTAGCTCACCTTCCGGAAGGGAGACGTGGCCGTGGGGGAACGCAGCTTCTCCTCCATGGACGGCTGTCGGCCTCCTTCTCAGCGTAAGGGGAGCTTCATTTCCACTCCCTTTCTTAAGAGTCAACCACAGACACCTGAAGCTCATTTCCATGTGCCTCTCTGGAAAAATCAGAGTTGCTTTATCCTGCAGTTCCGTGTGGAAGAGCTGAGACTGTTCTGCCAGGAAATGCAGTCGCCGGGCACGGTGGCTCATGCCTGTAATCCAAGCACTTTGCGGGGCTGAGGGGGGCAGATCACCTGAGCACTTTGGGAGGCCAAGGTGGGTGGATCACAAGGTCAGGAGTTTGAGACCAGCCTAGCCAACATGGTGAAACCCCATCTCTACTAAAAATACAAAAATTAGCTGGGTGTGGTGGTGGACACCTGTAATCCCAGCTACTCTGGAGGCTGAGGCAGGAGAATTGCTTGAATCCAGGAGGCAAAGGTTGCAGTGAGCCGAGTTCGCACCACTGCACTCCAGCCTGGGTGACAGAGCGAAACTCTGTCTCAAAGCAAAAAAAAAAAAGAGAGAGAGCACAGTGGCCAGCATCTGGCCCTAGCCAGGATGGCTGAGAAATCAAGGCGTCCTACAGGTGGGCCTGGTCACAGGGGCTCTGGGGACCCCACCATACTGGAGATGGGTGGGGGAGCAGGTGGGAAGCGTGGGACAGTGTCAGCTGGTGCAGCGTGGGGGAGTTCAGCAGCCTAGGTTTGGACATGGCCATGTGACTTTGCGCTCTTCCTCTTCAAGGCCGACTGTTCTTTGTTGTAATAATATGGAGCTGGTTGTGTGTATCTGGAGAGAATTGTGTGCGGATTTCTGAGCTCGAAGCCTGCCTGGATGGATTCAAGAGGCGACGTGCACAGCTATGTCTTGGGGGCTGAGCCCAAGGGGCCTAACCGGTGCCTTCTGCGCCGCCATGCTGCCCTCACAGTGGCTTCTGGAACACCGTCAGCCCTGTGCTCCCCAGAGCCCGCATCAGAACTTCTCGAACTTTTCTGCTGAAGTGTCCCTAACAAGAGCAAATGCCTGCCCCCGAGCCACAGATAGGAAATTTCTTTTAAGTCCCTTGTTCTATCTTAAAAGTTCATGTGAATTTTGCATCTTACTCCATAATCTATTTATGCTTGTTTTAATATAAATATATTCTTTTCCTCAAATATTCAAATAGAATATACAGTTCTAGGAAGTTGCTGGGAGAAGGGGGCTGGGTGTCGAGGAAAAGGAGGGAGAACTTGGCCTCTCACATCTGAAACCTTGTTTAATTCTCCCCATAACCCTATGAGGTAGAGGCTTTTTTTTTTTTTTTTTAGAGGAAATATCTTTCTGTGAAAGAACTAAAACATTACAGGTTTAAAAAAGCTGAATGTGAACATCTTCTATAATCTAACTCCCTAAAGAAGCCCCTGGTAAACAGTATCTGTGGCATCTTCATTTCCATCAGCCCTGCTGAGCGTGGAACATCCCTGCCCCCCAGAGTCTGTGACGTGTGTCTTGGTTGCACTGTGACTTGCCCTGTGCACAGAGAACAGACTCCTACCTATTTCCCATTTTGTTCATCAAATGTAAGCTTTGGCCTGACGTCAGCTCCATCAGAAACCAAAGGAAGTGACAGGAGGGACACTAACTTCGTAAGGCCCTACCCTGATCTTACTTTCTAAGTTGCTGAGGCCCTGGCTGAATCTGACAGTTTCCGGCCATGGAGCTGCCATGAGCTGGTAGCCAGGTGCTCAGGGATCTGTTTTCATGAAGAGAGGAGCCCATGCAGACCTCCATTCAGAGCCTAACGAGGAGGAGGGAAGGAGGTGGACACGATGGTGTTTGTCACCCTGCTGTGGGTAAGGGGTGGGATCAGAAAGAAGCTACAGACAGAAGGTCAATGAGTTCCCTGCCACAGGGACTTTGGAGACCCGGTCCAGAGGTTGGAATTCAACACAGCATTGGGGTGAAGGTCTTTCTCCCACATTTGCAGGTAAGTAGGAGCTCAAGAAGACGGCCACGCTCCCAGAGATTCTGGCCAAATTGCCAATGAGTGGCTTCGTGGGCAGTGATCAGTGAGGGGTCCAGGCAGAAGATCCTGAGAGGGAAGCTGGTTTTTTACACAGGGGAGACCCCAGCAATACTAGCGGGGGGTGGGGGGAAGGGAGCAGGGCTCAAGGTGATGCCAGGGCAGAGACAATGACCCAGTAGAATTTAATGTTAATATTTATGTGGCTTAACAAACATCCACATCTGGGGAAGGCTTAGGGAAATTCAGCTTAGAGGAAAATTCCATCAACCAAGCATTTCATCATGTGATCCCTTTTGCCCATGGATGGTCTAAAAACAAAAACAAACAAAAAAACAAAAAACAAACTGAAACTTACATATTGAATGAATTTGCCCCTTCAAAACAGTATCTCAGGAGGTTACCTATGCATTCCAACGATGCTCATGATACTTTCAGAAATTATCTTTGAAAACTGACTTCAGAGCTATTCCGTGAGTCATACTTTGGAGTCAGCTGGTTTGATCGCCCAACTTATTCTTCAGCTTTGCCTTTGAATAATTTTTGTTTGATTCCAAAGATAAAAATCATTTGTCAAATAATTATGCTCGTCCACCAAGCCTCCTCCTCTGTAGACTGTAAATTTCTTGAACCAATGGAGCATGCCTGGTTCATCTTTGGCCGTCCAAGCCCCGGCCAGGCACTTCAAAAATGCCTGATCCACATTTCTTCTGAGGCTGTTCACTCTGCTCCATAGGGCTGTTCCCAACACTGTTAGGTTCCACAGATAGCAGACCCCCAAAATCAAAACATCTGCCTTCTCTTCCCAGGTGGCTTCTTGGGATTAAACAGTTATCCCTGAAAAGGAAGGGTTATTCTAAATCTGCACCCACTCTAGCCCATTAGTAGAAATACCTTCTGGAATAAGCATCAACAATTTAGCCTTTTTCTGTTGGTTAAGGTCACAGGGAACAGTCTGTGAACATTTTTCTCTATGTTGTTTTTCTTTTCAGGGGCGTAGAATAAAGATGAAAAAGCATAGCTCTGGGAGCACATAGAACAGAAAGCTGACACTCGCGGGATTGATTATGCATTCACTTATTTATTACAATTTTTAAAAAATGGCCCAGCTGCTTCAGCTTACACAAGCTGGGCTGAAATATTTCACTCGATAGTATTCTCATCTGGTGGTTGTAATACTGAGTGAATTAATGCAAGGGTTTTTTTCAACCCTAAAAGAAGAAAATCAAAATTAAGTAAAAAATAATGTTAGTGCCTAAAACTGGGATTCAAACATTCGAGTGTTTCCAAGGAATACCCATTGTTGGCCTTCCCTTCCCGAAGCGTTGGTCCATAGCAGCCTCCATCCCTAGGGGTGCATATGGGACCCCCTTCACCTGTGAGCTTTTCCAGTTGCTCACATGTGTCCCTCATGGGATCTAGAAGGCCTAGGCTCACACCTGTTCATGTGTATCCTATAAAACGCTCCCAGGAGATCCCTAGCCTCTGGCTGAGAATATGTGATCTGTAACCATCCGATCACTGCTGCCATGTGGTGTCGCTCCTGTTAGCATCACATCCCTCATACATTATGTTTTGATCAAATGATGGAATAGTCTGCTGCCAGCTGTCTTAGACTGGAGGAGTGTGTTGGCTCACGTAACTGGACAGTCCAGAGGTAGGTTTGGCACAAGACATTGTTTTGTTCAGCTACTCAAAAGGTGTCAAGAACGGGCTCCTCTCCTCTCGGCGTGGCCCTTCTCAGGTTGGTTATTTACCTCAGACAAGCTCCCTTGTGAAGGCAGGAGGGCTGCCAGCTGCTCTGGCCTTATAACCTCCGAGTCCATCAGAAACTTAGCCTCCATTTCTCAGCTGTTTGAATGATGTTGTGTGATCTGACTCTTGGGTCCTAGTCAGGTTCCAAGTGCCCATTTCATTGGTACCAGGAGGGTTTCATTTTTGAACACAGAAGTCACTCTAGATATTGAGAGCAGACCAGGATTTAACACAGGTACTGGATGCTTGCAGAATTGTTGGATGGTCTGAAGGAGTGAGTTCCAGGTGGAATCTTCAGAAATGGCTCCCAGAACACAGCAGAACTGACCTGCTTCAGGGAGCTATGGTCTTTGAAACACCTGGCAAGATGGGGGATCAGGAGACTGCCATGGGAGCAACTGAGTTCAAGTTCACATGCCATATTTGTAATACAGGGGTCAGGAGGCCGGCACTGCCACCCATCTGCTTCTCAAACCCAAGACACAAGTGTCACATACCTGTCTTCCAAATCTTGAGTGGAACATTTTGGATGGTAATTTACATTCAGATCATTGTCCACAGAATACTCAGGACAAGTAGATTTTAGCTGTACAGCTCTTGCAAGTTGTAATACAGGACGGCACACTGGAGAGAGGTTGGAAAGGATTCTGAGAGCCAGTCCACCACGGGAAGAGGCTTGTGGGGGTAGGGCGGGGCAAGGCTTCCCTTTGCCAGGCCTTGAGTGACACTCATCTCCTGGGACTAGGGGAAGCTCAAGTCCACTGGAGACAGGAGGAAGGTCAAATCTACCAGTAGCCTGGGGACCAACAGTCCAGAGGAAGTTTAGGTTATAGTATAGTCATTATACTGTTACTAGAAGGTGAGGTAACAGATGCTGGGTGACAAAACCAAAAAATGTCCCCTGCAAGGTATATGAAGCTTCATCAATTACAAGCACCTTCACATACACTAATTCATTTGATTCTCACCAAACCCCACGAAGAAGGAAGGTCAAACCCCATGAAGGAGGAAGGAGGAAGGTCAAATAATGTCATTCCCATCTTACAGATGAGGAAGTCCAGACTCAGAGGGAAGAGCTCACCCAGGTGAATCCCTTACAGCTGGTGAGGGGCAGAGCTTAGATTCAGACCCAGTCTCCTGACTTAAATCCTGTTTCCTTGGGCTGGATCAGAATGAGAAGAAACTTCTTTCTGAAACAAAGTTGCTGGAGCCCAGCCCTTCTGTGCAGAGTCTTGTGCCAGGGGAAGGCAGTTTTCCGTGTCCTGGAAGCTACGGTCAGACTGGAGCATGGGGCGGTGGAGGCCTCTTGCGCAGGAGCAGGGGTGGGGCACAGGCACGAGCACTTGGGTGCTTTGCCTTCTCATCATCTGGTCTTTATGTGAAGAATAAAGGAGGAGTTTCACATTTGTTTGTTTAATGACGAGTGTTCCAAGATGCTACAGTATCGTTATAAATTATAAATTCAGGGCAGGGATGGGCCATTTCTCCCAAACAGCAATATTTTTAGCATTAGCCCTTCTCACATAAATGCAAAATCTTCTTTGATAAGAGATCAAAGCAGATCCCTCCTTCCAGCTTTCCTTGTGGGCTGCAAAGTGACTGGGTTTACATAAACCAGATTACAGCCACACAGAACTGTTAGCAGAATTACAGATGCCTCCTGTTGTCAGCACCCAGGAAAGCCTACACTTCCCCAGAGAGGAAAGTGACGCTTCTGAGGGAGCTGCTTCTCCGTCAGGTTCTTGAAAGCTCAGGCCTCTACAGTGACAGAGATCTCAACCCCATACCACATGGCCTCCTGGGGCACCACATCTAAAACACAGGGATTTGGCCTGGGACAGTGGGGAAACGTGAATTTGGGGGCACATTCTTGGGAAAGAAGAGGAAGCATCAGGGCCCATCTCTGGAAAGTGCTGCTTCTAGCTCAGACCGGGCCCTGACAGCTGTCTGTGCAGATGGCTTCACTCCACTGGGCAGTGAGGCCATACCCCATTTGGGATCAAGGAGGATCTCCCTTTTCATGCATGTGGTTGGGTCAACAGACTCCTAGAATTCTCACCATCCTCCTGCAGAGAAGGCCTTCGCGAGGAGCCGGTCCTTACCGAGGTCCTGGCCAACAAGGGCCAGGTTGGCTCAGTCTTCATGTCATCCACACCAGGACCTGGCGAGGCCTTCATAGCATTCTGCACAGAGAGCTGTTTTGTTTTTTTTTTTTTAATTTTTATTTATTTTTGTTTTTTTTTTCCTATTGTTTCATTTTACCAAAGTTAAGGAGACACTTTGGTTATGGGTTGAATTGTGTCCCCCCAAAATTCCTATGTTGAAGCCCTAAATCCCCAGCACCTCAGAATGTGACTGTATTTGGAGACAGAGCCTTTAAGGAGGTGATGAAAGCAGGTCATATGGATGGGGCCTAAGACAATATGACTGGTGTCCTTAATAAGAGATTAGGACACAGATGCTCAGAAAAGGAAGACCATGTGAAGACACGGGGAGAAGACGGCCAAGAAGAGAGGGAGGCCACAGAAGAAACCAGCTCTGCTGATACCTTGAGCTTGGACTTCTAGCCTCCAGAATTGTAAGAAAATAAATTTCTGTCACTTAAGTCACCCAATCTGTAGTACTGTCTTATGACAGCCCTAGCAAATGAATACATCTGCCCTCAAGAGCGACTGCAAGCATGATTTCTTGCCCCTGCTCTCCAGCCCTTTTTCTGAATAGAACTGCTAATAATTTGCTCTCTGGATCCAGAGATGGCAATGAGGCCATCCCCCGGAGGCGTGAGCTTGGAGTCCCTTCTCAATGACTGTGGTATCATCCACACGTGTTCTCTCTCTCTCTTTCTAATCCTTCTAGGTCCAAGGACTTGCAGAGGCTTACCAGGTGCTTCTGGCTGGGAAACAGTCTGTGGAGGGGAACAGAGGGGAGGAGAGGACCCACATGTACAACCTAGCTTCTCGGTCCCCTCCATTCTAGCTAACCGACTCACCAGATCTTACAACTCTTCCCTGCGTCACGGGTTTAATCCAGTGGGCATCACCTTCCCAAGTGTATTTCCAGCAACACCAGCACAGCACACAGACACACGCTTGCCTGCAGCTTGTGTTTTTCAGACAGGGCCTGTGCCTCGTCATGCAGGCGTGATGAGGCTTGTTGCGGTCCTAAGTCTGAGCTGCTGAGACGTTGTTGATGATGACCATTGGCGAAGCAGCCACTTGCCCGCAGGCCTTCACAGTATAGCCATTGTTCTGGTTATCGTATTTGTTTATAAGCGTAGTGAAATCTTAGGAGAAAAAGGAGTAACCACACCACTAAGAATGTACAGTGCAGATCACCTCTTCCCAAGTGGAAGTCCTGTGGCACCCATTGATCCATCCCAGGCTTTTCATCCGCACTGTCTCCTGTCTCCTTACCAAGCTCCCCTGTGTGGGCAGCCCTCCTCGGGACCATCTTTGTCCTCCCCACCACGCCCAGCACAAGTCCTGGCATGCATTGGGGCTCAATTCATATTTTCCGGAGGAATAAATTATGCTCATAATTTAGATTAATTTGCAAATAAATAGCAATTTTCATTTCAAAGTATTTCTCCTTTATCATCCTCTCTGTAACCATCATTGCAGTCAGGGAAACAGAGATACATAAGAGTATTTGGGATTTAGAGGAACCGCTACTCCTATTTTCCAAACATAATTGTCCCTTCCTTCTCCCCGTATCTGATACTATTAAGATGAGACTTTTCCCAAATAATTGGCCCAACATCTTCCATGGTGCCTGGACTGGAGTAGGCATTCAGGAAATATCTGTTGAATGAATGGATGAGTGAGTGTGTAAAAGCTCATTTAGGGTAAAGGACAAATGTTCTTATTTAACACTCAGCCACCCAGTAACTCCAAGTTTCTTAAAACTCCTTCTCACGTTCAGGCCTCACAGCCTCCACTTAGCACATTGTTTTAGAAATGTTTTCGTCAAGTGCCCCTATCTCAGAAGAAGACACACTCTTGGTGGTCTGGCCCGGATTCCAGAGTGTCCCACAGCACGGAAGCTTCCTCTGAGTCCTCTTGCTGGACTTTCACAACGTGCGTGGGTGGTGTATCCTCCTCCATAACACCGCGGTTTCTATCTATGTTAAAGTATTTTGAATCACTCATAGCTGAGTATGACTGATGCTCCATGAAAACATGTCCTGTCTGTTGCAGCTTCCATTGCCTCTGGCACAATACCATGTCCCCTCAGGCGTCTGTGCACCCCTGAGTGCCCAGTAGATGCTGAAGCCCGGGAAGCCTAAGTCAATCCACTGAGCTTAGGAGGAAGATGTTAGAACTCTCCTCATACGGATTTTTAATGTTACCATGGGATGTCAGAGGGTGGCACTATTCTGCCTTAAGCCTGTCTGGGAGGAGCCAGTGGACAGTGTGGTCCTGGGGCTGGGGCTTGGGGTGAAGCAGGCCTGCTGCCTGGTGCTCAGAGGCCCCTCAGAGCGGCTGATGGTTAGCCCACCTCATTCCTGCTCTTGCATTAACACCCCCCACCCCAGGCTGGGGGCAGCTGGGAAAAGCCCCCTTCTCTAAGGGCACTAGCAGCTGATAAACCTGGCTTGTGTGTGCAAGGGTGTGCATGAGGGCGGGAAGAGTTTAATCTTAAATTGGGTACATCAACAGTTGCATTTTTAGCTCGATATCAACAAGAGCCTGCAGGCACAACATTCCCTGTGGGAGCATTCCTGGGACAGACAAATCCAGCTGGGCTGTGGGAGAGAGGGCACTGACAGGAAGGAGGGTTCATCCGGAGCAGTGCACACACTCACTCATGCACACATGTACACAGACACACAAACACACGCACATGCACACACACATACATGCAGGCACATAGACACGCAGACACACCTGTGCACATGCACACATGCACGTACAGACACAGACACATAGACACATGCACACACAGACATGCACATATGGACACGCAGACAGACACGTACATACATGTACACAGACACATGAACATGTTTACACACAGACACATGTACATATATACACATGTGCACAAAGACACACAGACATGTGTACACAAACACACATACACACACGTGCACAGAGACACACACCTGCACACATACAAACACCTGCACACACACATGCACATACACACACCTGTACAGAGACGCACATGAAGAGCAGAGTTAGGGAGTCTAGGGAGCTTCACAAGCCTCCAGCGTCACTGGGTGTCAGTCGCCTGGTCTGGGCATATGGTGTGGAGTAGGCAAGTTTTAACATGGGTTTGAAGGAGGAGGATACAAAGCACAGAGGACACACAAGAATAAATGATACAACTGTAAAGAAGCATCAATGAAAATTAAGAAAAAATATAGATCATTAATTCATGTAAAAGAAACAAGTGGGATGAGGAAGCGGAGATGACAATTCTAGACAGCTGTCTTAAGCCCACATCCAATATGAGTATGGAAGCCATTTAGGTGGTAGAGATGGTGAACGCAGCGGACACATCCACGTGGAGGAAATGGTGAGGGCATGATTTAAGGGAGGTGTGGCACATTGAAGGATGTGCCTGCAGCTCCATCTGGCTGGAGCATGGGCATGAAAGGGCGCAGGCCCAAGAGCTGGGTGGAGAGAGAAGGTGGGGCAAAGCATACGAAAGGTCTCCATCCCAGGAAGCTTGGCTGCCTTCACAAAATACCAGACCACGTGGCATAACAACAGAATTCGGCAACATTTATTTTCCGACAGCTCTGGAGGCTCAAAGTCCGAGATTCAGGTTCTGGTAGGGTTGTTTTTTCCTGAAGCCACACTCCTTGGTTTGAAAGGGCCACCTTCTTGCTGTGTCCTCTGTGCAGAACACACTGCTGGCATCTCACCCTCTTCTCATAAGGACACCCAGCCTATCAGATTGGGACCCACCCATCTCACCATGTTTAACCTTAATGCCCTCCTGAAAGCCTCCATCTCTAAAAACAGTCACATTGGGGGTTAGGGACTCAACATATGAATTTGGGGGGACACAATTCAGGAGTTGCACTCAGGAGTTGAGATTTTATCCCTTGAGTTTTACTCAGCAGAGTGACAGATTTGATAGGTCTGTTACTTGCTCTGGTGGCAGTGTGGATTCTTAATTAGAGAGGAGGGAACCAGAGCCGAGAGCCCAGGTCAGAAGTCACGACTGCATCAGCAGCAGATTGGAGGTGATGGTGGTCTCAACTGGACAGCGGCAGTGGGAATGGAGAGAATTGGGAGATGTTAGGGAGGCGGTCATTGGCTTAGGGGAAAGGGAGTGGGAGGCCTTCTAGTGGAGGCAGCTACTCTTCACTGACAGGGCAGTGGCCAGTGAGCGGTGCCTTTAAGGGGCAGCTGGTGAGCGACTGGAGTTGAGGTTCTGATGCAGCAGAGGGAATGGGAGATGAGCACTAATAGACCCATCAGGAAGGCTGCCGGTGAGTTTAGTGTGCTTGGTTTCAATGAAGGGGCGCTGCGCAAGCCTGGGGGATGTCTCAACTTTTTCCTGCAAAGACACAAGCCCAAGGTCACGATCTCTGCACTAGTGACCCATTCACGAAAACAAGTGATTGACAGGGAATTGGCAGTGCAAACCCAGAAAAGAGCAAGGAATCAAGACTTGCACATGCAGAAAAGAACATTTAGAAAGTGAATACAAGATGAGGAGATGGAGACAATTGCAGGCACTTTCAAAAAGCTGTCAGCAAGGAGGAGAACAAGGGGCTGAAGTTCTTTTTGTTGAGTTTTGTTTGATCTTTCACGAGGAGAGACACATTTGCCTGGTGGTTGCAAGAGGTTGGTAGAGAAGGAGAGGCTGAAGGTGCGCGGGAGAGGTGGCCCTGGGGAGAGTCTCCCAGTGTTTTTTTTTTTTTTTTAATTTTATTTTACTTTAAGTTCTGGGATACATGTGCAGAATGTGCAGGTTTGTTACGTAGGTAAATGTGTGCCACGGTGGTTTGCTGCATCTATCAACCCATCACCTAGGTATTAAGCCCAGTGTGCATTAGCTATTTGTCCTGATGCTCTCCCTCCCCTTGCCACGCCCCCCAACAGGTCCCGGTATGTGTTGTTCCCCTCCCTGTGTCCATGTGCTCTCATTGTTCAGCTCCTACTTATGAGTGAGAACATGTGGCCTTTGGTTTTCTGTTCCTGGGTTAGTTTGCTGAGGTCGATGGCTTCCAGCTTCATCCATGTCCCTGCAAAGGACATGATCTCATTCTTTTTTATGGCCGCATAGTATATTCCATGGTGTGTAGGTACCACATTTTCTTTATTCCAAGTGATTTTGGCCTTGGGAGGTGAGCGAATTCTCATCTGCTGCTTCCACCTTCTTTGTGACAAGATGTGCCACTTTGGACCCCCACCTCCTGTTTGTATGTGGAGGAATTTCAGTAGGCCCACCTCCCCTGGCTCTCTCCCCACCCAGCCCTTCCTCTCCCTGTGGTCAGTGTTGGCTCCTGGATGGAGAGTCTGGGAGAAGGAGCTGAGGAAGCTCACCTGGACCCAGGCTTGCTCGCCCCTGCTGAACCCTGCACCTGCTCCCTTCTTGGCATGGCCCATGTTCTCAGTGACTGGCTCCAAGGTGCCTGGTGGGATTACAACCGGGTGTGTGGGAATACTGACTCTTCACGGATCCTCAGGCAGGAGGCTGGAGGAGCACGTAGGCGATGAGAGTAAAATGCCTTTTAGACTCTGCTTTGCAAAGCCCTGCCTTGGAGGGCAGGATTCTGGAACTCAACCCTTCTCTCCCCTTTTGATCAAGCAGCTCAACCCTTATGCCCCTCTTTTGTTTCTGCTTCCAGGTAACATTTCTTTTGAAGAAAGTTTTCTTGTGGTTAAAAACAAAAAACTTTTAAAGAAAACCCACAAATCTAGTGCAACTGCCTCATTTTTCAGATAAGGAGGCCCAGAGAGTCAACTCTTCCACCTGTCTAGATTTCAGTTTTGATTTGTGAATTGACTGTTTTTCTTAAATTGGAGCATACTTTTTATCCAAGTTCTGAACTGGAACCAAAAGATCACCATGAAACACATTTCCTTTGAAAACTGAATTCAGGTCAGTGACATTGGCGACGGCCAGGCCAGCAGCAGGGGATGAGGAGGCCCACGTGTGAAGCTGCTTCTTTTCCTCCGAGTCAAGTGCATGCAACCGGACCAGAAACTGGTGCTTGCAGATGTGCAAAGCAACCCGGGAGCTCCTGATTTCTGGCATTTTACATGGGTCCAGTGTTCACATGTAGCGGGGAAGATGTGCCTCTGCCAGGCATCTGCTGGCCACTGAGCGGTCCCCTCCAGAGTCAGAGACTGTGGATCAGGAAACAGCAGGGAGAGCGAGGTGAGGACACACGGGTTGGCTTTGCTTCTGGCACCCACCTTCTCAGCTGGTGGGTGGCCTGTCTCCCTGTCTTAGCTTAGGCTGCCATAGCAAAATCCCACAGACTGGAGTGGCTTAAACAACAGTTTTGGAGGCTGGAAGTCCAAGATCAAGGTGTCATCAGGGTTGATTTTTCCTGAGGCCGCTCTCCTTGGCTTGCAGATGGTCATGCTGGAATTAGGGCTTCAGTGTATGACTCTGGGGAGGACATGATTCAGTCTATAAAACTCCCGTGACTCTCTGAAGTGAAGCTGTTTTGGTCGGAGGCTCATCCTCTCCCACGTCTCTTCCTGTTACCTGAATCAGGCCTGGCACAGTTCTCGGGATCTCCTTCAACAGCCCCTGGCATGGGCTGGGAATAGATGTATTCTGCTCTTTCGGGTCTGAAATCCTCACAACCCAGCTGAGTGCTGGGAAAAGTACCCTTGTCTAATATGACACGAATGGTTTAGGTTAACTTGGCCCAAACTCTTAATTCCACAGCCTCCCTACAGTTTCCTACCTTTTTGTCACCAGCTTCTCTCTGACTCCTTGCTAAGTTCCTCAGGCCTGCTGGCCTCAGACTAGCTACAGAAGTCCATCCTTTTACAGTCTCCACACACTCACACCCAGACACAAGCAGCATTTTCCCTGGTCACTTAACTTCCAGATGGTTTCAGGTGGAGACAGAACAGGATCGTATCTGCGTGCAACAACCTTCTGCAACCTCCTCCTGACCCTCGGCCCCTCATCTTCCCCAGAGCTGGGGCTCCCCTGTTTACTTGGCCCCTGGGAAGTGTGGCCCAGCTCCTGTGTGCGGCTGATGCTGTGCTGCCCTGCCCAGCTCCCCTTCAGGACCGAGGAGCCCATCTTCTATCTGCATGGGACGTTGCCCCCAGAAGCTGAGCCCTTCCCCAGGAACTGCCCCAGACTGAGGGCAGCTGCCTCACCCAACAGGGCATCCTACACCCAGTGACTTCTTCACGGGAGGTGGGGTACAAAGCACAGCCCTTATGCCTCCCTTTGGGGCAATGTGAAAGGCCACCCCAGTTCCAGTTTCCCATGGAACTGGCTGATGACTGTGCTGCCACTTCCCCCTCTGCTCAATGTCCTGCTGCCTCTCTACCCTCACAAGTGCTGACCCTGAGAACCTTGCCTGGTAAACTTCTTGCATGCCAAGCTCCCTCTGTGAGACCATTTCTGGAAAACCTGGGTCTGGCTGCCCCCAGGGGCAGCCCCATCATGGTCATCTGCATTTCCCCAGCCTCCCCCAGAGTCCTAGTAAGTCAAATTCTCTCCATCTTTTGTCATCATCCCCTTTTTGTTGACAGAGAAATGAAGGCTTGGAAGGGAGGAGGCATAACAGGACCAACCTCACCTTGCACTGGTGGCAGAGCGAGCTGGAAGGGCACCGCTGCTGGGTTACATGCCACTCCCTGTGGGTTTGGTTATCTAGTTGACTTACCATGTGGCGCTGTGGGTGCCAGATGGTAAAACTAAGCTGGATAGTCTTGGCTAACAGAGAAGAAAAATCTCTCCCTATCCATGCATCCCATCTCTTTGTGCTTCCTCATAGGTGGGTCAGCTTCATCAACACTCCTTTTTATAACATCATTCTCTCCCACCCGGAATGCTCAATCTCCTCATCCAGTTGGGTTAGGGTTCTTTTGGTTGCCAGGAACTGAAACCCATTCAGCATCATGAGGTCAGATGATCAATGGAAAATCCAATAACTCTAAGTACCCGAGTTTAGGAAGGGTTGGATCTCAGGTGGCTTCAGGGATCACTTCTATCTCATCTCCCTTTTGAGAGGTGGTAATTCATGGTGGCTACAAGCAAGCACTGGGGAGCCAGCCTATTTAGTTTACATCATGGCTTTCCCGAGAGTAATTTTGGGCACACTATGTTTGTGCCTCGGTTTCTCATCTGTAAAATGAGGATAATCATAGCATCCATGTCATAAGATTGCTATGAGAAATAAATAAGGTAATTTAATGTAAAGGACTTAGTGTAGCACTTGGCATACAGGAAGTGCTAGAGGTGATCGTTCTTTCTCATTCCCGGCTTCTCCACTTTCTTCCCTGCATCTGTTGTTCTCTCTTTCCCAGCTACTTCCTGTGGTTCTCCATGACTTATGCATACATACTACCTGATAACAGCCACTTTATTTTCATCAACTTGATTTTCATCTCAAGGATCCATTCCTGAAGGGCATCTCCTCTCTGTGCCTCTTGGTTTGGGTTTCCTATGAGAAGGAATCTGATTGTTCCATATTCATCTTTTTGAGCCCAGTCAGTCAGGTGACATGTCATTGGAAACTTAGTTTGGCCCTCCTCAAATCAGGTGCTCATCTTGGTCCAATCATCCAATCCAAGGCCAGGAGATTGGAATAACCGTTGGGATAACCAATTCCCTTTCCACTCAGCAGGCACGTGGGTAGGGGTAGACTGTGAGAAGGGAGAGCAGGTAGAGCAGAAGCCCCTGAGTATGCCTACTGCAGCATCCTGCTAAACAACCTCAATCCTGACTTTCCCTTTGCCATGATTTCTTTCACTGCACATGTTGAAGGAACAATCTTTCCAGATGGCTTTGCTCCCTCTCTATCTCCTTAACCCCTTGCATCTGACTGTCCGTTCTACACACTCACCTGGGTGTATTTGCTAGAAATCCCTATTTATGTCCGGAAACAAAATTCACAACTGTCTGGTCCTTTTTCTTCCTGACCGCCTGCATCATTGAGGCTCCTCTGTGAAATCTCCCCTCGTTGGTTCCATGCTGCTGGCAATCCTTCCGCTCCTCCTGCCTCACTCTCCAGCTACTTCAAAAGAGACTTGCACGTCTAATCTTCTGACATAGATTGTGAGCTTCTAGAAGACAGAAACAATATTCCAAAGAGTGATTAAATGGTACTATGTAAGTGACCAATGGCAGGGAGAGGCTTAAAAATATTGCACTGGAGGTGTCATGGCATCTATGTTTCTATACAACGAGGGCTCCTTTTTAAGCTATAACTTCAATCTAAACATGACTAACTCTTTCCATGAAAAAAGGTGCAAAGCCCTTGCTCCCTTTGGTGCTGTGAATGTTTACCTATCTCCAAAGAGAAAGCGCAACAATGATCAGAATATGTAGGTGGCAGAAACAGGAAGCTATAAATACCACAATACCAGATTTTTTTAAAAGAGCTTCATGGAGGAAATCAAAGCAGTTTATAGGAAACGATTGGCACTTAGTGTTTCATGGCTGTGTTTCATGCAAAGACTGAGACATACCACCAAGAATCTGTGGCAAGAGGCAGCAGATGACAGCACAGGAAGCCCAATGGTGACCTAGATCAGACCAGAGCTATGCCTTCAACCAGACAGGTTAAGAGTGATTGCCAGCCACTTTTCTCATGAAGGAGAGACAGAAGCAATTCCTGAAGTTCTTTGTTGTTAAGCACAGAGAATAAAATTTCTCTGGTTCTTACCGCAGAGAATGTTGGCTTAGTCTCAATAAGTACTTGCAGTTGGCTTCACAGACTCCTTGAGGAGTTGTTATAAATCTGGACTGAATGGGCCCAGCCTTCCTATTAGATGCCTGGTATCCTGAGTGGGCAAAAAAAGGTGAACAGTCCCTCAATATAGAATTTAGTCTTACTGAGGTTTCTTCGTATCTGTATATGGTAAGTGTGATAGGCACTTGGTAAGCATATGCTCAATGGAGGAGATTCATTCCTCCTGGAACAGATTAGGCTTGATGTCAATTCCTGAAATAAAGGGGCTCCTACAAGGACTAAAGCTAGTTAATGAATCTGATTACTTTGTCAGGAACATGAACTATTCATTACAGGGTGTGATTTAAAAACTCAGAGGTCAGTTCCCTCTTTATCAGCATGGGCTGATTCTGAGCCATCCTTAATACAAAACTCAGCCTCTAAACTAGCTATAACAATAAAAGCAATTATACCACACCCATCATAACTTTTTTGCAATTTCTCTAAAGATTTTTGGAGGCACAAGGGGAGTTTATGTTGCCAAGTACATGGCATAAATGGCTTTTCAAGAAAAAAATTTCTTTTAGGTATGTCTCTTCTTCCCAGATCTCTTCCTGATCCTCCTATGGAGAATGGGGTGGGTTCGAGGCCAGAGCACCTGCCCTTTCCACTTTCTACTGGCTTGGGAGACCTGCTGCCACCCCATTTCCACCATGATCTGGCTTCTGCTTGCTTTCTATGCTTACTGTCTACACCTCTTCTTCCTTATGTTACATTCAAGAGTTATTAAATCCCTTACATTTCCCAGAAAATCATGCTGTTCTCCACCCCTCCTTACCCCTCGGCCCCACTCCTGATCTCTGCACTTCTTTTCCTCTTTCTTGAATGTCTTTTGCCCCTGCTGGCCATGCTTGAACTCCTATTCTTTCATAAGTCACTTAACTCGATTTATTTAAGCCTCCCAGTGTTCCAAAGCCCTTTGTAATGCATACCTGGCTTGTGGCTCCTGTCAGTGTCTTGCAATGACTGTTTCCATGTCTTTCTCATCCACTGGAACATGAGCTCTTTTTTTCACTTTATCTCAGAATTAAGATGATCTATAAATGCTTGAATGACTCAAACAAATGTGACCCCTTAGAAACCTAGGCATTACCTGGAAGCATGGAAATTTACCCAAATTGCTTTATGGATGTTTTTGTTGTTCACCTGGTTTAGTCTTTAGGCTTATAAGGCCTCCAGAGCTCTGGGTTTGGATTAAAAATCTGCCATGAGCCAGTTTCCCTCAGGGCTGGGGTCCTCAAGGGAAAATGCCTCAGGGTGGGTAACTATAGGATCTCTGGGAAACATTTACCCTTGTGCCTTGAAAAGGCCTCAGCACGTGAGTCAGGATACCTTAAGATTTCACTTGTACAGTGTTTGCAAAGCACCTTCATATGTATGTTCATGTGAACTTCATCATAACACTGTGGGGTAGGCAGGGTAATATCAGGGCCTAAACAGATGTAAAAATTCAGGTTCAGAGAAGGTGAAGCACTTGCCCAAGCTCACACAGCTAACAACAGAGCTGAAAATAGAACACAGGTTAGCCCCTGCTCCACAATACCATGACCTTATGAATGAGCTGCCAAGAACCACCCTCCTTGGGTACTTGTCAAGAAAGCTGGGAGGCTGGGAATGGGTGGAGTACACGTGCGTGTGCAGTCAGGAGGCCTGACCCAGGCTTGGGAAGTTCTGCAATGGCTTCAGTGTGCCCTGTGGTTATCCCCTTGCATATTGGGTAGGTGACTCTCCCAAGCAGGTGACAGAGCCTGGCAGTGATCCTGCCTCGGATCCAGATAAATATATTTGGATAGAAACTTTGAGCTTGTAGACAGATCAAGATTACTCACATAACCTCATATAAAGCACAGCTTCCATGTTAGTTACCAGATTTTCAAGAATTCTTTCCTTCTATTCTTCTTTCCTTTACCGTTTAATTAGAATTGATCATATGCAGCTGAAGAGGAAAACCTGGGTTCTTCTTTGAAGAGCTCTTTTTGATGGTTTGGTTCCATCACTGCCTATGCTCATTGGAGAAGCTTATTAGGACCTTCCAGTATTCTGTCGCTCAGGCCAAGACTGCCAAAGTTGAATGCACACACCCTGGGCACGATGCAAGGTAATCCACTGGGAAAAGGGAGGAAAATATAAACCTATCAGTTCATCTCAGTTTCCTAGTTTCTATTTTATGTGTTTTATAACACATATGATATATTAATTCAGTAGCATACATAAAGTACATATGCACATATGCATATGTACATAGTATGTCCTCAGTTTTATTTTTACTTTACTGATAGGAATTCTTGATGAAAAGGTTGGAGACCATTACCTTAGAGAAAGGAAAGCTCTGCTCTGAGACAGGAACCACACAACTCTTTCACTGTGTTCTCTGCTCAGAAAGCTGCGGGCTCTTCACGATGGCCACTGTCATGGCTTGATGCTTTTGGCCAACATGGTTGCCTTAGAAGGCCCAAGGCACACACTTCCCCTACCACCCCCGCCCTTCCCCCTCTTCAGGATCCCCTGGACATTTGGGAAGAGCCAGGAAACCAACAGAAACGGGGGAGGAAGCGGTCTCTGCTTGCCTTTGCTGACGCTTCCCTAGACAGACAGCTTGTCCAGAAGCAGCCCAGTGCGTGTCTTCATTCCAATTCTTGCATTCTTTTTTCTCCCAGCTCTGGTGAATGTTTGCCTCCCATATTGCCAAATAAACCAGAACAGTGAGAATCAGCCTGAAATCACAAGCACCTGAGCTCCATGCTCATTTAGAAATTCAAAGGAATCCACCGACTTTAAATAATCCTTATTTGATTGGAAAAGGGAGACAGAGTCTGTAAAAGGTCACAGGAGATTTTTCCTAAGGTTATCTCGCTGACCACGAAAGCTATTTAAGATTAACTTGGCAGGGAAGGCTATGTTCTGGGGGGACCTGGTCACAGTTCAGGGACCAAAGCCTCAGGCCACCAGTCCTTCTGGCTGTGTTCCTTATACACAGTGTTCTGCAGTGGGAGCTGGAAGGACAGGAAACCCCACAGAGGCTCTGCTAAAACCCTCGCAGAGGCTCAGCTAAACCTGCCCCCTCTACTGGTGCTGAACACATTCTGCCTCCCACTTTTAGCAAGATATGCCCAAGTCTTCAGTCTGGAAAAGTCTAGGTACAGAATTTAGACATGAACTTCCAATTAAGAAATAAATAATCATCCTTAATAGCACTTAAAAATACTACCACTTAGAATATTAGTGCTTTCTTCTCCCCTTTTAAAAGCATTCTTCCATGTATTATCTCTTCATTTTTTGGTAGTCTTTTGAGTACATCTAATCCTAAGATAGTCATGAACACCCCCTTACACCTACTCTCTTACTCCCAAATCTGGGAATTTCCTGACTCTTGATTGGTTCAAAATCTTACTCCTCTCAAGAGTATCCATGTTTAAATTAAAGAAGAGAACTACATGGTTAAATGTGAACAGCAGGACCCTCTTAAGTGACCACTGCACGGAAGGCTGGTCCTCTAAGATACACGAGGGCTGCATCACTCCCATAAACTGAGTGAGGCTCAGCCTCTGATATTAGGAGTAATAATAGTAACAATAACCTAACTTACATAGCACTTACCATAGAGGACGCCCTTCTAAGTGTTTCATCTGTATTCATTTATGTAATCCTCACATAATTTTATGAGGTAGGTTCTATTATCATCCCAGTTTTTTAGGTTAGTAAAACTAAGGCAGGGGAATTCGCCTGAAGTCACAGAGCTCCTGAAATGACCGGATCCACACCCTGGGATTCTGGCTCCAGGATCTTTTTAGTGATTTGTACCAAATCACAGATCACAGAGCCAGTCAGTGCCAAGATCTAAGCCCCCAAATTTCAGTCTCTCAAGTTAAAAATATACTTTTCCCTGTACTGAACTCTGCATTCCCTGATTGGACTGATTTTAGGTTGTTTATACTTTTCGAGTCCTGAGCTATTTATTTATAGAGCTGGTTCCAGCTTCGCTCAGGCTGAAGGTTAGAAGTTCTTGAATTATACCGATTCTGACTCTGCCCTGATCCATTTCTGTGTGTGGCATCATGGACAGTGGAATTCTTCTAGGAAACACTCTCAGTAGTAGATCCAGAAACCTTGGGCTCTAAGGGGAGAACCAGAAAAGGCTGCCACAATGCTGTTCCCTTTCAGCAGAACTTTCCTAGACAAGTAAACCCTCTCCTACCTGTAAAGGTGTCCCAGGAAGGCCAGGCGTGGTGGCTCATGCCTGCAATCCCAGCACTTTGAGAGGCCAAGGCGGGTGGATCACTTGAAGTCTGGAGTTCGAGACCAGCCTGGTCAACGTGGTGAAATCCTGTCTCTACTAAAAATACAAAATTAGCTGGGGGTGGTGGCACGCGCCTGTAATCCCGGCAACTTAGGAGGCTGAGGCAGGAGAATCGCTTGAGCCTGGGAGGCAGAGGTTGTGGTGAGTTGATGTTCCGCCACTGCACTCCAGTCTGGGTGACAGAGTGCAACCCTGTCTCAAGAAAAAAAAAAAAAAAAGGTGCCCCAGGAAGATCCATTCACTCTAGACAGATCTCCTTACGTTTGACAACACCCTTCCCTTTTGCTAACCTAAAACTTTCATACTGCAATTTAATAATAAATGCTCCCTGAGAGCCTGGCATGTGCGAGGCATGAAGAGCTTTATCAAATCTACATTATCTCATTCAATCATTAATCAACCCCACGAGGGAAGTGCTGTTATCACCCCCTCTTTTGTCAAAAGCTAAGTATAGATAGGTTAAGTAACTTGCCCAAAATCAAACAACTAGTTAGTGGCACAGTCTAGATTTGAACGTATCTAGATTGGGACCCTGCAGGGCACAGTCTGTAACTGTTCCAGTGGGCTGCCCCCAGTTGAGGGTTCATTTTCTGTGTACAGGGCCCTGTGCTAGAGGAAGGGGCTATTGGCTGGCCTCGGGATCGCAGAATTGGGTGCTTGTTATTGCACTGCCTCTGTTTGTTTTTTAAAAAATAGATAATTAACTTTAAAAAGCCCTCCAGTTCACTGTTTATTGAGTGTAGGAGGTGACTAAGGGCGGCTGGGGCTACTCTGAAGAGCAAGTGCATAATCACAGGCTGGAGTGGATGATGAAAGGCCGCCGTGGTCTCCCCTGCTGTGGGGCAGAGATCCCGGTAGCCAGATGGCCCTGTTTTGGGCGCTGACCGCCTGTGGTCCTGATTTCCTTTGCTTTCATAATCCTCAGGGCTCACCTGGTACCTCTGGCATCCTGAGTTCTCCACTGCAGCTTCCTGCGTCCTGGGGGAGGCGTGTAGGAAACCAAAGGCCCGTACCTGACCTGCACTTACCTGTGCGCTCTGCTTGGTGGGCCTTGCTTCCTACCATGTTAGCGAAACGTCCTAGGATTTTAAATGTTCCTGACCTTTAATCACCAGAGTAGGAACATTATTGCTTTCCCATTTGTGTAGAAGTAGGGAATAATGTTGGCAGTAAGTGTAAGTGTACTGGAGAGCATTTCTTCATGACTGTTAACATGAATTTACATATATCTATTTACACTGACCTCAAGACTGAGAAGGAAATTGCTTAACAAATGTAATATGAAGAATTACGTGGGTCTGAATTGTTATTTTAATTGTCGAGGAAGGATGTGCTTTTTGCAATGCTGTGCTGCAATGAGATATATGTACTGTGTGCTTTTCAGTCTTACCCCTCTCCAATTGTCCATTCTTAACACTGCAGCCAGAATAAATATTTCTAAAACACAAACCTGATCCTATCACCCCCTCCTTAAAAACCTACAATAATTCCCCATTACTGCCATGTTAAGGGCAAAATCGTAGGAAGACTTGCCTTGGCCTCCGCGACTCTGCAGCCATTCTTCTCTCCTGCTTCTTCTGACCTTCAGGCCTTTCCATGTGCCATTCTCTCTGCCTCAAACACACTGTCCTTCACCCTCCCTGATGCCACACATTCTTCCTTTGCGTCTTTTCTATTCATCTTTCTCTGATCCTTGTTCAAGCCCCCATCCCTATTAAACGAAGTCCGCAGCCCTGCCATGTGCTCCCCTATCCCTTATCATCCTTTCTTTTACTTACGTGTTTGGCCATCTCCTTCGTTAGCCCTGTAAGGGCGGAGAATGGGCTTGTCTTATTCGTCATTGGTATCCCCACGGCTACGCACAGACGGTGCACGCACACAGTGGCACTCAGTAAGAATGTATTGAATGAATAAATATATCCATGATACCACCAAGCTCTATGGAACTGCTTCTGTCAGAACTTAAAAGAGGATTGCACAAACACTGACACCTGAATTAGGCTGCTGTAGAAAGCTGTTAAAAAATATATATAACATGCTCCCCTTAGCCCAGTTCCTCATTTCGGCCTAATGGAGGCAGCTACACTATCATCTGGAAGTCTTCCATTACCTGAAGCTCCTCGTACTACCCAAAGAGAGCTCTCAGTTTTCTTGCAAACTCTGAGCCACGATTATTTAGGTATCTCTACTAAACTACTATTTGAGCATCCTCAGAACATGATCATCCTGGGTCTTAAGATCGAAAGTGTCAAAGGTGTTCAAAGTAAATCTGACATTAATGTATTTACTCCTTTATCCACGGACTGAGAAGCACTCATTTGGCATGGATTTTGGCTGCTTCTAGGAATCAGGTTCCTGTTGATTATTGCAGGCAAATATGCCCATATTTCACACAGACATAAGCCTAACTGATTCCATCAAGGCAGTGGTTTTCAAATCTCATTTTGCCCTTCCTCCCCTATCCCACCTCCACCTCTCGCCCTGGGAGTAATGTCTGGAGTTATTTTTGATTGTCACAATTTAGGAGAAGGCTCTACTGGCATCTAGTGAGTACAGGCCACGGATGCTGCCAAATATCCAATAATGCACGGGCCAGCCTCCAGAACAAAAAATGACCTGGCCCAAAACATCAACAGTACCTAAGCTGGGAAGCCTACGTTGCCCAAGTCAATAGCCCAAGGTTGAGGCAACACTCTGTAGCCATCTTTGCTCACAAAAGCTAGACCCTATTCATCTGTGTGGTGCTTTCTAAGACACGTGGAAACAAGGACAAGAATAAGTTAAAAAGCAGTAAGAGGCTGGGTTCTTCCCCTGCCTAATGTTAGAATGAAAGAGGTGTAGCTTGTCTCTCAAAAAGAATAATTCAGTTGGAGAGTTGTCCTAGGTAGATCCCTGTCGTGGATCAATTAATCTCCTAGGAAATAACATAATGCAAAACATTCGGCATGGAACTGAACAGATTCTTGGGTGTGGAAAGGAATTTTGGTAAAATCAAAACCATATTTGTTTTTCATATTGAAAATGTTCAAGTCATTTTCTTTTCCTATTAGTATAACCATTTGGACAAAAATATCCATTTGAAATGCAGGTGAAATGTAAACTGCTACACTTCTACATAGACAATCCAGTGTATTTATACTTAATCCATAAAGGCATGATGTTACAAAACACATTTGTATATTATGAAGCCATCTGGCATCAAATTTTCCAATTTATAGACAACTTTGTATTTACATAACAAATTATTAAATCAACCATTTTTCCGGTTTATAAAAGGTCACTGAGGTACACACACAGTGTGTATAAATGCAGATAAGGCTGGTAATACATATTTACAGTAGATACAAATTAATCTTTCATATTTGAAGATAATGCTTTTTATATATTTTTTCTATATCAGACTCCCCACTGTCAGCAGGATTTCCCATGCTTGAGTTGTTTATTGCTTTTTGGCTCACTGATTTAATATTCACTTCTGGGTTGTTTACACATATGAATTACTAATGTTCTTATCTCTTTGGCTAATGCAAATGTGATAGAGTGAATGAAAGAAAAAGATAAACTAATTCAATATTACAGTTCTGGCTGGTTGATAATTTTTGTTCATGTCCCCCAAATGAATCAATGCACAACTCATTTGATATACTACATTGAAAAGTCTTGAGTCTTGCATTACACCATTCGGGCATAAATGGGCAAAGTAAACAAGATATCCGATTTTCAGCAAGGCCTAGTATTTTGGCTTTCTTTTCAGAAAGAGCAATGCCACCAACATCTTAAGCATCTTAGATTTTAAAATCTTAATGCATATATGCTTGCGACTTGCAAGGGAACACTGCAAACTGCATGGAAGATTACCAAAGTTAACAACAACGTGCTATCATGGTCTAAAATGAAAAATGAGTCACCTCGTAGGATATAAGAATCTTCCTAAAACTTACAGAAAGTGAAATAACCGTCCGCTTCTCCTCCTGCAATTCTGCAGTGTTATGTTCAAATAAGAAGGCTGTGTTTACTTAAAAAAACAGACATAGCAAAAACTCAAAGTCAGGGTCCAAATAAAAGACTAAAAGTGGCCCATGATATCACAAGGGATGAATGTTCTTAAAGCATTTTCATTCATAATGGCACTAAAAAGTACAAGCCAAAAATGTTCCTTTAAATAAATAAAAACCCTGGTTTGCTTTTAATGTTACAAACAAGACAAATCACACAAAAGCGGCTCAGTTAATTTTCACTCATTTGAAATAATTTTTAAAACCTTCTTAGAGGTTTAGTTTATTCTCCTTGTGCTTCCTAGGACTGTTAAGGGACACAAAATAAAATTAGATTTCCTTTTCCAGCGGGAACTATTATGTTCTTTAAAGAAGAAAAAATTTTTCATCTGTTTCCATTCTTGGATTTGTTTCTTAAAAAAGTTTATTTTAGGGAATAAAAATTTTAGTAACATAGAAGGCCTAGCCTTCATTTAAAAAAATGAATTGGCTTCAATACAAAGAGAAAGAAATGGCTCTATGGGCAAAATTGAAGTGTGAGTGACCAATTTTTTAATTGTAAAGTAGGTGCAACATTTAAAAAAATGTTACAGCACTGTATGACCTGTAATGCTAACAATATTTACATTAACTGCTTACACAAAACGATATAACTCTAAAAGAGCGGAAAAAAACCCATGTGGACTGAAACTACTATACCTAGCACCCATATCAAAGCCATAGCAACCAGTGAAATCATGGGCACAAACATACTTTACACGGTCTACTTATGTAAAGTATACAATGCGAGGGAAGCAGAAACTGAATTAGCTCAAAATACCAAACAGAAGGCTTGGTCAACACAAACTCAGCCTGAAGACAGAAAAGCAAAGGCTAAAAAATCTACATATCAACACACACACACATACAGACACACCCAGCATACAAACACACATGTCTGTCTGTCTGTGAATAAACAAAAATGTGTAGGAAAAAAAGTAGAAAAACAGGTTGGTGCAAAAAAAATGGACATTAATGGTTTAAACATACTAGCCGCATCAACTTTTAACTCATAAACATGTGTCAACTAAACTACACAGAAGATTACTTCATGTGACAGCATGAAGGAACTGGGCAGGCAATCCCACCATTACAAGAGAGACAAAATGAACCTACCCCCGGAAGGAAGAGTTCCTACTTTGAGGTCATGAAGCCCAGGGTAGCCAGTTGCATTCCATCAGGCTTGGGGGTAGGTTGAAAGTAGGAACAGAGGGACAGAGAGACACAGGAGACCTAGGGGAATAACTAAGAGCTGTTGCTATCAAAAGTGAGCCCAGGTGGCATGTTCTGTGCTGTGGCCCCAAGAAACCAACTTAAGGAATGACCTTGGTCTCCATTTTCCTGAGTTACTGCAACTCTGCTACATGACAGGACTGAGGAGTTTGGGTGGTGGGTGGGAGAGGAGCGGTAGGAGAGGTGGTGGGCAGTTTGAGGTGCTGAGCCTGCTATTGGAGAACCTCCTAGCAGCCTGAGTGGCAGACTGTTGCGTGAGCCCCAGGCTAGAGGACAAGGCAGTGCTCTCTAGGGGCTTAAGGGTTTGGGGCAGGGACTGGTGGTTCCAAGAATAAAGGGATAATAGATCCCTTCTTTTGACAATCCATCAACGGAAGTCAGGCTGGAAGCCTAAACTTTGCTTAACTGCCTGGAAGATAGGGTAATACCACCACCACAAAAATTGTGAGAAGACGGAAAATTACGTTGTGCTACATTTCTTATTAATTACCTTGTACTTTACAATGGCTCACAGTTTTAGGTTTGTATACTTGTAATGTAGTATTTTCTCTCTACATTTGTTTCACATTTTTTCTTACTTAATATAATATAAATAATTTGGTTAATAGATTTAACCTGCACATTTTTGCCACATTAATATATATAAGAATCTATTAATGGTATAAATAATTCTTTAAATAAAATAAATCTGATATGTTACACAATACTGATAAAAAAATTACCATTGCTAAGAATTTTGTAAGCCACCTTTACTTCTGGGTTAAGTAATACTGATGAATGGATATGAAACTTGCTTTGATGATTCATATTTATTTTTGCCACTACAAAAAAATGAATTATAATCAACCTTCCCTCTGATAATGGTTGCAAAGTGGGGTTTTTGCCTCCACGTACGGAAATAGAAAGTTTTACCTTGTCAGATACCATCTGCAAAAAAACCCTCAATTCTGAGCACCAGCGGTGGTGCAGTCAGTATAAGCTATCTGCTTCAACAGGTGGCTATCAAATGTCAACTACAGAAATGGCTGAGTAAAATATTCCATCTAAGTTTTTTTTATAAAACCTATTCTATTTTAAAACTTAGGTAAAAAAAATATGCAACAAATGGTTGCAGTTTCTGAATTCTTAATTTAGACCTGTGAGCCCTCATCCCTTTAGAAATCTGCAAGGTTGCAATTTCCTGGACACCTGAAATTGAGTCCAGTGCTTCCAGGCAAGGTTCATTCCAAACAGACAATATAAATGGACACTCAGTGGTGTGCAGTGTATGTCATAATTCAGATATTACATCATCATGCCTTTTCTCTGCTGTTAAATACAAAAACAGCGTCTTTTACATTATCATAGAAAAGCATTTAGGTTGTATTTTTATTTATCACTTTACACTGGTAGTCTCTGGTAGGTGTACTCCATAGAAACCAAAGAACTTTGTACACTATTTCTTTGTACAATAAAAGATAAAGTGTGCATTAGGTGCGCTTGTACATGACAATATTGTACAATATTTACATTTCTGATATCACCATGAAATTCTGTATTTTCTATATACAACATTGAAAATTCTTCAGAAACATTTGGACTATTTCTTATAATCACAATTTAGTATTATAGAAAAAGAGTTTCTCAGTAATCTCTTGACCATTTATCACTCTCATCACACAGAGATTTTGATTGGTTTTTCCAGCATTCATTATCCTTCCTGATCAAAAAAATTTTGTGTCACTGTTTCTTTTAGCACCCTGTGGTGGTGGTAGCTATCTGTCATAGTCTAAATATTGATATAACTGTGGCTATATCAATACCTATATACAGATACATCTGTGCATGTTCCTTTGATAAACACTGCGCATTAGTGGAGTAGTCTCTGTTATCTGGAGATCTTCCTCCTCTTGGGTTTGGGGGGTCTCATTTGTCTGTCACCCTGTGGGATTTGGTGTACCTGGAAATAAAAAGGTAGAAAAAAAACAACAACAACAGAGGATGAAATCACAAACACCATACAATTTCTGACAAAGAAACAGGGTAGGGAATAGACTCTGGCTTTCACTTTCAATTACTGATATCCTGAGGCACTTCAACTGTTTACCAAGACCCCAGATGTCAGTGTGCCCACAGTCACTACAGAGAATGCAGAATGCTAGAAACTGATAAGCAGTGCAACACTCTGGGGGTGCCAATAGACAGCGGAAAACAAAGGATGAACTGGACAAAATCAAGTATGGGAAATGCAATGTGTAGTTGTTACCCCCATTGTCCATTTAAAACAAAAATAAGCCTTCCCTGTCAGAGACCCTAGATCACCAATTTCACTACAGCCTGGAAGAGTGAATAATTACACACCAAACATGCCCCTCTTTTTTTTCTCACTTTGTTACCCTACTTATTTTACAATGACTAGGAAGGGTCACAAATTATAAGAACATGCACACATAGCTCAGCCCAAGGACGTTTGCTCATGAGAAGAATCAAAACGGAAAAGAGAATACCACTATCATCTGTTGGCAGATCTGAAATTGTGTAGTCTGGGAGGAGCAGTTAATACAACTCACCTTTCTTTATGTACTAATGCAGGAACTAGCGACATTTAGTGCTGTTCATCAGATTGAGCAGTGGCTGAGCAGCATTAGATAGCAGGTATAATTTGGAGGAGGGAGTGATCAAATTGTCTTGTAGCTATTGGTGGAAAGGAGCAAGGTCCAAGACCCAGGAGGGGAGGGATGGAACCCAAGGCAGTGGTGTCGCAAATGCTTAATCAGCATTTGGACACAAGTCCATTGTAGCATTTTGCCAGTTTCTGTGGTGTAAAACTTTTACCCTGGCCAACCTTATGTCACAGGACTTAGAGTCAGGAAGAGATGAGTACAATTGCCTCTCCAGATCCACTACAAGTTGGCTCAATTACATGCTTAAAAATAATGTTTAGACAGCAGCAAAGGGCAATGCTATCCAGACTCAAATGCAGAATGCTTTTAAAAAACAATATTTTAAAATTTTAAATAATGTTTATGGGTTTTTCAATCTGCCTATTCCTCCTAATCTTCTCCATACACATTTTTTAAAACCACTAGTCTGTAATAAAGAGCCAAAACTTTTTATAACTGAGGAAAGAAACTTTTTATAACTGAGACTGCAAACTAGTAATCTGTGGACCAAATGTGGCCTGAAATGGTATTTTGTTTAGCCATATGGCACTTTAATATTTTTTAAAACAGTTGTCAACACATAAAAATGAGAAAATTTACCTCTAGACTTCTAGTTTTATATGAAAAATGGAAAGATCTTGCAACATGAACACAGTTTCCCAGATGTCTAAGATCTGCTGGAGCACGGAAGGAATGCCTTCTGGAGACAGCACATGCCTCCCAGGTTGCCCCGATCCTTATTACTCTCAACTACCTGATTCCACCAGGACCAAATGTCCCGAGGCAGAGTCTAGAGAGGCGATGGCCATACTCATGTTCTCTTTTTCCTGGGCAGGCACATTCTATGCTCTATTTCCTATTCTACTTGGGTTAAGAAGGCCATGTGATTAGGTCAGGTGAGTGGAAAGTCAACAGAATGAGCTTCCAGGTCTGGCTCATAAAACCTATGCTGGCAGTATTCTTAGCACGCTCTTTTCTTTTACCTTCAAGGCAAAATGCAACGGATATAATGGAGCACTCTGAGGTCCTAAGAGAGGTGGTCACTAGATACTGAAAGAATCTGTGCCCTGGTGTGGAGCAACCCCTTCCTCAACCAGACTCAGACTCAAGTGGGTAATGGCTTATACTGTGCTGAGCCTCTAGATTGGTAGCCTACCCTACCCCATGGATCTTCACTGGCATTTCTCATCCATTCCAACTGCTGTCATACCTGGCCCACTTTACTTACTGATATTATTTGCCTGGCTCTAGAAAACATTTGAGTTTATAATCCCCAATCTAGATCTTTCCTATAATTTTATCAGGAAATTTAATGTCTCAGGGCTTCAGTTCACCCATCTGTGAAATGATGGGTTGGTTGGATTACAAAATCTCTAAAACCTATACTAATCCCATCATTCAATTGCCATTGGATGGTTTGTTGGGATTCAGATAACCTTGTGACATAAGGTCAAATAAAAGAAATTATTTTTCGTGCTAAATAGCCTTAGACAATTCACATTTTAAACAGATTACCAAAATTATATTTTAAGTATTTACATCAGTCAGTGTGTGAACTGGAGGATAACGATTAAACTTCTCACACTCAATGCTATTATATGCACAGTTCAATAAAAATGGGATATGAGAGGTCTCTTGATCTTGACCCCACTGTCTTTTTGGTTCAACGGACAGAACAAAATCTGCATTACTACATATATAGGCAACAGTAATGGCCATGGCCATTCACAGAGTCAAGTGCAGAAAGCTGTGGTTTGAACTTCAATATTTTGCTGCTCATATTTTAAAAGAATGTTATGTGGCAAAACAAAAGTTACTTATCTCAGGAAGAAAGACATAGTTAATGCGGTAGGTTTCTTTTTCTTAAATGACTTTGAATCTTTTCTGATATTTGTCTTCTTTTTCTAGGCTAGTAATTTAGTATTGCTATGTGAGTTGTTTGACAATATTCAAGAGACTTTACCAAAAAGTGTAACACAATTTATTTTGAAAGAAACACAGTATAATGGAAAAATAAATTAACTTACAGTCCCAGACATTTTGTCCAGTTCACTCATGGCCTCATGAATAGCAGCTTCTAAATGGTTATTTAGCTTTCCACTTCTGGAATTAATGAAAACAACACACCAGATTAAAAAGTTAAAGAAACAAAACTCAATCTGATTTCCTAATCAGAAAACAAAAGTACCAATTCCACGAGAGAAAGCCAATTTATACTCGCGTCTGGAAAATTCAGATGACAAAACACCACTCTGGGATTCTTACCACTGAATACTAACGATTAAAGTCACAGAACTATTAAAAAAAAAAAAGTTGAACAGTTTGTGGAGCGGGAAGATGGACTTTTTCCTCTTCCACATGCTTCTCCCACAATCTGGTGATTTGGGAAGAAAGTTGGGCCACGGGTTCCCTCTCCCAGAGACGCCCCTCATGCTCCCTGGCTCCAGCCGGCCCTGCGTTGCCTCTTGTGTGTTTCTCAGGCTGCCTGACTGTGTGATCAAAGGGCGGAGGGGCTGAACTGCAGGCTCTGGCCACTAGGGAGCTCCCTCTGCCCTCTCTGGAGCGTCCTGGCTCCGGAGTTGAGCAAGTGAAGGCTGAAATCCCCGTGCACGTTCCGGGGTGGGAAACAGCTTAACTCTGACGCACCTGGGGCTCCGAGCCTTCGCCCTCCCCCAGCACATTTTCCCAAAAGCCAAAATGCTGTAACTATTTGAACAGATAAAGAATGACGGCCTCAAGGTGCCTATCACTTCTCTGACCTTTTCTATCCACTTAGCATTCCATTCATATGTTTGGCCTGAATAACACACACGGTGCGTCTGCCATTTTTGAAGCTTACATCTATGAAGCTGTTGAACTAAAATCAGGTGAATCCATGCTACCCACCTCTGTGGTTATGTACACTTTGCCGCCATCCTGACTGTTAACTTGTTTTTCCTCCTTTATGCAATAAATAATTACTCATTTTTTCCAAGTACTAAAGTGATTCTTTTCATTTATCCTGTCATGACAATTACTAGAAAAGCTGCTGGAGGTAACGTTTTCGTAACAGGCGGTTAGCATGGGTTTCCATGAGTTAAGTCCTATCTCAGCATCTACCATGGAGACTGGAAATTTGCAGTCGTGCGAGAGTTTGGCTTACTGTAGTATTTAGTTTGGTTAGCATAGTGTTTTGAAACATTTTTGAACTTTAGTTCAGTTTACCATAGCTTTCACTAGGTTTTATCCTCACACACCAGGACTGGACAATGCATACACATTGAGTTGCTGTCTACACTTTGAGAACTCCGAGTTTTCCACCCCTGAGTTCTATAGGAGACATACCATAGATGCTCTATGTATTTGCTAAATAAAAATATTTGTCAAAGGTGGCCCAGATGGTCCTATGTTTCAAAAAAACATAAGTACTTAGGTCAGTTTAACTGAAGGGAAAAATTAGTGTATTGGTTTTAACCAAATTATGAGGGTAATATGGCATCAACCCCTACCTTTTGCTGCCCTGTAAGCTAGTCTTTAGCTTTTATATTTTTGTCATTTATTTTTAGAAATTTAAAAATGCAGAGGAGTACATAGGATAAAATAAACGTAACATATTCCCCTCCTGGAAGGAAATGTTAATAAATTACATACTTCCTTTAAGTCTTTTATATTAAAAAAATAAAGCTGGAGTTCCCATTTGTTATCAATCCTGGTCCCATTTTCCCTCACCTTCCCCCCTCAACTTTTAGTCTGCTTTTATACTTTAATCTAGTATTGTTTTATGTGTGTTTTTTTAATATACACACACAAAAGGTGTCATGATGTACATACTTGGCTTTTTTCTCCTTATAACTGTTTTAAATACCATCTAGTTTGTATAATCTATTCATTGCTTCTAACTGGTATATAAGAAGTTTTTTTTATTATGTATGTACTGTCTTCCTTTTACCTACCCATTCCAGTTTCAAGGGGCCCTGGTCATCTCATGGAGTCAGTCTCAGTTGTTTTCCTAATGAGGTGTCTGCCAAGCAAGCTCCTGGGAGCACTCTGCAAGGCCACCTAGGGTTTGCTGAGGCTGGGCTGGGGCCCCTTTTGCAGGCTGCTTGGCAAGGGTTCTGACAGTATTATCATCGCCACGTTGCCTGACAATATCACACCGTGTGTAATGTGTTAAATAAATTTATCTTTACTGTTTCTTTTGTATGAACATAAGTTTGAAGTATTAACATAAGTTTTAAAAGCCATTTATTTATTATAAATTTTGATTATAATATCTTAGGAGTTTAAAATTGACTATATAAAGTTCTAAATATTTAAAATGAAGTTACAATGTTTTAATGAAAAACCTCCAGAGAACCTTGGTTCTCTCACATTTAATCTTAGTAAAAGAAATACCTGTTATTTATTAAAAAATGTCTATGTGCCAAGTATTGTATTAAAACTCTATATGCATTATCTCATTTAATCCTTACAATAATTTGATGGAATAGGTATTATGACAACTGTTTGTATGTGGTACTTCATGACTTTTTAAGGGGAATTGGTGAAATTAATTCTAATTTTGTAATGAAGAAAATGGATATTTGACTATAGTTTTCAAAAGTAATAAAGAGTCATAGGTAAAAAACTTTTACCTAACCATGAAAAATTGGAATAACAATTACCATTCAAGCACAAAAACGATTCAGCATTACTTGTTGAAAAAAACAATTTCATGAGTTTTGTCATCTCATTCTTCAAGATACTTAAAATATTTGTAAACACCTTGCATTAATTCAAATTAAATTAGTATAACGTTTCACCTTTAACACAACTTAGTAGTTAATAGAGGGAGAAATGACTACTTTTGGAAGAGAAAATAAATACATAGATGTGGGGCATGAAATTATTTGTATATATCATGAGATTCGAAAGGTAAAGAGACACTCTCCCAGATGCCAAATCTGCAGACCAGCTACTGGTCAGGTCAGGGAAGAATGAACTTACAAGAGGAAGAAAAAGCTCTATGAATTCAAGAAATGAACAATTAGTCAAAATTCAGTCTTTCAGTCCAGAGGGCCTCCCTGTGGAGTTTCTTCTACTATTTTCTATTCCCCGCTGACATTTAATAATAAACATTTTTACTAATGGACACTCTAAAACCTACTTGATTAAGTAATAGATGTTCATATAATCACATTTCTAATTATTAATGGAGATAATTGCCACTTCTCAACTTCATTGCCTACACTGTCACACATTATCTTTATCTTCACTAATTTTTTAAAAAGCCAGGTACACCTCTATGAGTAGTACAAGAAATAGAAGGGATATGAGAAATTGCAAGTTGTTCTACACTGTCGGTTTAGAGTTTAAGTGACTCACTTCATATAGTACGTAACAAATTTGGGTGAGACCTAAAAGTCAAGAACCTTGAACTCTGAAACCGAATCCATAGGGAATGTATGCAGATCTCAGAAAATTTAACATGGTAAGTATCATTCCTTGGTTTTAAAGTGAAAGTGTGATTTATTTAATCACTTTATTGTTTTCCAGCTTCACAAAAAATCAAGTTTCCCAAGAAATGTATACGTACATATAGACAGAAGATTTGCTCCTCGCTTAAATGAAAACTATAACATATGTAAAAGCTGTGGAATTTTTCTTTAATAAAGCTATTTCTGCTTTTAAGTACAAAATTGCCCTAAGTAATGTATTAAATAAATATGTTACTATTAGGATATAATTAGAACATAACGTTTAAAGATATTTATTTGTTGTACAGTTTGATTGAGGATACTGAGGATTAAAACAACTACATAAAATCCCCAACATCTAATATGGTGGTCGAATGTTTCAACTGGCGAAAATAACAGATAATTTTCTTTCACCTATATCTTTATAAGAAAAAATAGCTATT
The DNA here is from genome assembly GCF_009828535.3 of Hylobates moloch. Classification (NCBI taxonomy): domain Eukaryota; kingdom Metazoa; phylum Chordata; class Mammalia; order Primates; family Hylobatidae; genus Hylobates; species Hylobates moloch. Next base: position 3,357,190 of record NW_026652299.1, read on the forward strand.
TACTAAATGCCACGTGCCAAGTACTGTGCTGAGGCTCTCTCTATATTATCTATGCTGTAACAATCCTAAAGTAGGATTATGCCCATTTTAGAAATGAAGAATTTAGGCTCAGGGAGATTACGAACACACAGCTATGAAGTGGTAGAAACAGGACTTGAGTCCAGGTGAAAAACCAACCTCTTGATTATCTTGCTCCAAATGACACCTTCCTTTTTCAGCCTTTTCCTCTTCCCCTCAGTCTACAAAAGTAGTCAAATCTTTATCATTTTAAAAATCTTTTCTTTGTTATTTTTCAGGAATTTTTCACATTATGGGTAGAAAGAAGAGTAAATAATCTACATCTCCTCTCTCTATTTCCTTATTCTTATTTAATAGCCATTTTGTGTATATACCCATCACTCTACTGGAAACTGTTCTCACTTAAGTTTGCCAGTGACCTTCAAATTGCCCAATCTGATGGAGATTTTTCAGTTCTTGTCTTACTGCACCTCTGTTGATCACTTTATCAGTCTTTGACTTCTGAGACTCTATCTACTCTCCCTGATTCTTCTCCTCCTCACTGACCATTCTTCCCGTCTTCTTCATTCTATTGCATGTTCAATCCTTAGCCTACTATTCTTCAAATTGGTCAAAGTATCTTTGTGTGACTGCAGTCATTTGTATACTGTCAAATACCCTTCTCCCCAGTTTCAGACATGTATGTCCAGACTATCCTACAGGCACCCCAAACTGTACTCAACAGCTTCCCCCTGTAACCTCCACTTGTCAGTGTTTCTACCACCTACCAAGTCTCCCAAGCTGAAAACCTGAGAGCTATCCTTGATTTTGTTCCCTTTCCTTTACATTCTGATCAATCACCCCATGTTCTGTCTATTTTACCTCCTAAGTCTTGACCACATTCCTTCACTTCTATCCTCTTCCCCAACTCCACCAGCTCCTGGTTTGGGTCCTCGTTCTCCCTTGTATTCTGTCATGGCTCCTGAACAATCTCTTCATCTTCAATATTGTTGCCTTAAAATTTGTCCTCCTACACGGCCATACCTAAGGTGAAAAATCCGACCACCTGCCCCCTTTAGGCACTTCCAAAACAATAAAACATCCTATTGGCCCTTACTAGGCCCTTCATGATCTGGTTCCTGCTTATACCTCTTATAACTTCCCATCCGATACTTTACAGTCCCCCAAATTCAACTGCTGCTCTCATCTAAACACTATCCCACCCCATCTTGGTCTTTGTTTCCTTTGTGTGGCTGATGCCTGTGTAACGTTTAAGGCTTGGCCCACATATCATCTCCTCTAGGAACCCTTCCTTTACCCGCCCTTTCCCTATGACCCCAGAATATAGTATATATATTGCTGTTGTTGCAATTTTGACATTTGAATTATTTGTTTCTACATGTGTCTCTTTCACTACACAGTGAGCTTCGGGGACTGTAGCACTGTTCCTGGCACAGATTTTTTTGCTAAATTTATCTTCTTAAATTGAGAATAAATGCATAAATTAAAAAATGATTTGGTTCAACATATAATTTATCAGTTGTGGGACTTTCAACTAATTATTTAAACTATTTGAGTCCGAGTGTCCGCATCTGCAAATGGCTCAGTAATTTTGGCCCATCTCGTGACTGGGAGAATAAAATGATGAATTTGCAATTACATGTGCAAAATGTAAAGCATTCTACTGGGCATCGAAAACGAAAGTCTGTCTGCTTAGACAATAGTATGGTAAACAAAGTTCTTTTTATAAATGTTACTTTGTATTTTCTACTTTTACTTCTCCAAGTTGTACTTTAAGTTTATGGTTATCATGAGGAGAATTCCTTTAGAGAGCTCTCACATTAATTTACTACAAATAGGAAATTGGCTTTGAAGAAACATTTTTAAAATTGTAGTTTGTTACTCATTACCTTTCAGAAATTGCTTAATAGCAAATACATGGGGAAAATCCAGCTCATTTCAAGGCAGTGTATTGGAATATTTGGAGGAGTTATTTTATTTCTGTTATTAACTTTATTTTGTACATAATCCAAGTAACTGGCATGTTTCACTGTAGGAAACATTTTTAGGGCTCTTTTACACCAAAGAAATGGGTACTGTTGAATAGTTTACGGCAACTGGCCCACTGCAAACTTGTGATGTAGGTAATTCGCAATTTTCCTCCTTTCATCCAGACCTTGTATTAATTTTAGTGGCCTTATCTTGTTGCTAAGCTCTGCATAGCAAGTGTGCTTCAGTAAGAGTAGAAGGGACCTTGATCCCTGTTTTCCTTATCAGGTCTAGAGGGATGTTATCTGGCAATTAACTTGGCCTTTCACAAAGCCAGTACCAATTTGCTACCTTTTAAAGGAGTCTGGGACATAGAGACATAGGAGTTGGCCTCTTGCAGCTGTCATCTTTTCAGATACCTTTTATTGAGGTGAAGAGTCTTCCTAAGATTTGTTGACTTCTAAAATTATGCCTCTGGCCAGAATTATGGGAAACACCATAAAGTGAAAGAGAATGCTTTTTAACAGATATTACTGATATCATTATATAAGCCTTCTATGCAGGATACACTACGAATCATTCTGATCTCCACTTTGTAAGTCTTGATGTACAAACAGAAGTTTAAATGGTATTTTTAGAAAGACGATAATATATAAACACATTAAGCCTATGTGTCAATATTTGGGGGGGAAATGTGAGGATCATTTTGCAAATGAATAAAAATTAATTAATATCTAATTTTTGGTTGCTTGATAATGTGGAAATTAATATAGCAACTGAACAGGTATATCAATTACATATTTTTAAATAGCTATGTACATATAGAGAAGCACATTTGTAGCTCTCTACCTTAATATGAAATAATAGTTATGATACATAAACATACATTGTATCACAGTAAGAATTAGGTTTCTAATATTATCTGTTTGTCCGCACTACATTTACTCAGAAAATAAAGATTTAGAAAAACTTGAATAATACTGGCCTGAAATTCAACTTCTTGTTAATTCCAAAGAAAACTTACTTTCAAGTTCACATCCCTGATGCAACAAAAAAATCTTTATTTAGCATCATTTTGACTAGTAATCTGCCAAAATTATTTACATGTGTACAACGAGGGGTATTTACTCCCTAAAGTATTTGAATTGCAAATGGATTGATTCACTACACTTCCAGAGCCTATTTAATTGCTATATGTTGAGAATATTAATTATATTTTATTTTCCACTAAATGAGAGGAATGAAGATGCAGGAAACGAAGAAAGAACTGATGAAGAGGCAAATATTACACATAGTGTAAACATAAAATGTTAAGAGGAGATTTTCCGTAGTCACTAATTTGGCTCGTCTATAATGGTCCTCTTTGGTGGTAACAAACCTACGCAGGCCACAGCATGGACAGAATCAGTGAGATTTCACTGTCCCTTTGAAGGAAAAACAGTAAATTATATCCTTGAAAAACAAAGTAAAATTTTTTAAAAGTGCTTACTTTCTGTTCCTTTTCCGGACACGGCTGTAGGCTTCCAAACCTTCTGTTAGTGTCTTCAACTTCTCGGGCTCCACCTGAGTGAAGGTATGAAGACCAAACCACATTACCCAGACCTGTAATTGTTAAACATGGTTTCTACTTTTCTGCCATACAAGCAGGTGCTGCACTGGCGGGGAGGGGAGCCTTAACCTTCACTGCCTTGTCAAATCTTCTGTCCTCACTCAATCATTAGAGGTTGATTCTGTGGCTCCAGGCTGCAACATCAGTGGAAGTGAAAAGCTGTTTGGCTTTAAAATTGTCAACATTTTGAAAATAATATTTTGGGAATAAAATCTGGAATTTAAACAACCTTCAATTCACAAAATCATAAAAATCAGAGATCCTGGTTCACTTTCTTAGCAACTGCAAATCTGTAGTATCAGACTACTGTGATATAAGTATAAGGGGAAGACAGGAGAGGTAGTTAGTGAAGTGGGTGGGCCTTGGGCCAACAGATCAAAGTTTGAATCCTACTTTTCACTTCCTAGTAGGAGTGAAACACATTTTCTGAGCCTCAGTCTCCTCTGTAAAATGAGGACAATAATACCTACCTTCCTGCGAGAACTGCTGTGAAAATTAAAATGTGACAAGTCCTGTTGAACACTTATCCTAGCATACAGCAACGATCATGACCTAGTACACATTTGGCTCTGCAGAGGCCATAAAATGTGAGAAGAGGGTGTTGCTATGCCTTGTGCGTGTGCCCTTTGTCTTATCTTGCTTTATCACTGCCAGTCTGTGTGTGGTCAGCTATGTCAACAGAGGTCAGACACCAAGTGTGGTGGGGGGATATGTGTGTGTGTGGAGGGTGCAGCCTTTGCTGCACACTCCTGAGAATCTCTATCACGGTTCTTGAAGCCACCTCCTCACAATAAAAGCAATAATTAGGAAAACTTGTATGTGACCTGGGAATAAAACACTTTTAGAAAAACATGGCTATTTTTATTCTGTAAACACACACACACACAATCTAAGTAAAAATAGTGTTGCTTGCTGTGTAAGCATAGTTTCAAGGCAAGTAACTCAGCTATTCAATTGGGGTAAAAGCCAGCCACTTTACTCCCATTTCTCCTCCAACCCCTGTTACTCCCTCCAATCCACTGTTACATAAAAATACAGAGTTAAACAAAATGCCTCATGGGTAAGAAAATAAACACTAATAAACAAGCAAATGATTATTAACTTTTGTCTTTGTGTCCTCAAGATTGACTCATGAATGTCATTTAGAAATAACTTCTCTATGACCCCTTCAAATCTAGAACACAGTTATGATTAACAAGAAGTTTTCATTGTTAAGTCTGAAAACAAGCATTTCTAATATTCAATGAGAAAAACAGTCAAATAATGGAAACGTTTTCCTTTTCATGTGTTTGTATTTTGCCCAAACAAATGTCTTATACACACAAGTTCATACATACCCAACTCACTGTGTGCCAGCACAAGAGACAACTTTGTTCCAATAACACTTCACATAAAGAAAAGTGTCCTATTGGGTTACTGGGACCACTGGAAAAGCTAAAGTGAGCTAAATGTATCCATGTGTTGTTTAAAAAAAAAGGATGCCTGGATGCACTTTCATATTTCATGTTAGAAATGAGCCTCCATCTTGTATTCACTCACATGAAGGGGATATGAAAGATGCTTTGCAGATTTCATTTTTGTAATCAATAAATGATTCCACTTATATTTAAATAAGCTTCTTGGCAGCAGGAAAGGAGCTGTGCTATATAACATAAACTTCTATGAGACTTAAACTGGGGTAGCGAGGGATCTCAGAAGGGGTTGATCAGGTCACAGAATCAGAGTCACAGTGAAACAAAGCAAGACACAGCAATGAGAACTTACCGCATTGGTCTTAATTGAAAAAACAAAGTTAGGTCAAACTATTTTTTTAAGTCTTCAATTTTTATTTTTAATTAATTATGGAATAAGGGACAGTAAAAATATTTCTTGTGCATCACTTATGTAAAAGGCACTGTTTTATCATTTAATATGATACTACTGCAAACTAGTATTACTTTTATATTATTACAGATGGGACTTGGTGCATTTAAATAACATGGCCAGAATTGAAACTCAGGTCTGACTCCAAAGTGCTCAGCTTCTCTCCACCATACCAACTCCAATATACATTGAAATATAGTCATTTTATATATATATATATATATATATAGCATTTATATATATAAAATTACACACACATATATAAAATACACACATACACAGGCACGCTCAAAAATTTAGGTCAAACTATTTAAAATTCTATTTCTACAAAATTTAGATAACAACTTGCCCAAATTAATATTCAATTTTTTTATGCTTGAATAATTTTCCATGGATATTTTTTCTGAACTAAGACTCTACCATGGTTTCTTCATTTAAATCTGCCTCTAAGCCTCTAACATACTCTTATACTGAACTATATTATTTATAAAGGATTAAATGACCTCGAAAAAGAAAGCAAAGAGAGTCCTTCTGAAACTAAATATAAGTAAGATATATACCACTGTGCATTTCTGCTATAACAAGATCATGCACATTCAGAAGGAAGTTTAGTTTGTTTCAGGATTTTAGCACTTTACTGTGTTGTGAAATGTATATGAAGAGTGTGTGTTTTTTCTGGGGAAATATTCATACATTTGAAAAATATTCAAGAAACTTTAAAGATAACCCCCCCAAAATGGTATCAGAGAACAACGAAATAAATTCAATTTCTAGTTAAATAGAAATCATGTTTAATGAACACTCCCTTGTAAATTATTTAGCTAACTTGTAAATTTAAAAAAGTACCAGGAAATCAAATACATAAATGTAACATTAAAAAGGTTAAACACACACAAATATTTTTATAAAACTTAACACTAAAGGAGCAAGTAACTTAAGATAATACTTTTATCTATAATTATAATCTTGTATTCTTGTACAAACACAAGCCAGGAGTTTCATAAATTATTTAACTCTTAGTGAGAATTTAGGAGAGGGCTTTATCATTTATCTTTACTCATCACCTACCCACACGGTTTCATGCTGATAGCAATGATGCTAATAGTACTGGCCATCATGGTGTAACTCTTTACTCATGTCATTTAAGAATCATAAAGTTACCTGGAATTTATATGTATTCATAGTTCATTTATTCATGTATAAATGTACACATATGTTAAATGTTAAATTTTTTTTTTAAACAGGGTCTTGCTCTGTTGGCCAGGCTGGAAGGCAGTGGCGTGATATTGGCTCATTGCAGCCTCGACCTCCTGGGCTTAATCTTCCCACCTTGGTCTCCTGAGTAGCTGGGACCACAGGTGTGTGCTACAATGCCCAGCTAATTTTTTTTAATTTTTTTGTAGAAACAGGGTTCTCATTATGTTGCCCAAGCTGATCTCAAACTCCTGGGTTCAAGCGATCTGCTTGCCTTGGCCTCCAAAAGTGCTAGGATTAAAGGCATGAACCACTGTGCCCTACCAATACTTTTTGACTATTAAAAACTCTTCTTTCATTCAAATTGTTTAGATACAATAATCCTTCAACATAAATAGTTTGATAGTTTGCTCAGTGCAGATAGAAACATATTCATAAAGCCAGACATTACTATGTGGTGGATGATTAAGAGTTTTTCTGAACAAGGCTGAATCTCTGGTTGCTTATTTGCTTATTTTGTTCCGAAGGCCCATATTACACATTTGGTAATTTAATTAAGTTTTTGATTGGTGTCAGCACAGTGAGACCTCATGTATCTCAGAAGAAACTTAAAGTCTGACAAAAGAAGACATAAACCCTTCAGAGAGCCAAACCAACCCTCGAAAGAGAGGTATAGTACACATTTGAAGAACCTGGATCTGGCTGGGCATGGTGGCTCACGCCTGTAATCCCAGCACTTTGGGAGGCCGAGGCGGGTGGATCATGAGGTCAGGAGTTCGAGACCAGCCTGGCCAACATGGTGAAACCCTGTCTCTACTAAAAATACTAAAAATAGCTGGGCATGGTGGCAGGCATCTGTAATCCCAGCTACTCAGGAGGCTGAGGCAGGAGAATTGTTTGAACCCGGGAGGTGGAGGTTGCAGTGAGTGGACATCGCATCATTGCACTCTAGCCTGGGCGACAGGGCGAGACTCCGTCTCAAAAACAAAACAAAAAACAAACAAACAAAAACGAAGAACCTGGATCAATCATCCTAGATCACTTTTAAGTAGAGCCAGTTAACCGGAGATGATGTTAAAATTTTCTGCGGGCTTTAACCTTGATAACACCTCTCTTTGTGAATTCTTTGGTGCTCCTTATTGCTAAAGCAGAGCTGTTGTGCAAACATCAAAGAATAATGGAGCACTAGCCACATCACCGATCTCATAACAGCGTTGACCTCAAGCTCCCCTTTTCAGTCTTTACTTCCCCATTCCATTTCTACAAAGTCCTGTTGTTAGGGAATGGCATAAGTAAGGAGTGCTACATTTAGAGTAGAAGACCAGGGTTGGGACCTGGCTTAACTACCTGTGATTTGTATTCTTTGAGATGCCACTTCTCTGAGCTTCAGTTCTCCCATCTGTAAAATGGGGATAATTCTGCACATCTTTGTGGGTCATTGAAAGGATCTAAAACGGCCACGAACATGAAGGTGCTTTATGAACACCAAAGCAGTCCAAAGTGCCACTGGTGGCATGTAAAATTATTTCAGGTAAAACATGGACAAACCTTTTAATATTCTTTTTTAGTTTTGTTTTTTAGAGACAAGGTCTCCGCTCTGTCACCCAGGCTGCAGTGAAGTAGTATGATCATAGCTCATTGTAATCTTGAATTCCAGAACTCAAGTGATCCTCCCACCTCAGTTTTCCAAGTAGCTAGAATTATAGGGGTGCACCACCATGCCTGGCGTGCCCACTGCAGCCTTGACCTCACGGGCTCAAGTGATCATCCTACCTTAGCCTCCCAAGTAGCTGGGACTACAGGTGCACAGCATCATGCCTGCTAATTTTTAACAATTTTTTGTAGACATGGGGTTTCATTATGTTGCCCAGGCTAGTCTTGAACTCCTGGCCTCAGGTGATCCTCTGACTCCAGACTCCCAAAGCACTGGGATTATAGGTGTGAGCCACTGTGCCCAGCCTCCTTTGCATATTTTTAATAGTTATATTATTCATATAAGTTTACATTAGAAAAATACAAGTAACATTATGATTTTACATATACAATATCCTAGGATAAAACTAAAGTTGTTTAGATTTAAAAAGTGGCTTGAATAGTGCCTAGTACGTATGTGCCTAATAAATATTTATTGAATGAACCAATTAAGTGATAAATTTAAAGAAAAAATTTAAGTAAATAATAATATATGTAATATGCAGCTTTAGCTGAAGTCTGGGAAATATAGCTCTGAAGTAGAAAGCAAATATGAGGCATTTATTAGGTTCATTATCAAACATTTATTAAATAGTAAATATTAAAAATAATATATATGTTTTTAAAATAACATCTTCAAACTGAAAAAATTCCTGCTAACTTAAGTGCAATATTTCAATATTTTTTAAAGACTGGGAATTAATATAAAATGATAAATAATTTAGAGTAAAAAGTTGATTCACCTGTGACAGAAAGGATGAACCTAATTGTTTTCCAACAATAGTACAACAGTTCTCATGGCAGAGTACTAATCATTCCTTTAAACGAATCCCAATTTTTTCAAATGAACTAACCAAATTCTCTTTATCACAATTTAGTGGCATTATCTGAGGCCTTTTTCGGTGCTTCCTTTTTTCGTCACTTTGGATAGCAGTGTTTTTAAGCACTGGGGAACTACATTACAGGATGGGAGTAAATCCATTCTAAATGTGACAACAATTTGCATATCAATCCACAACACATAGATAGAGTTAAATGTTTAGAATAAACTTGTAATTTCTAAGGAAACAATGTTTAAAAGTTCATGTAACAGAAGCAAGTAGTTGCCTCAGACCTGAGATTCTATTTCCTGCTTCCTATCTGAAATTGTATGAACAAGCTCACGTAGTCTGTGTTGGGCTCAGTTACCTATGCGAATGAAGATAGGCCTCCTAGTCCTCTTTAATCTGGCTCAGGAAAAAAGTTCACAATATTTCACAATTCACTATAGTAAAGTTTACAGTTGTATTACTCAGCTTAGTCTTTTTCTTGATATTCACATTTTTGGTCTTCACTAGTTCTTCATTTTTATTATCTTTCAAATTCTGATCAGGAATTGACTTTGTTTGCCTGGATTTTATCTTTCATATTACTTTTGAAAAACTATTTTGCTCTCTTTCAAGGAGATTCTGGTGCTGACAGGGCATTGATTGCCTCTGTCACACCACCAGCCGAAATGCAACCCAAGTATTGTGGATGCTATGGTACAGAGAAAAGGATTCATTTCCAACAGCGGTTAAGAAAATATATAAGGCAAAGTGAATACACCAAGAACATTCTCAACAGAGAATTATAGTACCAAAGAATACAAACAGCTAACACTGATAAACACAGAAAGGACGTTCTTCAAAGTAAAATGTCTGAACATCACAGGAGGGCGCACCTCCCAAAGTTAGTTCCCCGGGCTCAACTTCTTAAGTTACACACCCCCAGAATTCCAGGTAAGTTGTCTCTGGTTATGCTCCATGCTGTTAAAACACGTGTGTGTGTGATGCTGAACTGACATACAGAAAATGTATTGCCCCCTAATAAATTTGGTTATGAGTTTTAATAAAGATGAGTTTTGTTGGTTTTGAACGACTATTCAGAGAGCTGTTTTGATCTCTACTTGCCAGAAATAACTGCATGGAAAAAAGTCAAAGAGCAGTTTTGAAGAGGGAACACCCTACCCACTTATGCTTTGAAAATAATGTCTTCATTTAATCAGGTAGTGTAGAACAGAGATGTAGACCTTTTTTTGGTAATCAGGTGTCTCTGTACCTGTCCAACAACAGTCATTTCTTTGAAAAAAAAAAAAAAAAATTGGTGCCAGTCTAGTAATAAATTATTTCTTAAATTTGGCTTGGGTCAGAATATACATCAAATATAAGAGCAATGATATATGAAGACCAATGGGAGGACGTTCAAAAAGTAAAAAGGATCTAGGCAGAAAAAAATAAAAATTTTAGTTTTTGATTATTACTGCTTGAGAGGCCTCCCTTTTAAGCTAGTTAACATAAAATCAAAGATGACAGATGACAATTGTAAAATATATTTTAGAAAACAAGAGCATTTTATATTTAAATAGTTATTGAAATAGGTACACAAAGATAACCATTTCCTCCATAGTTGCATAGGCTTAAAAATGTTTGCATATTAAGGCACAGAGGTGAAATGTCAGAGGTAGCCATTTTCTTCCCAAGAATTCCCTAACATTATGCCAAGATCTGGAAGTGAATCTGTCTGGTCCTGGCTATGTACTGGAGCACAGCACTGAGGTCTTATTCCTGGTCACTGAGCCACGAACAGTAAAGGGTTCATTGTTCCGAAAGAAGCTTGCACCAGTTATTTAGAACAAGTATAACTATCTCCCAGAATGTACCTCCATTTTTTTTTATTTTGAGATGGAGTCTCGCTCTTTCGCCCAGGCTGGAGTGCAGTGGCGCGATCTCGGCCCACTACAAGCTCCACCTCCCGGGTTCACGCCCTTCCCCTGCCTCAGCCTCCCGAGTAGCTGGGACTACAGGCGCCCGCCACCATGCCCGGCTAATTTTTTTGTATTTTTCAGTAGAGACGGGGTTTCACCGTGTTAGCCAGGATGGCCTGGATCTCCTGACCTCATGCTCTGCCAGCCTCAGCCTCCCAAAGTGCTGGGATTACAGGCGTGAGCCACCGCGCCCGGCCCGGAATGTACTTCATTACAAATTGTTAACCAAGGGAAAAAACACATTAGGAAGGAGATAGCACTTCCTGAGTGGTATAATACAAGGCACATAATGTCCTCCAATGCTGTCACATAGCTTCAATCTTAGGAAAATAATACATAGAGGCAATTCATCCCAACTTTTCACAGGCTGTTAAAAATCTCCACTAAGTAATATTGTTTTACGTGGGAAGGTAGAGGAAGAAAGTCTGAGTTGATTTTTTTTAGAAACATTGAGGAAAGAGGAACTTTCAAGTTCACTCAACAAACTGAGTGCTTTAAAACGCTTTCAAGTAGAACTCCTGCTTGAAATTAACAACTAACACTAACTTATAATCAGATATGCCAATTTGTACATGTGCTGTAAACATAGTTATGAACTATTTCATTCATTGAATATAATCCTTATAATCCTTTACTCTCAACCTGGTTAATAAATCCTTTATACATGGAACATGCAGAGGTAAACAATAACTAAGGTCAAATTACCACAATTCCATAATGGTGGAACCTAAATTAATAAGACCGTCTAACATAAAGGGCAGAGAATAGGAGGTTAATGTTTACTGAACCTCTTTGATGTGCTAGATAATAATCTACAGTATTTCATTGAATTCTTAAGGCATCTCTTTGAATAGAAATTAATATTCTCACTTGAAAGAGGTGAGTAGGCTGCAGCTTCTAGGAGATTAATATACCTACTACGACCACTTAGGTAACTGGCAGAGCTACGATTAGGCTCACATCAGAGTGTGCAAAACCCATGCCTCTTTATGCTACACCCTGCTTTTTCTCTAGTTCTCTGCAGACTGTGTTTATACAGTATTCGATGTCTAGAAACCATACCTTTTAGGAAATCATCTCAGAAACTACAGAACATGTCAAATGCATATCAATAATCTGCTACATTTAATATCCCACCAAAGACCAAAAAGGCCTTTCTAAGATCATGAGCTGACCAAGTCAGTGACTATTATGACCAACAGTGTCTGCTAAAATATTAATGTATTGACAATGGGGAGGTCTCAGCCCTTGGCAATTATCAGTGCTCTGATCACACAGCATTGACTTCCTTAGACCAGAGACCATTCACGCAACCTAAAAATAGGAGAGGCACCCAGCTTGTTTTGAAATAGTAATCTTCTATCCTGTCAATTAATTATCTTTATTTTCTATTTTGCCTGCTTCCATAAAGAATTTGGAGTGGCTTGCTGAGAACAAAGCCTGTAACTGAAAATAATAAATGATATGTTGTAGGGTGGAGTCGGGGTAATAAATCTATTCTAAAACTTGAGTTAACATAGATTTTTATCCGGTGGGATCTGACAGAATCTTGGATTCTTTGGTGGACATAGAAATAGTATGAAAGCTGAGAAGCTAAGAAAGTTTAAAATGATAATGTAGGAAAATTGTCTGGCAATTTTTTTCTTCCTAGACACTACAGAGATAAACACTATGGAAAATGATCCCACATTCCACATTAGCAAGGCGGAATGAGAAAGGTTTTACTATAATAAACAGATTTGGACCTAGTCTCTGCCTTTCTGCTTTAGACTTTGTAAAAATGTCAGGCATTGCCATAGTGTACAGAAGGTAACCTAAGGCAATGCTTACCTTTCTAGAAGCAGAAGTCCAGTTATTAGTGTACAAGGCTTTATCCAACATTCTTGGGCATTAAGGAGTTCTACATAAATAAAATTACATCAAAACTGGTTCACCTGAATGAGTACAAATTTTAAAAAGTGTTCTACTAGATATCTCTCTGAAATACATCATGTTTTGTCTTATACAGATATTGAACATAGTTTTAGTTTTTCTTCCTGAACTAGGGCCATTAATATATCAGACCCTTGGCTTGAAATCAGACAGACCTCTGTTTGAATTTTTACCTTTTCTGGTGTTGCAAAATGAGAACTTTGACTCACGGAGCATCACTAAATAAGGTATTAGGAAGTCTTGTTTTGTGAACTATAGAGGAAAAAAGAATGTTTATGAAGTAGTACTTAGTTTACTTATGTGCAAAAGTGTGGTAGGTCCTGAAAAGACCAGAAGTTTTTAAAAATGCTGAGTCCTTAGAGCTTCTAAGGCTGTTATACCTTGCTTTTTAAATGATAAATAAATGTTTCATGTATTATCATTAATATTTTATTGCATGTTTTCAGTTTTTCACCTCTAAATGTGTGCTTTAAGTTAAATTCTCTGAATTACTAAAAATACTTTTAGTGTATAGTATATCTTCATATAAAGGTTTTTACTTGAGAATCCAAAATGACAAGGTCAGCCGGTGAGAGGAGGAATATATGAATTTATAGCAACAGTTTTATATTTCCTATTGCAATTCATTTACTGCCAAAATTAAGGAAGAAGAATCTGGATTTTAAAAATATTACTTTATAGTGGAATGAATACTACATATTACTTTGCTTATTTAAGTGAAGAAAAATATTTTTCTCTTCGTTTTTTTTCAAAGTACATCTCTCCTAACATCAGTGATACCTCAGTCTCAGGAGTTTTCGAGCAGAGATTAATCAGAAGATCTAGACCATTGTTTAGTGTGAAATGTGTTAAAAGTACATGCCTTTATTCTCCTAAGGGCATAAAAAGATATTTAGACAAGGCGTTTAGGACAGGGAGAATGTTTCTAGGGAAGGGAGGCCATAATCTTTTTTTTTAGTTAAGCTTTTGGTAAAATGGCACATAAAAAAGACTTAGTTCGTTTGCACAGACACTGTAAAACAGTTCAATGTCTACATCTTGTATTTGTAGCAGTTCCATTTATATCATAAAAGCCCACTTTTTCTGTTTCTAATTATTTCTTGAATAAGCTGTCAAAAATATTTAGGTTTTTCAACCTAAAGAATGTTTGTCTGATCTCAGAGAGAATAGAGAATAAAATATTTTGTGAATAGGGGTATGGAATTCATTTTCTTATCAAATGTACAAACATTATGCCCAGAGTGTATCCTGACAAGTATATATTAGGCATTATGAGCAGGGTTTTAGGACCTCCTAGTCATTTGGGGAAAGACAATCCTTTTATTGTGCTGGCAGAAATGCTTTTGGTTTCCTGTCATTAAACCTAAGTGCCAGTGAAAGTTTGAGCACAGTTGAAATTGCTTTATACAATATACTCTTTACGAGAATAATATATACCTGTAAGAGTAATTTTTATTACCTAAGAAGATGAAAAATTACACGTTTTTCATCATATGGGGAAATGTGCATAATTATCTTCTCTTGGTCAGATATAAATTTTTCTATCTACTTTAAACACTCTGCATATTTCTTGCCTAGTGAGCCAATTCCACCATTTTTGTAAGGGCCGAAAAAAAAAAAAAAAGCACAGAAGACCCCTACTAATTTCTTTTAAATTGAACGGTAGTTTCATGGAGAAGCTTTCGTTTAATTTATGTGATCTAATTGTGTTAAGTAGAACCAGACTATGAGGTTAAACATTTCCATGTGTTTTAAAGGCCCAGAACTTTTCCTGAAAGGAGATATCATTCTGAACTCAGACTTTACCTGCTGCTTCCAGAAACGGCTGCAACTCCACCCAGACTGTACCCCCTTCCCAGCTGTGTGTGCCACATGTAAGCACATGGAGGAGATGCCGTCCCCTGGCGCAACGGTTGCCTGGGAGGGCCTTACCCCTGCCACACTTCTGGACCTCCAAAGGCTACCAGATTTTTTTCCCCAGTCATCGACACTTGCCTTCCTCCTCTGTGTATGAAATGAAGAACTAGGTAACTGTAGAGAGGGAAGGCAGAGTTGACCAAATTCTGGAAATCTGGTTCCTGGCTTACAGCCACCCTGAGCCCTAGTGTGATCTATAAATGCTTTACAACTCACCCCTTGTTGATATGACATTTTGTTGACTATAACCATCCCCTCTTCATTTTATGCTCCAGAAGCTTGTGAGACCTCAATGAGTCATGAAGAATCCTAATTTCAAATCCAAAGAATCCAAAGTGATGATAACAAAAACCAATAATTGATATCTGAACAAAGGTTAGTATTTGACAATGGATAAAGATTGGTATACCTTCCCTTCCTCGGGGCTTTGTTGACATGAATTGTGAACGTCGTCTTCTCTTACTAATTTTCCAGGCCAGGAAGTCAGTCCTTTGATTTGGCCCCAGACCAAGTCGCCAACATTGAACGTCCTTGGTCTATAATGTATCAATTCATTTGAAGAGGGGGAGTCTGGATTCCTTAGGTCATCTTCACTACTAATGCTTTTAGCATCTGAAGGGCTAGGCACACACCCATTAATGCTTTTGGCATTAAAGTCTCCATTGTAATGGATGTAGTCTTTGACCAGAGAATTTTCCAAACTATTTGAGGAACTTGGAGACTGCTCCTCTAGGACCAGGTCTTGCTTTGCAGTGCTTAGCAGCTCTCCAAATCCCCGACTCTGTCGAGGTCTATTCCCATTAATGTGTGCACATCTTTCCACAGTGTTCTCTAGTCTCTCCTTAAAACTCATCATAGTTCTTTTGTAGTTATTATACCTGAAATTTTCCTCTAGAATTTTATCCCCTGGACAGTTTCTTGGTGGTAACAGTATTGGGTGCTGTTCCCCAGGCAGAAATGGCAGTGTAGAGACATTGTTGGACCTTTCATGACAAGGACTACTGTGGATATGGCCTGGATGATCTAAAAATTCCTCGTACTTCCACCTGTTTCGCTCCCCTCTGGGGCTTTGCTCCCCGTCCCACTGTTTTTTGGATGTGTGGCAACTTGCTGACTTGAAATATTCAAACCCATCTGCTTCGTTCACATTTTTCCCATGGTCTAGATTCTTGGGCAGCCGAGACCCTCTTGAATTCCTCAGCCTACCATCATGATCAACACCTCCCATGTTCCGTCCATGAATGACCGCACTGACAGCACTGGAGAGATTTAATGGGTCACCAATTGAGGCAGTGAAGGCACTCATGGCACTCAGAGCTGGAATGGGGCTGATCTGAGTTGTACTGTTGACTGCAGTGGTGATGACAACCTGCATTCCTTTGCTGGCTGCATCGACAACTGCTTTGTAAATGGCATCTACAGAAGCATCACCTGGGCCACCCACAACGAGGCCATCCTTCACCTGTTGACCAAGAGATGGGTCAATCCTTGGTTGCAACTCACAAGGTGTATCTTGAAAAGGTGGAAGTGCAGTGTTTGGATTCTCAGGAAGTGCTGTGAGCCCAGGCTGAGTGCTTATTCTTTTGTTTAGGAGAGCTGCATCTTCCTGCATTCTCACCTTGAAGAAATAGACAGGAAGCAGTGAGAGAAAGGGAAATAATTTTAAAGGCTGCAAAGAGAAAGACTATAATTTTAAGATTTACCAAAAGACAAACAAATATAACAAGGAAAGAAATATAAAGAACAAGACTCAAAAAATGAAATAAAAAGTCACTTTATATAGGAAAGCTTTATGTCTTGATTATATTTGCATGCTGTTTCTTTGGTTAAAATCATTCAACAGATTTTAAAAAATCATCATTGTGAAACACTCTCTAGAAAAATTAAACTTGAGGTAGCTGGACAGAAAACGTACTCGGTGGGATGACTCCATTCATTTAGTGTCATTACGGGTCTTTGCAATTTAGGATTCAAAAAGAGTCAAGTCACAGGTAATCAAATTAGCAAAGAAGAAAGATTTTGAAAATGATTTCTAACTCACTGATGTTTCCACTTAACTAAGTGAAATACAATATAAAATTAAAAAAATATATAAACTCCTTTCGTAACAATAACATGACACTAGTTTTCAGATGGGGTAGTAATACCTGCTCCTCAAGCTTTTCAGGCCACATCCCCATGCTGTCAACAGTGACAATGGCTGTCTGCAGAAGTGATTTTCAATTGGAAAGTGGTGGAGGGAAAGCATACTTACCAGGGGAGCATATCAGAATTCCAGTACAGGAAGGATCAGGGCAGTTTGAAAAAGTGCCCAAGGTTATTCTAATTTTACCACCCACCCCCGCCCCCACACCATCTAAGAATTACTGCTCTAGACCCTTGATACTTTGGACTTTCAGATTTTTTTCCACAATGATCTCTCTCTTTCTTTACATCCTTCCCTGCTAATCCAGAACCTGGGATCTGTCGACACATCAGCCTCTCTCTTGTTATTATCACCCTGTCTACACCTACCAGGCAAAATCCCAGTCTTGGATCAATTCAACTGCTTGCCGTATCTACATCTACAGTGAGGATGCTGAGTATTTGTCTATAGGAATTTGTAGCTTCCAACCTCAGTTGAGGGCTTATTGCTGCCCATCAATCCTAGATCTTCTAGTTAGTTATCAATCATTTTCCACAACTATTCTAACCTTCACGAACTTCTTCACCATCTCCCAGACTATTCTTAGTAGATGATCTTACGTAACAGAGAAAATAAAGCCCATCAAGGGCAAGATTTCTCACAATTTCTTATACTGTGATGCTCCCTGCCCCCTGGCAGCAGACTTCTCTGCAGCTATACCTGTCCTAAATTCTGTCCTGCTTCCCATATGAGGGGTCCCTTCTGCTCTCTGAAGGTGTGCCCTCCACTTGTGTTCTGAATCCCAAGCCCCTTCCTCAAGGATCCTGTCTAATTTATTATACCTTCCCTTCTTTATGTTCAGTTACTTCCACTTTTCTGGGTCTTTCCTATAGCACATGATTATGTTCATGGCTTACATATTTTAAAGTTTGCATTCATCCTACCCCCGACCCCCTGCTGTGCCCCAGGGCACTGCCCTATTTCTCTTATGCTCTTCGAAGTTAAGATGTTTCAAAAATAAATTTTGTTGTGTGTATTTGAAGTTAACACCATGATGTATGGAATACGTATACAGATGGTAAAGTGGTTACTATAGTGAAACAAATTAGCCTATCATCTCATATAGTGGTAGTGTGTGTGTGTGTGTGTGTGTGTGTGTGTGTCAAGAACAGCTATAATCTACTTCTTTAGTCTATACTCTTTAATTCCTAACCTCCCATTCACTGTTCCTCCATTTTGCCATCTGCGTCCTGCTCTCACCACTCCAGCAAAACTGCATTCCACTAAGTCACTGATGATGTCCTAATTGCTAAATCTAATGGATTCTCTTCAGGCTTTATCTTACCTTTTTTCTCAGTGACACGGTTGAGCACTTCCTCTTCCTTTCTAAAGTATTTTACTATGGAAGATACATATATTATCATAAAGATACAGGTTTTCTTCATCATTACTTCTCACCCAAACTCACAGTTTCTCACCCTAAACTCCAGTCCTATTTCCTTTCTTAGAACTAACCAGCACTGGAGTGCATCCTTCTTACCTCCCTTCCTTGCTCCCCTCCTTCTTTCTTTCAACCTAAATGGGATGGTACTAGATTCTGGATCCCATACCCCCTCCTCAGGAATCCTGCCTTATTTATTATCCCTTGAACATAAAGATGTTCCACTTTTCTGGGTCTTTCCTTTAGCATATGACTATAGCACTGGAGTCTTGTCTTGCAGTCTTACAGATCTTTCTATATCAGATTATATAAGTCTACCTAATTTTCTAAACCACCGGGTAGATGGATATACTGTACCATAATATGCTTAACTATTTCTCTACTGATGGAGTGGTTCATAATGTTTGACACCACAAATTATATTGCACTGAACATTTTGCTATGTGCTTGTTTGTTCACATTTGAAGATTTCTCTAAAATGAGATATTAATACATAGAAGCTGAACTTCTGGTCAAAAGATATTTAAAAAATCTGATATGCTATCAAATTACCCACCAAAAGGACTGTATCAGCATATAATCAGACCAACAGTAATCTGAGAGAATCCTTGTCAGCAATGGATATCATCAATCTGATGGACACATTAGTGTGATAATTTATATAACTCTGATTGTTATTTTCATATGTTTATTAATACTTTATCTTTCAATTTCTGTGAATTGTCTGTTCATATCTATTGCTAATTCTTTTCTAATCAATTATCCCTTTTCTTCCTGATTTGTAGTAGCTCTTTTTACATTGTAGGTGTTAATTATTTAGTATGTATTAGGAAAATATTTTCTGCCAGGTTGTCATTTGTCTTTAGCTTTGTTTAGAATATCCTTGATCATACAGAGATTTTAAATTTTTATGTGTTCAAATTTGTTACTTTTCCTTTTGACTGCCTTGGTTTTCTGTCATGCTGAAAGAGCCTTCTCCACCCCAAGATTATTTTTAAAAAGTCCATATTTTCTTCCTTCCTATGTGGATTTAGTGTTACTCTTTCCACCCACCTCCTCAACCTAGCAGGAATTTATTCACTTCGTGGAACTAAAGAAATACCATGTGGCTGAAGCCAGGGGAAGAGTGGTGAGAGCTGAGGCTGGAGAGGGCGGACAGGTGGGCATGCAAGGGAGGTGAGTCTCAGTCATGAGAACAATGAGAAATGACAAAAGGGCTTATGAGGGTCACACGATCAGTTTTTACTAACAGCTCCAAAAGAACTGCTGAGATACTTCAGACAAAATTAAAAAAAGAAAACCTTCACACAAAAGACTGGAATGTTTAACAATACTCATGATTGAAAAATACCAGTAAATAGAGGTGAAAGGGCACATAACCTACTTTTTTCACCGTTTCCCCCAAATTAAGTGTTTAAACAAACCCAGACATTGTTTTCTTCTAAAGTGACACAGGGGAGGAGAGTACCTGAAAGTTCTGAAACAGACAAGCCATGGGGTTATTGTTAGCTGGGCAAGGAATTGTGGACTGTCCTTGGAATGCCTGGAGATTCTGGTACCCCTGGAGAAGTTGCTGCTGTTGCTGATTTGGAGGAAACATCTGATTGTTGTTTAACAGCGACTGTAGATGAGTCAGTTGATGGTTATTCAAAGTATTGTTTATTGATGACATATCACCTACAGTTTGAAAAACATAAAATATAAATAAATGTGATTCTTCGGAGATTCTATGCCTCTCTTTGTACCTGAGAATTCCTGAAACAGAAACTAAGTGCTATGCTTACTTGCGTAATGCTTTTCTTTTTTACTTCTGAAAGTCTTACTAAGTGGTAAGGAAAGAGTAGCTTTATTATTTAGTTTTATCTTGTATAATTAGTTTTTTAATTTTATATCATGGAAAGACTACTTAGTTTTTGCTCTATTCATTAAGCAGTCCTTATATATTGAGCTGCAGTGTCATATGATTCCTTGATCTATTTTTAGATTTTAGATCTATTTTAGAGCACCTAAAATTAAAGGTTGAAATTAGTCCTATAATGTTTTAGCAATTGTAAGTACCTGACCAGATAATCAAAATAAGTGAGCCTGATCAGGCCTTGTTTACAAAATTTAGTTCTCAAGCCATAATCATCAATAGATACCACATCAAACCATTGATTTGGTTTAGAAATGTGCATTTTGTTTTGCAGTAGAAGGTTGGTCACCTAAAATTAAAATGGAAAAGAAAGCTAACAACACAAAAGAATTCATTGTTGTAATCATTCAAAATAAATATTATATAATCAGTAGGATTAATAACTAAATTTATATTCAAAATTCAAAATTATTTTGAAATTACTCTGACATTCTCTTGAGGAGAATGTCATAGAAATTGTCTTGTAACTTGAAACATGTATATCTGTAATGCTTTGTAGGTCATTTAACTACAAAGATTTCAATGCCAAATAGAACTAATTATGCTATATTATAAAGGCATCCATAAAATCAAAAAAACATAAATAAGAAACAAATTATTTTTTACACCTTGAAGATGCCACTGACATCATCATGTACATTTCCCTGTTTCTAGACTTCATGGATGCCACCCCTACACTTTATATTATAGTTACCGATATCCATCAGTTAAATATACCTGGCATTATTTTCGAACTATTTTGTGATAGGAGAATATAGATGAAAAACTTTGTTTTTAAGCCACAAAGGTCAAAAAAATAATACTGACTGAGGAAATCTAGTAGCAGCTAGAGGGGCTGTCTGTTCCCTTGAACTTGGGCAAACTTCAGCTTTGCGTGTTTTTACATCTTGTTTCTTGTTTTGCTAGACAAGCATTTAGTTTTGTTTATTTAGGGTTCACCTGGAAAACACTTTCTCAATCTGTTTCCATCCACAGTGCAGCTGCTCATACTAACCCTGTGATGCCACACCAACTAAAATTCAAATAAAAGTGATTTTTAAGATGTACCTGTGCTTTATTATTTGAAAAATGAGACTCTACTTGGTTTAAGAGGTGATGGGTAGGTTAGGTTTAGGTGGCATCAGAATTAGAAGAGAAAGCAGATTAAAATGATATTTAGTATTGCTAGAATAGGGGAAAAAGGAAAAAGTCACTCATGTTTGTATAACTATGGTTGTGTGTGGGTGTTGTTATATTTAGTTCCTTAAGCAAGCTGTGACATAACAAAAACATTTTTAAAAATAGTGTGACAAAATGGAGTTTTTAAAAAGGAGAAAATAGAATTAGAAAAACGTTTCTTTTGTAAAAAATTTGTGAAAAAATTTAACTTACCAAGTAGACCTGTCCCCAGTAGAGGGTTAAGTAGCTGTGGCACCACAGAGTTACTGTTGAGTTTAGCTGGACCAGGTGTATTCCCAGCATTATTAGATATATTCAGCAATGTTTCTGCCATTGACACCACTGCTGTCCCACCAAGTGTTGAGACAGTCAGTGCTGCCACTGCTGATGATGTAGTGGTTGTGGTAGTGGTTGCCTGGGAGGAGGTTGCTATGGAAACCTCTGGATGATTAGCGGTGTTGGCCGATGCCGAGTTCAGGACACCTCCCAACAGCTGGGGATTCAAGGTCATTAATCCTGAGGCCCCATTGACAGCTGGGAGGAACAGGGGGTTAAAAGTAGTGTCACTGCCTGCAAAGCTTGGTAAAGGGTTCCCCAGGGGGCTGGTTAAAAGGGTCTCAGCTCGGCTGTTGTCTGACTGATTGCTTGGCAAATGGTCTGGTGGGGCTGTCATCTGTGTTAATGAGGGTAAAGGGGTATTTTGCTGTTGCAAAAGATCTGAGATGGTCAGATTGAAAGATGGCAGGGGAAGCATGGCAGCTGCTTGGGCTTGGTTCTGAAGCAAGGCTGCTAAGAGCTGAAAGTGAACAGGCTGCAATACCTGCCCATCCATGTCACTGGAGAGAAAAGCTAAAGCAGCGTTTACATTCGGGTTGAGAAAACCTAAAGGGTGGAGGTTGATCTCAGACTTGCCTTCTCCTGCTGAAGGCTGGAGGATATTTAATAGATTCTGGTTTAGGAGATGCTGTTGATTCACTGGCAAAGAGATAGGTAGAGAACTGAGGAGGCTGGGGTTCAAGGGGTGTGGAAGATGGTTGTTTGAAGTGCTGTTGGATGGAAAATGAAGTGCGTGCTCCTGGCCAACAAAAGGAAAATCACTCCCAATGGGTAGCTGACTCTGCAGTGGGTTTCCAGCTGCGGTGGTGACTATGACGCCATCTTGAAGAACAGATGTTGTCTTTGTGATGGCAGGGTGGTTGGTGCCCGCTATGGCTATGGAGGATGATGGTCCTGAACTGCCTAAAATGAAAAAAAACAAAAACAAAAACACAGTTATTAATCATGAATGTTATGTGAGACTAGGCATAAAAATGCATTAACATAAATTTAAATTTATTTGTTACGTGGCACCTTCATTGATTGTAATTAGATTAATTGTAATCAGATCACTTGACATCTGTTAATGGGACTTAAGTTTAGAATGTATGCTTTTGAAAATAAATATATTGAAGAAGTTTTACTGAGAAATAGCTGGTGGGTTGTGGTGGCAGGAGAAGTGGGGGGTTTAAAAAAAGAAATAGCTGTTGCTATCAAATAGCTTGTTTTTCACAGGCAGACAAGTGAAAGGGGAAGACGGGAGAATCCATGTTCTTCATTCAATTGGGTAGATAAAAGTAATAGTTTTATTTAAAAAGTTTTTTCATTAAAAAAGTTACTTGTCTTTATTTATAAAACTAATACTTCCTTTTAGTGAAAAGAAACCCACAAAAGTAGAATGCACACATATATATATATATGCATATATATGTTACATATATTTTTTAAAAATAGAATCATGCTATAATGTTATTTTATAGTTTTATTTATCAATATGTTGTGATTATCATTTCATGTTAGCTTATATATAGCTACAGAACCATTTTATCAGTATCATGTATGAGATACTGTACTTTAATCAATCCACAGTCATGAGTTTTTTTATTATTTCCAATCTTTTACTATTGTAAGCAACACTATGACAAATATTCTTATTAACATTTCTTTGCCAGTTCACCTAATTATTTTCTAAGGATAAATTCTTAAAAGTGAAATTCCAGGGACAAAAGTGTTTACATATTTTAGAAGCTTTGAATACATATTGTCAAACTACCCTCCTGTGAAGTTGATCAATACACACTTAATTTACATTCCTATAAGCAGTGGAAGACAGTGTTCATTTCTCTCACCAATACTCTATTTATCATTATTTTTGACAATGAATAAAAACAATAGTTAAGAATCTTTACCATTCTGATTGCATAAAGATACTTTGTACTCATGATTTTTAAAATTAGACCAGTCTTAAACAGCATTCTTATCCTTAAAAGTCTTACACTAGAGATGAAAATTCTGGGAATTTAATATCTGAAAAGATAAAAGATAAAATTTTACTTATTTGTAACTGTTTTTGTGATGTTCAACCCAAGCTGTGCAACAGAATT
Organism: Hylobates moloch; assembly: GCF_009828535.3. Taxonomy (NCBI): domain Eukaryota; kingdom Metazoa; phylum Chordata; class Mammalia; order Primates; family Hylobatidae; genus Hylobates; species Hylobates moloch. The sequence continues at coordinate 3,381,227 of NW_026652299.1, forward strand.
ATCTGGAGAAATTAAAAAAACAAAAACAAACCAATACCTGGGCCCTAACCCAGACCCGCTGAAAACTCATCTCTCGGGGTACAGCCTGGGCAGTAGTATTCTTTGAAATCACCCCTGGTGGTCCAGATGCACAAGGGGTGAGGTAGATAGGGTGAAAACCACATCTATTGAAAGGAACCTATAATCACTGCTTTGTAAATGGTCTTTCCCTGCTGTAAATGCATTGTTTTATGTAATACATGCAGTTGACAAATATTTTAAGAATACACATTTAGTTTTATGTAAAAACTAAACACATATATGGCATAATGAACAACACCAGTGTCACTGAAAATCTAAAATAACTCAAACATTTTGGGCTATGCTATGCCATGCTATCCTAAAAAACTTTACATTTTATCATGTTACCATTGAGGCTTCATCCAAATACACAGAAATGTTTCCATAGTTGTAACAGTAATATGAATATAATTTTATATTCTTCTTGTTTTCACCTAATAGGATAACACAAGGATTTTTCCTTTCTGATAAATAGACTATATTTTAACTGTGTAGTGTATGTATTTACTATATTTATTGAACCACTCTGATAAAGTCTGGTATTCATGTTTTGGTTTCTCATCATTATAGATAATACAGGGATAAATATCCTTCTACATGTGATACTTTGCTACCTTTGAACTTTTTCCTTAGAAAAAATTTCATAATTGGCATGATTATTTTGAGAATCAAAGAAAGGGAAGCAAAAGTTCTCAAATATGTAAAAGTCTATAAAAATAAAAGGAGTTATCATTATTATTGACATTAGTAGTCATAGTAGTGGTGCTGTGGTAATAGTAGTAAGTACAAATCTGCACATCCAACACACTTTACAGAATATCCCTATAGCAAGGATTTGCCATTTTTCCTGGCTGTCATGGTCTGCCTTTATTTTTTTTTAAGTTTTCAGTGTTTTAAAGAATGAGATCTTAAAATCCCCTCTTTGAAAATATATAAATATTTATGAAATGATGACCACATTCGCCAAGAGTAGGGTAAGAAAACATACCAAATGCTGAAGTAGGCATACAGTATACAATTCTTTAAATACTAATTCAGATTTGTTACAAAATAATCAAAATCTTAAACATTTCATTGCTTCTTAAATCTTGCTGCTATTTCCATAGATACTATGGATTATTTCCATTTGGACACCATCTTTTAAAATTTGTTTAAACTTTTATTAAACCTTTACAAATATTTTTAAGAGTTTAAATAAAAAGTCTTATTTACTGGTAATCACTACTTGTGGCACTATCTGTGGCAAGTTTTCCTCTGTGCTAAATAATAATGACATATTTAGATGTAGAGATCACAATTTTTCTAACCAAAGGCAGAACACATTTTCAAAATGCTTTAGAATGTACATGGCAAGGCTTTGTAGATGAAGGCTTTCCTTAGAGATTATTATAATTTTTAATCTTTATTTTGCAACAGACAAGTATCCACATTTATGATTCAAGGAAGTAGCCATTTTTGGATAACATGAAAGTTCTCTAAATATTCTTGAAGAATTAGAAGAAGCGAAGTATAGATACTCTGGGTGTATTTTTATCTTACCATCAAGAAAGTGGTGAATAACACAAGCTTCTTAAATGTAGTACGAAGATGAAGGTATGGTTTTTTAAATTTTTCTTTAATTTTCAACAAATCTATTCAACAAACAGGTGCATTCTGCTGGACAATAGAATAGAACTAACTATGAAAATAAAATTTTTAAAAAAGCCCTTGTTCTTTCCTGAAGGAACTAAGAGTTTAGGTAAAGAAATAAACACAGAAATCTCTCTGTCTTTTTCTTCTCTCAAATATATATTTATTCAGAGTTTATTATGAACTAGAAAAATGTAAAGCTCTTTTCTTACATTGCTAGTATAACTATAAGGCAATATGCTAAGAGGTATAACAGGTGTATAACAAGGAGACCACTATAAAACTGAACATGTCAGGGAAAGCTAGTCAAGTGGTACAACATTTGATCTGGAATTTGAGAGATGAAAAGGAAACAAAAAGGTCCTCTATGCAGAAGCAAGATGATGAAAAAAAAAAAAAAACAAAGACAAGGTGATAAAGTAGATGGAAGGTAATGAAGAGTCCTGTGTTTCCCCAAAACAAAGAAATATGACTGAAAATATTGTGAGGTTTCCCTATGCTTCTGGTTCCTCCTACCCATGGTCGAACCTGCTGCCTTAGATAAGCAGTAAAGACATTTGAAATCATCTTTCTAAACCATTAAAGACAAAAATCATTTCTTATTTATCGCTGTATTTCCAAGACCTAACACAATCTCTGACACATGAGTGGCATTCAAAAAATATTTCTTGGTATTAAAAATATTGTAAAATCATAAAACTTGCACTCAACCTTTAGAAGTAGGTAGTTTGATGCTATGTGTTGGTGTGTTTGTGGACAAAGGGAAAGAATATCACTCGTTTGTGGAGAAAGTGAAAACGAACTCTTCAGTGTATTAGTCCAATGCCAGGAGATAAGGGACATTGGAAAGGAGATGGGTGCAAGATGAGAAATTACCTAAGAAGGCTTCCAGATATTTCAAGAAGTTGAAATCACCCCACAGAGGGAGAGGTCTATCCCAAATTACTCTGAGTTCTTAAAGTTACTCACTCATGCTTACAGTCATTCAAAGAGGACCCTGAATTTGTATGAAATTTTATAGATGGAGGGAAATTTAGAAATTGCTTATTTCTGAATCACTTAATCTCGAATAGGCAGTCTCTGGTGAACGTATTTCATAGTTCTGCACAGAAACCCTATGGTCTGTTAAACCGCGGGGAAAAATGTTTTGTTAAAGCTGTTTTTTTGTTTTGTTTTTGTAGCCAAGATATTTTGTGCTTAATCAAATAAAAAGGACAGTCGCTGAGACTTTTAAAAAGCAAATCATTCATTACATGTCTGCCAGTTAAATAACCAAAAGGCAGCTGGGATCCTGGAACAAGTTAGTAAGTTGGAGAAGTCCTTCACTGGGCAAAAATGATTATTTCACACCGGCCAGCAGCACCATGAACTGGCATACTTTCTTTTTCTCATTGTCTCTGTTGCTTTTCAAGCGTAGGAGAGAAGACTGGAAAGCCACCCAAACAAACTTTGGTGCGAGATCTCATGCTTAGACACGCAGAGATTAAGACAGTCTAGTCCAGTGAGGAGATGACAGTGGTAGCTTGCCCAGTAGGACAGGTTTTTTCTTTTCTTTCTTTTTCTTTTTTTTTTTTTTTTTTTTTTGAGATGGAGTCTCACTCTGCTGCCTAGGCTGGAGTGCAGTGATGCGATCTTGGCTTACTGCAACCTCCGCATCCCGGGTTCAAGTGATTCTCCTGCCTCAGCCTCCTGAGGCACGCCCGGCTAACTTTTGTATTTTTAGTAGAGACAGGGCTTCACCGTATTGTCCAGGCTGGTCTCGAAATCCTGACCTTGTGATCCGCCTGCCTCAGCCTTCCAAAGTGCTGGGATTTTAGGCGTGAGTCACTGTGCCTGGCCCAGACAAATTTCTGTATGTAAACAGTATTCTGCACACAGTTATAATTCATGATATATGTATATGCACATATGTGTGTATATGGAAATAGGGTGAGTAAATTTTAAAGGATATTTTCCTAATATTAATTTAATCCTTGACATGTTTCATCTGTCTCATTTTTAAAACTACTTTTCAAAACAAAGTTAATGTCTACCTCTTTCGATTCGTTTCTCTTCTTCCTGCTCACTGTTTGTATTGTGCTAAACTCTTATATGGCTGTCTCTTAAATATTAATAATATTGTTATACATGTCTTTGGATGTGTAGAAGGTAGAATATAAAGCTCATATCAAAGAGACCAATGAAGTATTTTTAAAACCTCCTTATACCAGTTTGTTTAGCTCTAATTTTGAACAAATACTACTTTATGCTAAGAAACCTTTTCTAAATTAATATGCCCAAACACTGATTTTTATCTATAAAATTCAAGAACCTAAGAAATAAGTCATATAGAATGTGTATGCCTTCACCATCTGACCTTTATCATTTGCTTTGGTAAGTGTACTTGCATTGCAAACAGGGACAATGGTAATCCTTAATAAAAATGAATGCTTGTAGAGATACGAGAAAATACCACGGCTTAGTGAGTCTAATAAATATAATTCACTTTTCGATCCCATTGAAATAGTGAAATTTTCTCCTCTCTATTTAAAGGACTGATTTTTAATGATAACAATAATAAATTGAAAGATAACTTTCATGAGAATACTAGATCTTTCTATGAGACTTTATTTTCTCAAGCTTTAGTAAGAGGGAATGGTAATGTGTATTTACAAAAAGACATCAAATCTCTATCTTTGTGCTCTGGATTCTGATGTAAATTGTTAACACTCTTTTATCAGCAATAGAAAGGAAATCTTAGGGACTAGAGGCTACTTTGTTCTATTCAAGGGAGGGAGGAAGGGGCCCCAAACCAAAGGACTTAGGAGAAGGTAGAGAAGATGGGAAAGGCAGCTATGGCAGTAATTGAGGAAGTGCTCTTCACACTCGACGGGGCCAAGAGGACGGGAGGAGAAAAGAGCAGCAGAAGGGATGCAGCTTGAATCTTGAAATATGGTGTCTGTGTAGTTATGACTGTCAAGGGCATCAGTCTTTTCAGTCTCATGGTGGTGATGGACTCAGAAAAAGAGTTTGTTTTTTTTTTCTTCACCCCCACACCGTAATCACGTTTTGTTTCCTTTCTTAAGACACATAATTACTCTGAAAACTGTTGGAATTAACTTTAAAATGCTTGGGATTTTTCAGTTTACTCAAGTAATAGGTTTTTTTTTTTTTAACAAATGCCTCTTTTATCACATTTTTCTTAATATTTGTGAGAAAACAAATGTTGAGAAGAGTATAAGTCTCTTGCTGGTAGAATTTCTGTTCTCTGAATGTGCACTACAGTACCTAATAGTTAAAACGTCTCATCAGTATTCCATTTGGAAGTCTTATCTCATTTTGTTTAATGAGCAGAGCAGGCTGAATTTCTAGATTATGAATATGCTTAGCTTTGTATCCTTCTACTGTACCCTGTTTTATCTGCAGTGCTAAAACAGTGCCTAGCACATCCTAGGTGCTCAATAAATATTTGCTGAATTAATTACCTCATGGATATTCTAAAACATTATTGAGATCTATTAGTGAGCTGCAAAATCAATTTAGTGTGCCCCAACTGGCATATTTTTGATAAATGAAATAGAAAAGGAAATGTAAAGAACACTGCACAGCTAGGGTAGTATTTTGTGGAAGCTCTTTCTGTTAGCTTATATATGTGAGTGCTAGGTCATGATCTGTTTTGCGAGTGATTAAAATCATTTCAGTGAGTCGTGGCTGTTATTAAAAAATACCAAATAGAATAAGATAAAATAGAATGGGATAAAAAACATCAGAAGTTATTACATGTAATAAGTATTTGTTTCATGAAACTTTTTGTTACACATTATAAATGTATATCTAATGGACTGTAATGCAAGTTAATTTCCTATTGTGGGAAGAATTTTAAAAAGTTGAAAAATACTGCTTTAGGATCAGGCCTCTGAGTTGCTCAACTCTGTAGGAGATGGTCCATGGAGCTGTGCTCTACGGAGCATATTTATCAGGCTACAGTGAGAAAGGGGTCCCTGTGGAGTTATGCAGCACAGGAGCCCTGCTCTAGTATATCTGTGATGAATACTCTCTCTTATACCTGTGCCCATGGGTCTTGGATAGATACTCCGGACTTCCCTGGACTAGCTCCAACCCCAGGAATACCTCAGCAACTCCTTCAGACTTCTGTTGTCTAGTTCCACTTTTCATCTGTAAAAAGGTGAGTTGTGACTTTGAATTTGCAAGTAGTATAAGGCTTAGAAATAATTTTTACTTTACTCTTGGCTTGGCTGGCGTTAGTGTTGTTTGATAGAAGTTCCTAGAAGGTAAGACTTTTATTTGTGATTTGAATTATTTAGTACTATATGCCTGAAAAAATGAAATCCATTTTGATGACACCATAAGAATATTTTTTAGCATTATTTTTATGACTCAAACATTGTAGAATTAACATTACTCCATAGAATCTGGAGTTACGTTTTGTAACTGTGTAAATGTTTTTTGGACCACTTGATTTTAGTAAATAATAGCTTAGGCATCTTCTAGAGAACTGAAGGATTTCTAGTGGCTTTATAAGTGAGCTCAATGTATTGTAATGGAATAAAATTCTCCCAATTTCCACACTGGGACAATTTATTTCTTGAAAGGTACAAAATAGATCACTGAACCAGCAAACATATCACCACTCTAAGTTCTGTTATCACCTTTGATTACATAGACTCAACGTCTACAGCTGAACATATTTTAACTCCTTTTTTTTTTTTTAATACAAGGAAACGTTAAACCTGGAATACGTAAACAAAATAAGTGGTGTAACCCTGATATTAGGAGACCTTCTTAAACAACAAGACATTGAGTATATTAAGAATATCTTACAGCAAAGAATAAATGGCTCATTTGGCAAAAATTTACTAAAATGGTAGACATAGATTTTTAAGCACACAATCCAGAATTTAGTATAGTTCTGTTGTTTGGTTAAAAAACAAGTGCAGAGGACAATTTTTAAACTATAAACTTTGTGCATCAGATGGGGGATAAAATCTAAGCATTTAAAAATTTGAGTGAAAATACTTTCACTAGCAACTCATATTTATTCAGTCACAGCCTTCAAGGAGGCTCTTCCTTTTTCTTCAGTCTACATTAACCTATACAACACTGAATTATTTCTATACAAACCTCTCATCTCCTGAGAAGGATACTTTATAGTATAATCCACCCTTGAGCATTTTTATCCCTTAATCTTTCTGCCCCTGTAGCTTCATCTAGAAAAAACAGGGATGACAACTCCCTTTATTTTCTTTACTGCTATGTTCCAAGAACAAATGAACAAACAGGACATAAAAAGCAAACTCATTACTTTGTAGTCGTTTACCCCAAGTGTTCTTTTGTGGTCTCACTATTTCATTGTCTTATACCTACCATATTAATGGCTGTCCTGAGTTTCAATCAAATGTATTTTGTGATGAAAGAAAACTTCCTTTTGCAGTTAAAAAAATATAAGTATATAAATACTCAAGAACATTTATTTGTAGGCTTATTTATATTCTTGTCATGTATATCTTTAAGAGTTAAGGCAAATAAATGTTTGAATTATTTTCTCTTCTGGCACAAACCCATACTGTGTCCCCTCAGAGGATTAAATTTTCATATGTTTAAAGAGCTGATTAAATGTTTTTTTAAATTAGGAAAAAATAAGAGAACATAAAAGTCATTTTAAAGTGAAAAAAGTTATGTTGTGTTGAATGACTTAATGACTTTATCATATTGGAAGAAGGTAGAGTTGCTAATAAGTATGTTGGCAGAATAATCTAAATCTTTTTCCTTCTTTGAAAATTGTGAAATACTGCAGGGCAAAGGAAAGGATGGGTTACTGTGTGGATATGAACAGGGCTAAGTCCTCTGTAGAGGCTTGGGTTACTGGCATGTATTTTTGTTATCTGGTAAGCAGGTGTGCAGTAGTCAGAGGCCTAAAGAGGCCTGGGCATTTTGAAGTTTGCCAGGCAAGGGCACTTGATTTTGGAGTCTTCCTTAAGTCATCATATTATAGGACATGTGCTATAGCTACTCATATGCTGAAATGCATCTCTCTTTAAAAATGGAAAGTTGCTTTAAATGTCTCCTACTGATGGATTTCCAGAACACACCTGCATTTGGCAGTTTGAGTGTATGGACTGAGATTGGGAACTTTGGGATTTGGTTGCCAGATCCAACAGAGATTTGCTTTACAACTTGAGGAATGTTACCAAGTATCCTACTGGTCAGTTTCTAAGTCTGTTACATGGAAATATTAAACTTTATCTGTAATTTGATATTGAAAAAGCCAGTGGAAAACTGTAAACTTTAAAATGCAAAGTATTCTGAAGCTTTAGTGGAAAGGCAACTTGAAAACACAAAGTAGAATTAATAAAGCCTTGTATATTCATAAGTTTTAGAAATTCTTCAAAGTATTTAATATCTTTTATCTAATTTTGTTACTATCTTTGCCTTCAATTCCCATACTTAAGTTGTATGTTTTAACTGCACCCCATAGAATTCACATACAGGCCTAAAAATCAATATTTGGATTGTTTTGCATAGGAAGACTCTCCTTAAAAGAAGATTTAAAAACAGATGACCAATGGAACTAAGCATTTTTCAGAGGAAGTTATTTCTTATCTTGTTAATGTCTTAAGGTAATATTTTTGAACTCTTACTTAGAAGAGTGGAAAAAGGTACTGGATTGAGCAAGAAGTCACCTGAGTTGTGTCTAAGCTCTGTAACCACAGAGTACAGTTGGACCACGTTACCTGTTGGTTTCTTTCATCCTCACTGTGCTACCATGCTTGGAATGACATGACTAGCATCTACATCTCTTTTAAAGGCCTACTGACACGTCACCTACTAGGAAACCCATTCTAATTTGAGTGAGGTGATACTTAATTAAAAGAAAGGTTACCAAATGTGATTCACTAACAAGGGGCAGTTTTCTTGACATTTTGGGTATTTCTTCTTCTGCACTGACATAAAAATTCTAGTCATATTTGCTATAATATTGGCAAAAATAACTGATTTTCATCTGAAGTATATCAATAGTTAACAAATGTGGCTTTTAACATGCATTAATGTGATTTAATTCATTATCTATTGAACATTTTAAAAGATTTTGAAAGGGAACACAATACTTTTGAGCACTAAATGTTTCAGATGAATTTATGCAGCTGGGAGGAAAATGGATTTTAGAATCAGATGAACCTCAGTTCAAATCCTGATTCAGTTACATATGATACGGAACAGTTACTTAAGTTTTTTTAGCCTCAGCCTCCTGATCTGTAAAATTGAACAATACTTTATACTTTAGAAAACCACACAGATTAGAAATAATATAGGGAAATCACCTGGTACATAATAGGTACTTGATGATCGATAGCTATAGCAACATTTGAAGAATAAAATGTGGTTTTCTTCTAATGTCTTTCTGGTATCATAGAAATACTCAGTAATACTCCTACAGGGATAGCTGTGACTATCATTTACTGTCTCATTCTGAATGCCTACCTTTAAGGCTCAATGGTTATTTGATGAATGAATAGATGTCAGTGTAAACAGATATTTAGGCTAGGCAATTACAGTGATGGTACATTCAGTTGACACAGTTCACTACATGGCAGAAAGAAACATGGCATTAGAGACTGCTTCAATATTTAGCTCATCAAAAGTGTTACGTTCATTAGTAAATCAATCCGTTTTCATAACCAGCTGCACATCAGACCTATGCACATTAATTAGCATTTAATTTTATTAGGTTTAATACTTTAAAAATTCATACTTAGATTTTTATTAAGCACATACTTCCTGTTAGTTTACACTAGTTGGTCATATTCATATCATTATTGGACATGTATCCTTATCCTTTTTAGCTATTTATATGCTAACACTTTTCTGACACTAATAAATTTTTAACCTATATGCTTTGACACCCCCAGCAGTAACAGTACAGGTCAGATGTGTTACAAAGATACATGAAACAAAAAAAATAAATGACCAAAACAGTATTAAATAAGTCTAACCTTGACCATCAGAAGAAACAAGAATATAAGTAAATGTTGGTTTTTTCCGTTATAGATAAATTGAAATACATCAATGAAATACATACACTTTGCACATGAACTCAGACCTGAAATGAAGTAAACTGAAGTAGGGGGTATCAAAACTGTATAATACAATGAGACTAAAAATGTCTCATCAAAATTATTTAAGATATGCTCAATAAATATTTTGTACTTTTAAATAGTTATGAACTTTGTATAACTTTTCTGCCAAATACATAAAATAAAATTTTCATTTGTATCGAGTTATCTAAAAAGAAATATGATGAATGAGTGAAAAGCTGGAAGCCCCCTATGGGATAAGTATACTGTTAGACACATAAAAAATAAAGTTTCATGAGATTCTTTAAACTAAGAATATCAAGGAGGCACTAATAATTTCAGATATCTTCTAAACCATATATATATATATATATTTAACATAAGAGATCATTGAATAGTTCTTCATTAAATAGTGACATCAAAACATAACACATAACACAAGATGTGAAGGATGGCAGGTGTAAATGGCAACACTAGGAAGGAAAATGCTTTTACTATCAGCAACAAAGACATGTGGGTTAGAATGCTTTTCCAGCATGATGGTATTATACCTACACACTAGCTTATTATTGAAAGCCTCAGCAGTTTTCTCATTTCCAGCAGCAATCTGGTTTTCATAGCACACTGTTTTCATTGTGAACAATAATGTCTTTACAACCATCTTTTATTTCCTCCTTGTCATTTCTCATAAATCATTAGTGTTGAATAATGTTTTCATAGTCAAATTTTCTGATGCCTCAACACATTTACCTCTTAGGTGGTTCTGTACAGCTTTTATAACAATTCCTGAGGACTCTATTGCACAAAACACAGGTCTTTTTCTAATATGCCTATTTTTAAATAAATTTGTTTCCTTAATTAATGGTGGATGAAGAGATACAATAGATTTGGGTTCAAAACCTTAATGTCAATGGTAAAAATGGTTTAATTCTGTAAGAAAATCAAAAAACAATTTCAAGATTAAAAATTCTGGAAATCAGGTTTTCAAGCCTTTTTTTTTATTAGAAAACTTCAATTATTAGCTTTTTTTTTAAAAAAGGGAGTAGCCAATATCCATTTTTGAGTCTTCTCAAACAAATAATAATAAAGGATAGCAAACTAGGATAAGAAAACACATTAGAAGACAGCTTTCTACCTCGTACAACTTCTAGTTACCTTTTCCTATCCATTCACCTACTTCTGTTCAGCAGCAAGGAAAAAAAATCCATTTATTTTTGCCTTTTTGGATTTTCCAAGATAAACTTCATTTACCTGAATACAAACAAAAGCTAGGGAGACGGCTTTTATATTGGCATAGACCAAGGACATGTGTCACAAACCAGGAAACCCTGCCTTGTATGGCTTATTTTGCAGTTGGGAGTCCAGTGGTTATAAAACCAAGTGAAAGTCGAACAATATTCAAAATGACACAGATTGACAACAAATAATGGAAACACATGAAATCCTCTTAGCTGTTAATCTTCCCAATAGACAAATCCCTAGCATTCTGTAAATAAAATTATAAATACTAAAGAAATGAAAAGAATTTCACAATGGGGAAAGGATCATTTCTTATCATAATAAATATTTTGGTACAAATTTTTAAAAAAGTAGAAAAGTTTAGTACCTTTGGGTACTTTTTTCTAATAAAACCATACCTGCTTCAGAACTTGTTTGATTATAGCTGCTAACAATGCTGTTTGGTATCACTGGAGTGGAGGACGTTGAAATTCTTGACTGAGGTGGATTGGGATGTAAGGAATTTCCTAAAGCCATGCCCGACTGACTGAGCATCCCACAGTTCCCGCTAGCCTGAATCTGATTTATTAAACCTGCAAGATGGTGGTTGGGGACTGGACTGTTACTGTGAACAAAGTTAGTGTTTGCATTGTGGCAGTGCACGGCTTCCCCTCTTAAAGGTATGTTCTGTGTCAGTGAATTCTGAAGAACACTAGAGTTCATACTGGGATCTGTAAAATGCAGCTGGTTAGCAGAGCAAGGCAAAGCAGTATTTGAGGCCCCACAACCCGGGGTACTATTGCTACTCAAGTGAGAGCTTTGACAACTCATAGACTGTAGTAACTGAGACATTGAACTGATGGGAAATGAACCCTGACCCTGCTTCCTTAGCAAGTCAGGTCCAGGTTTAGGAACTGCAGAACTATCCATTTGAGACTGTCTGAGCAAACTCAACACTGTCGTAGGTGGTTGTTTTCTTTTCCGCAATGAGTCTTTTTGCTGAGACATCAGCTTATCTCTTAGTGCTGCTCGACCACTTTGCCCTTCACCTGTTGGGAGAAGCATGTTGGCAGTAGGAGGGAACATGGTGTTTAAAGTGCTATGTCCTTCAGTGTTGCCACTGCCGGCAACAGCTCCAGAATTGCTACTGCTGCTACTGTTGTTACCAGCGAGTTTGTTTTGATTTGCTAGCTGTGCTTTGGCTGCTGCTGAGAGTAAACTACTTGCTGGAAAGGAGGCAGCATTGTGCTGGTTCAAGATCTGATTTAAAGGCATTCCCAGCAAACCAGGCTGACTCTTTACAGAACCACTTCCGGCAGATGCAGTAGGAAAAGCTGCACTGCTTGGGGTATTTAGTACATTACTTATTCCAGCAATTAATGGGTTAGGGATATCCTTGTACTGATGATGTCCATCGGACTTGGTAGAAGGGCTTGATGGCATTGATGGCCTTGGGGACCCTATTGTTGACCTTGGTGACCTGGGTGGAACCTTAATACCACTACAAGTGGCCTGGGGTCCTACAGATGGCATCATGAAATTTCCATGATCTGATGATGTGGAAGATGACCGTGATCTTTGGGGCGATGCCTCAATCCTTCCAATTCCAGTCCCCATCATGTGCACTGGGGATGTCACTGGAGAAGGGGACAGGGAGGTTGAAGCTGAATGCTGAACTCTTTGTACATGACTCCCATGATTCATGTGACCAGGTTTTACAGTTGGCAATGGGAGATTACTTGGCAAAGGAACAACAGCAGGAGGCATGCTTACATTCATCATAGGTACCTGAGAGTGGACATTTGAATGGAAACTGGTTGGATTAATGATAACAGGGTTCTGATTCACTGGTTTACTAGGAATAGGGTCAAGAATGCCAAGTGGATCTTTCTCAGATGTTAATGGCTTTTTCTGAAGAGCACAGGAAGGTGGAGGAGGGGGAGGTGGGCCTTGGGGTGGCTTGTGGTGGAACATTGCTCGTGGTATTTCCATATTAGTTGAAAAATTACACATTGGTTTTTTCATTACTGGACTCTTTGTAGTCAAGGTTGGGGAAAGAGGTATATTAGTCCTTCCAGCCATTGCACAGGATGACTGTACAGGAGAACCATGTAGCATTACTGAAGGTGGAGAAAGAGGAGTCCTATTCAGGTGAACAGGACTAGAACTGGGAGCTCCATGAAAACCAGGATTATTTCTTGTGAAAACATCAGGACTTCCAAGCGGGTCAGTCCTTGGAGAGATTGAACCATCTCCATATATCTGGGAACCTGATGACGCTGGGCTGGGCAGGCCTCCATGGCTGCCACGGAATGGAGATTTCTGTCCATGTTCACTGCTGCCCAATCTCTGTCGGGGGTAGACAGGGTGGAGTTCCTGTTGTTGGCTTCCAGGCAGTTCTTGTACATACAGCCTTCCCATGGCGTTAGATGATCCAATCATTAACTTGAAAGGATTCTTACATTCAGGCATTACAGAATTTGTAATTCCTTCATGAGACTTATTTCTTACTGATCTTGGAGTTGCTGCCCGAGAAGGTACTACTGGAGTTGCATCTGATGTGAAAGAGAAAAAAAGAATTCTGTTAACAGTCTCAACTCTTGTGGTGGGAGGGAGGGAAGGAATGGAGGAAATCAGGAAGGGAGAGGGAGGATGGGCATCTGGAAGTAGGAATCTGTAAATAAAAGCTGTGATTCTATGCAATTAAAAGTAGTTCTATATATTAATACTATTTTAAATTTGATTTTAAAAAGTACATTATTTTCCCTTTGTTGACCAAAGGTTCTCAGTAACTGCTCATTATGCTTATTTACTCTTTATCTGCTGAGAAAGCATGGGCATCTAAAGCAATACATAATGACATTAGCCATTCTAATAATATTTAGAATATGCAAAATCAAGACTGGCAGTCCAGATGGAAATGGTGATATTACTATTTTGTTGGATTTAGAATTTTTAAGAATGCAGTTACAATAGAAAATTGTGATCTATGTGGCATAATATTTTCTTGGGTGATTTAAATGAATTGCCATTTTCACCACAAAATGTTCACCCTTATAAAAAATGCTTCTGTTATCTTACTGCAACCTTCTCAGAACAGATACAGTAATATTTCCTTATCCCAACATTTTCACTGTGAGAGTAAGACTTGATTTCTGTCTAATGGGGTTCCAAATCTTTTATAATGGGAGTAATAAGAAGAATAAATGCAGTGATATTGCAAACTAACCCATGCTTAGTTTCACATCATGTTTCTAACACTGTAATTTCTTTGCCCTTAATTAGTCATTATTGTAAAAACAGCCACAGCCTTTTACCTCAACTTAGGTAAAAGACTGCAGTTCTTTCATTAGACAGATGGGTGTATTCAGGGTAGTATGGCCACAGACTTCAATTCTTTTATTAGGATAGGTTTCTCATGTAAAATTTAGTTGAAGTGCTAAAACCTTCAGTACTGGGCTCCAATTGCATATTCTCTTTTTACGTGAGTGCATTTCTCCTTCTCTGGCTTTTTGGAATCCCTTCAGTTTTTCTGGAGATCAGACAGAATACAGGCAACAAAAGCAAGCAGACTCATCATACAGAATTTTCATTCTATCACATCAGAATTCCAAGTTTCGGTTTTTTAGCCCCTTTCGATATCTAACTATTTTATAAAGTTATGCCTTTTAAAATGAAAATGGCAAGTAAAATTTGTTTCATATGCCAATTCCCACCAATTGGTGGTAGCTGCTTAGAAAGCTGTGTTGGAAAGGAAGCTGAACTCTAGCTGGGCTCCATGAGAAAATGCCAATGAGTCTGTTACAGGCATAGGAGATGAGAATGGCACCATTCAAACTATACATCTGCCATACCTATTTTGAGACTTACATTAGCAAGTAGAGTTACATTCATTTGCAATAATAGGTACGCTTACTTAATAGATAATTACACATTTAAGATTAAATATAGTTTTCCTATCTGCTAGACACTATACAGGTCAAATCATATCATAACAATTACTGAGATAGTGGTTCTCAACCTGGGGTCCAAATAAATCTACATAGAGCACATTCAATTAGTAAGAGAATGCAGTGAACATATGTTTTTCTTGGAAAATGTGGAATTTCTGATTTTATCATGGTAGAGGTTCTTTGATAGAATGATTCCTGGATATAATATACGAAAAGTTGAGACCCAATGATATGAGAGAATTGCAGTAGATAAACTCAACTGAAGCTTATTTTCTTGTTAAAAAGAGATTTTTAAAGTTTGTAATTAAAGGAATAAAATGAAAAACATTAATATTTTGGGCACTGTGCTTGGCATATAGAGAGAACATTAACATCATTAGCATTATCCTATGACTGACCATGTTCTCTTTAGTGACAAAACAACCTACTTGTATTTTTTCCTGGGTATCAATGTATTTATATAATTATCTACAGTTCAGAGATTAAAAATACAGACACTGGAATTTTTATATCCAACTAACAGAATTTAGATAATAACTGTGGTTCAGAAAAAGTTTCTTCCAAACTTGGGGAAAAATAGTTACCATTTTAAAAATAACTGAAATACAAAATAAACAACAGTCAGGCTGATGTTTTGTTATAGAGTTGCAAGTGGAAACGCTAGGCACCCATCACGTGCTTTCATGTATATTCAAGTCGACCTTCCAAAAGAATAAACAGAAACAGATGCTTATGGATTGAAATAATGACAGGTGAAAAATTACTAAGTCAGTCTTCTGAACTTTTAATTATTCGAATCTCAACCTTATGATAATATAGTTTAAAATTAGGAAACTAAAATAAATGCTATGTCTGAAGCTAGTAAAAGGAATCAATCCCATGAAGAGTATCATTGTAAAAGGGAATGGAGGTGTACCTATTACACCTGTGCCAGTTAAATATTTACCTTTAATTTCCATAATTAAACTTGTATGTATAGGTATGACAAAGAAGCGAGATCTCCATTCTGCCAGGGTCTTTAGAAAGGCAATAAGCAGACTCTGTAGAAACTGGTAAAACTGTATGATATGTGCTGCGAGAGCAAGCACAGGTAAGAATATGTCCACGGTAATATGCAAAAATGAAAACATAGTTATACCTCTTCACATGAATGGTAAGTGTGAATCTTTAATTACCTGCATGACATGGCAACTGTTCTTCTTTGTATCCAAAGCAATCAATAATTTGGCCCCAATTTACCTACATCGGTCTAATCTTCTATTCAAGTCAGTTTCTACAACATCCCTTATTATGCTACACTCATTATGGAGAAGGTTTTTCCTATCCCCCTTATATGTCTAAATCCTACTATTTTCTAAGGCTTGTCCAAATCTGAGTTCTGCCATAAAGCCTTCTCTGATCACTACAGGTATACTCATCATCCCTATTTTTCAGAGTTCCATGGGAAAGTATCAATAATCCCTCATAAACAAATGCTTTTGTGTTTAGCCGTATTTTATTCTGAATTAATATTCAAACATTAGATTATAATATTTTAGAAAGCATTCATATTCTATCCCTTACAAAAAGAAGTTCCTCAGTCCCAAAGCATAATTCCACGGAGTACACATTAATCATAAAGGGAAAAGGGTACTTCAATAATGGGAAAATCAAATGGACATAATTTTAACTAAGCAATCAAACAATGTTATCAAAATGGGATAAACTGACGTTATGTGTCTAATGATGCGGAGCTAACATCATCTAGGCAGTATTCCTAGCAAATGTGTTTAGCCTGAACATAAATATGAGGAAAATCCAAACTGAGGAACATCACGCAAAGTTGGCCTGGACTCTTCAAAAATTTCAATGTCATGAAAAATGGAAAAAGACTTGTTAATTGATATAAAGATATGTAACAACTAAATGCAGTGTACAATCTTTGACTGCATTGTGAATCTTTAAAAAGACTGACTTCTTTTTTTTTTTAATCGAGACAGAGCTTTGCTCTATCACTCAGGTTGGAGCACAGTGGTGTGATCATGGCTCACTGCAG
This sequence comes from Hylobates moloch, assembly GCF_009828535.3. Lineage (NCBI taxonomy): Eukaryota > Metazoa > Chordata > Mammalia > Primates > Hylobatidae > Hylobates > Hylobates moloch. The sequence goes on from NW_026652299.1 coordinate 3,398,194, forward strand.
CCTCCAACTTCTGGGTTCAAGAGATCTCCCACCTCAGCCTTCTAAGTAGCTAAGACTAAAGGTATGAGCCACCACCATGCCTGGCTAGTTTTTTTTTTAAAAATTATTTTAGAGACAGGTCTTGCTGTATTGTCTAGGCTGGTCTCAAACTCCTAGCCTCAAGCGATCCTCCCACTTCAGCCTCCCAAAGTGCTGAGATTACAGGTATGAGCCACTGCACCTGGTCAAGACTGAATTTCTGTGAAACTATGAGAAACACTGTTAGGACAATTGGAGAAATCTGAATATAGATTGCATGTTAGATAATAATATTAGATCAGTGTTAAATTTCCTGAATGTGAGCCTTAGATTGTGTTTATGTAGGAGTGTGCCCTTATACTCTGAAATATTTAGGGTTGAATTGTCACAATAACTGTAACTTCTGCAACAAAATGTTAATTGGTAAATTTAGATGAAGGATACTCCATGAACTATTCTTGCAACTTTTCTGCAGCTTTGAAATATTTAAAAAAGAAAGCCCCCATGCATGCGCGTGTGTGGTGGTGGAGATATAAAAAGTTTTCAGCAAGGTGATTTCTGTTTAGTAGATGTTCGACAAATGACTAAAACAATAACACTGCTTTTGGGGACTCGATACCACACATTCCAATCCACCCCCAGGAAAAAGACTACATTTATTTCCTAAAAACCAAGGGAACTTTTGTTAGCTCAGCTTTATACACTTGCAGAGTATTTGTATGTACTAATTAGTGTTTATTCTGCCTTTTTAACTGAATGCTCTGGGTAAGAAATTTTGGGAAATAACCTCACTACATTTTTTCAGAACTAGTTTGCTGTTTGTAATAAAATTATAGGACATACAGAATTTTAAGAGCATTGTGCGTGCTTGAAAAGTAGAATGAGAAAATGCTAGGCAAAATGACTTCTAGCAACTCCTTCTCCAGGGAGAGGAGAATTCCTGAACCTTTCACCATATTACATACTTGTTCCTCCTCCAGGACTGGTGAGCACCAGAGAAGGATGTGGGGCTTCCATGCTTTTATGAAGTGTGGCCACTGCAATAATTTTTCTTTTATGTATGCATAGCTTTGTGACATCTTCATCTGCCTTAACATCTTCTGCGGTTCTCTGTTTCACAGCAGCTCCAGGATCAAAATTAAACACCTGGAAAAAGCACAGCCTTTGTTTAGAATATGTCTGTAAAAACATTTAATAAAAAGGTCCCTTTGTTTAAAAAAACATTTGTGCATAGATTAAGCCATAAATCTGAATAAAACTTTCTCAAGTTTTTAAGAAAGGCAACTTTATATAACTTAGTAAGTACTTCTGCTGAACTCAAGCTTTTAGTGGCAAAGTAAATAATGAATATTATCCTAATTCTAAGACAGCCAAGATAAATATATGAAAAGGTATAATATCTGATAATGTTCTCAATTTTAGATACCTCCTGATGTTCTAACAGTGTAAAAACAGATGAAGTACACTTAAAAAAGACAAAACAAAAAGCTATGATATTTCTACATATTAACTTTTTCCTTGGCTTCATTTTATTACTATGTTAATATTATCTTGTCACTGATTTTGAAAATCTATTACTTGTTTTTTTTTTAAATTTATTTATTATGTTAATCCTTTTTTTGGAATGTGGTGACACACAAATGAAAAGTAAAAATTGTCTAACCTTTATTTTTAAAATTAGCATTATAATAGACATTCACAAAATAATGACCTATTTCTATAGCAAATAATATTTTACCATTTTACATGATTTTACTTTTTACCTTGCAAATGAGTAAAACAGTTTCATATTTTGGCTATGAGGGTTCAGTTTTGTGATTTTGAGAATATCTGTGGCAGATTTTTCAATACCGGTGCTAACAATAACATTGCAGATTTGAGCAGTTACAGTAATGAGAGAAAATATTGCACTATTAAATGCTGAGCAATATTAGATACAGCTCTAATGAAAAGGTAGAAAGGTAGTTTTAATGAAATATTTAATATGAATATAGATTTGACACCTTTGAAAATGACTCTTAGACACGAATTATTTTCCACAATTTTTAAGCATTCCAAAACACATGCAAAATATGAGAATTAGATAAAGAATTAAAATGTATGATTGGAGAAGTAATAAAAAATAAAATTCCAAATGAGAAAAACAAATATATAAAATACCTAAAAAATAAAACACTGCTGTAGATCTATTGTGAAACGGTTACCTTGGGAAGAATAAGAGGACATTCCAAGCCACACTTGCATGTTCCATCAGTAAGCAGGTATGTTTTAACCTGCTCCAAGCAAGATAACAAAGACCCACTGGGACTGTAAAAATAGTTTAAAAAAACATCAGGAAATAATTTTGACTACACATATTATATGAAAAAAGGCATAATTTATAGTCTTACTGTCCTTTATGGGATGTTTTCCCACTAGGGAAAAGCATTTTCTTTGTCAATATTATGTTAGCTACTAAATTATAGCCTTTAACACTATTGTGTTTTCTTTTGAACCAAAATATTTCTCAGAAAAATACAGATCTTCATAGAAAATTAAATAAAACTATTTTGAAAACCAAGAGTAGACTAAAGGTGGTAAAAACACTATTCTTAAGAAAGGACAGAAGCACGCAAGAAAGGAACAGAGAACAAGAAAACTACATAAAAGCAATGACTCTCATTTTAAACTAGAATCTACTTTGAAAGCTCTTTGAGGAAAAGCAGAAATTTAGAAACATATTGAGGTTCAAACTAGAAAGTTGGCAAGTCCACAAAAGTTGGAGTGAGCAAGTCCCTGTTTATCTTGGAATCTAGAACCAAGTTGTCCCTATGTAAAAACAGGTTTCTTTTATCTCCCCCTCACCCATATGTTTCTTTAAAGATATAATAGATCAGTTATATCTGAAGATACACTGAAGAGTCAAACTGTACAGAGAGAGAGAGAGAGGAATTAAGCAGAGTTGACTAAAGAAAGGAAACTTATGAGGAAATAGGGTTTTAGGCAGCAGAGAGGTGCCTTGCAGGTCTTCGGCCAGTAATTGTGTAGGTAGTTCAATGTTACTAAGTTTCAGATCACAAAAGTCAGTAAGATAGGTGAATATTCATCAATACAGATTAAGTACTAATTCAGATGACAAGAGATGTCTCTGACTTTTATTTACAATGGGAGTTATTTTATGTGAGATGGACAATCTGCATTTTAGGACTTTATATTAACATGTCAACGTTCGAACTTAAATACATATTATGCTTTGAAATTATATACTTTTCACTTGAGAATATATTTTAGTTATGACTATTTACCAAAACCTTCACTTAAGCCCTCTGACCAAGTTCATCCAGAAACAATAATCTCCATTTCATATACAAAACATTACAATACTGGACACAGATTGTTCTATCTCTACAAAAAAACTAGTAGTATTTTTTAAAAATCTATTAGTGAACCAGCTTTAAAATGCAATTCATATTTTATTTATGGACACTTATGAAAGTAATTTCAGCATGTAGAAAATCTAAACAAAAATCCTCAACTTTGTCACATTACTCATTTACTTAGGCTATTTTTTTTTTCAGGTGATATGCAGAGAATTCTCATCTTAGTGACGAGTTCAACCACAGCATTGAAGGGCAACAAGATGTTTTTGGAGGTCTGGTGATTTCAATAAAACTAAGTCCGGCCGAGTGCAGCGGCTCACGCCTGTAAACCCAGCACTTTGGGAGGCCGAGGCAGGCAGATCACTTGAGGTCAGGAATTTGAGACCAGCCTGGCCAACATGGTGAAACCCCGTCTCTACTAAAAATACAAACATTACCTGGGCATGGTAGTGCGTGCTTGTAATTCCAGCTACTCGGGAGGCTGAGGCATGAGAAATGTTTGAACCCAAGACAGGGAGGTTTGCAGTGAGCCAAGATGCGCCACTACACCCCAGCCTGGACGACGGAGTGAGACTTTGTTTCAAAAACAACAAGAAAAAAAGTACAATATCTTGTTGATTTTTCATGTGATGCATTCATGAATTTGGTGAAAAGGAACTGCCTAACATTTTAACTTAGAAGAAAGTATATGGACGGAATCCTAGAGGAATTTAATTGTAAAATTAAACCTGAAGACATGAATCCTTAATTCTATTAAAGTACTCCAGACGCTTTAAAAACATTTCCTCTCAAAAAGTCAGCTGGCTTCTTTCCTTCAGTTGTATCTCTTTAATTAATTTCTCAGAGTAATAATTAATGTAAAAAATAGTTTAAAAACTTACAGCATGGATAAAGCTTAGAAGATTGGAAGTAGGTGGAAAATTTAATGTGTAGCCTCAATGCCACCCTGAGGCAGGAGCAGCTGGAGACTAACCTAAAGATTATGAGCAAACTGCACATTGAGCAGGGAGCTATAGAAGGAGCTATACATGTTCAAGTAGTAATTTAGTTATATACAAGCAAACTAAATCTATGCTGGTTAATTTAATTTGAGAGTGTTTTACCTAATCTAGGAAAGCTTGTTTCCAAAATAATTATCAGTATACAGATTTGAAGTTGGAGAACCCATACTAACAAGGATATCAGATGGTATAAAGTCTAGTCAGACTTGGAAAATCATGAACAAGATAACTGACAGTTTCTTAGCCTTTAACTTGGTTTTTGACTCCCAGATTTAATTTGGTTTTTGCTCGCAGAAGTTGAAAAATCTCATCTATCTTTCATGGGAATAAAAATGAAGTGAAAAAATAATTATCCAGATTTTAGAGTCTTTTGTTCTATGCTGAATATACAGTTGCTCTTTATAAACTAGAACAACCATAAGTATAAACATACAACACAGATAACTTGCTATATTATATTTATAACAAAGTATTTCTGGTAGTTTGTTAACAGCACTGGTAATAGAAACTCTGAAGAAGTTATCTCATGTGTGCTTGTTCATCTCATCTACCATGGGATGAGCTTCATATTCTCTGCTTTCTGATCCCTTCACCCCAATAAACATGGATCACATCTTTAATATTATAGAAGTAAAATTTATGTAACAAAATGCTTTTAATTGGTAATTAGATTTACCTCCAGAAACGCCTTACACACAACAAGCAAACAAACTCAGGACAGAATCTGAACTGACTTTCTGAGTTATTATGTCATAAAATAGTCTGTGTTTACATATCCAAAAATATCTCATTTCTATAAATACATTCTTGCTGGACTGGCAAATTCTGTTGAAGCTGGGATATAAATAGCCACACTGAAAGTAATAGCATTAATTTAATAATGGAATGTGATACCTTTTAAAAAATTTTAAGTATGTTTCTAAAATTTTTCATTACATCACAAAGAAAGATTTATGGTATCTTCTTTCGGACACTTACAGAAAAACTATGAAGTAGGGAACTTAGATGTCAACTATTTAATAAGTAAGACTAAAACTTCTTTTTAACAGTTCAGTCATTCCATTCAACTTGTTCTACAAGAGATGTATAGCATTGACATTGAAAAGAGTAGGCACTAAATGACTATTTATTTGTAAGATGCAGAGCCTTCTCCATGACTTTTTCACTTTTACTATTACACGCAAGGAAATAGATTAAAGACGATGCAGAAAAAAAGAAACGTATTTTTAGTTAACATGAGGCATTAAGAAATCTAATAATTGAAACTTCCTATGGATAAAAACTCAATTTTATCAAAAAAGCCAGCTGACACACTCTGAAGGACAGAGTAATTCTGTCAAGTGATATCAGGTCAAGTGATATTTCCAGTATTTTACATTCTCCTGTGAATGTGGTAATGTTGATTGCATGTTTCTTTAAGAAATCTTCATATTTTTCTTTATTCTTGTTACAGAGATAAGCAGAATGACACCTTATATAAACAAGTAATGCATAAAAATTATCTCTGGAAATCTAAGGCAATAAAAACTCTCATATGTTTCTAGCACAAAGGTCACTTTTTCACATTTATATGAGGTGCCATCAGTCACCATGTTTGGTTCTCTCCTTCGTCTTTGGAGTACAACTTTGTAGGTACCACAGGTAATAATAAGAACTTACCTGACATAAAGCACTCCATTTTGATCCACACGACGCTGCCAACCCACAGGAACTTGTATAGCTGGAAGACCTCCTTCCTTGTCCCCTCCGTCACACTCTTTGCCTCCATTCATTTTCTGTATCTGCTAGGGACTCTCCAAAGATATCAGCAATAAGATGATATCCTTATATTATAGAGCATGATGGCCTTCAAAAGTGGGCCAGTGCAGCACAGCTTTTCCCAGACTGTACAAAACGCATTGGGAAGCTTCAGCTCAGTTTGGAACCAAGTCCTTGAAATCTGCCATTATGAAAAAAATCAGCTTCCCATTATAATCTACATTAAATAACCAATATTTAATTCCTAAGGATGGTCTACATGGGTAAAAATGAGTGCTTCTGACTAAGGAAAATCATAATTCACCAATGCTGGTACCTGTCTGAAGTGGGGGTGGGGAGTGTAAAGTTTTTAGTTCAACATTTGTCTTGAACCTTGATGTTGTACTAAGACAATCTCTATTGTTTAGAAACTGGTCTCATTTTTACAGTGTGAGTTGGTTAATATTTCCAGGTACCCGCCTTTATAGGCCACATTCTTTAAACTTTCTCTTTATCTTCCAATCTGAATCCAAGGTGTTGCAGGTTGGTTCATCTGATGTTTTCATGACTTCAAAATTCCAATAATGTAGCCTGAAACATATGTAAATATGTGAACTTGTATATGTAATGTTGAAAACTGAGAAGCTTTACAATTTTAAAACAGAATAAACTACGAGTGTACCCAATCACATTGATGTCCTTTGCTATCAAAATCATACATCAAATTCAAGTTGTTTCCTTCTTCCATCTTAGTCCACTTACTCCAATTAAACCAATCTCCTTGCTCTTTGGCATATCCAACTTTCTAATTACTAGAGACAGACCCGTAATTATGGCATTACATATACACATACACTCAAACATGCAAACGTACACATAAGGCCTCCTTCTAACTTGACATAAAAATATATCCATCACTTCTTATGACCTGTAAACTACAGAGTTGTCTGTTAATCCAACCATATTTTAATAAGTCCTTAATATTATATAACCCTTTGATTCAGTTTTCTTTTCTAATCATTATACAGTTTCAGTCTAGAAAAGAAAACGTTTTTTTAAAATAAAAAGTTAGAAGGAAATAAATTTATAGTACTTTTCCAAATATAAGAGGTGGTTTCCCTCCCATATTACTGAATATGAGTGGAAGTTGTTTTATAGTCAAGAGTTTACAAAATTCCTTATATTATGGGGTGCTCTTTTAATTCCTTATTCAGTTACGAGGTGCTACTTGAGGAGGACATACTAGCTTGAAACAGCCGTAATCAATGATAGTGTGGAATGCTTATAAAGGTTATCTTGATTGAGCTATTAAATAAAAAATCATGGCAAGTAAATTTTTAGAAGATTTATACCCAATCTTGCGGAGAAGGAAGCTTCACAGTTGTTAGTATTATTAGCTTTTGTAAAGAAGCCTTTTTATGACCAATTTAATATACTGTATATAGTTACACTGTGGGATTCATCAAACTACACTAAAGAATGGATAAAAAACAATTATCCTAGTGCTGAATGAATGGGACCTGTGGTTTGTGATAAATATTTCAGTGGCAGCATTGTCCACAGATTCAAAAAATACTATATTTCAAACAATTTAAATGGAAGCGAAGATGATATACTCTGAAAAACTGTGTTAAATGACTTAAGATTCATATGGAAGTATTAAATTAAAATCATTTTAAAATGCATAAGTGAAAAAGCTAATGCATTATTTTAGACAACATGCATTTCAAATATGCATGTATAACTTAATCAAGTAACAAATGAAACAGTGTAAACAGACACATAACTACTTAACTACATTCCTAAAAGTCTGTGTATTTAAGTTGGCCCAAAACCTTTTTTGGATCTCTCATTAGGAAAGCAGAAGACCACCTTGCAGTAAAGGCCATCATATACTCAGGTATATGCCTTATTCGCAGCCTTGGCTCTGAGACAGGTTAAGGGTGTTGTAATGAAGCATTTACTCTCAACTGAGAACAAGGAACTGTGGGTATGGACGTGGCAAACACTGGCAGGCAATGCGGAAAATATCAAAAATTTACTGGGAAAAATTTCGGACTGTAAAGAAAAGTACCAAGTAGTAGCAGTCCCAATGGGGTCTCAAGCTGGTAATTTGCATCGCTGGCCCCAGTCCACTGTGCTATACTTCTCACAGAAATGGCCCACCTGCAGGCATAACATCGTCCACTCACTGTACCTTTGACCATGACTCCTGCTGTTCATGTCTGTGTTTATTCACATTTCATTCAACAGTTAGTGAGCAGCTACTATATGTGCTAGGTACTATGCTAGGTGCTGGGAGTACAAAGATGGTAAGTACTGTGGTCTGAATGTCTGTGTCCCCCCAAATCCGTAGGTTGAAATCCTAACCCCCAAGGTGATGGTATTAGGAGATAGAGCCTTTGGGAGATGATTATGTCATGGGGGCAGAGACATCATGAATGGCATTAGGCCATAAAGAGATCTCTTCCAACATGTGAGTTTGCAGTGAAAAGACCATATGCACTAGAAACTAGTCCTTTACCAGACACTGGATCTGCCAGTGCCTTAATCTTGGATCTCCCAGCCTCCAGAATTATGATAAAAAAGTTTATGTTGTTTATAAGCCATCCAGTTTACAGTGTTTTGTTATAGCAGCCTGAACTACGACAGCAAAGTACTACTTATCCAAAGCCCAGTGTAATATTTGGCACTAATGAGCTACTCAATGTGGAAGAACAAAAAGGAAAGAGGACGGGAGGGATGAGGAAGTTAGGAAGGGTCAATCCCTGTTCACAAGGAGTTTGTGGCCTCATGGAATTTCTAGTGCTTGTGAAAGTGGTATGAACTTTGTGTCATCCTGGACCTCTAGTTTTGTCAAATAGCAACAGACTCTGATGACCAAACTTGTGTTTTTACAGTCCCTTTTCATGCCTGTTTTATTACCTTGCTTTTCCAAAGAAATCTCTTTAGTGGTCTCATCATTACACTGGGCCCATTCCCATTTTCCCTACTTTTCAGCTTTCTATTTGATACCTTTTTTTTTTTTTTTCCTGCCTGCTCTTAAATGTGGCTCCAACTTCCCTGAGACTGGCTGGCTCACTCCATTAAGTAATTTGTGGATCTGCCAGATAATAACATTGTAGTGATTCCTGCCAAATGCTTCCCTCACATTTCAGTAATCAAAAATACCAATATCTGATGGCTGGGTTTTGCTTAAACCAGCAGTTCTTTAACATGGTTCTGGGACAAACATCATTATTGCCAGTAACACCTGGGAACTTGTCAAAAATGCAGATTCACAGGCCCAATCTCAGACTTAATGAATCAGAAACTCTAGGGACAATCTATTTTTTAGTAAACCCTCTAGGTGCTTGTTCTGATGCCTGTTTGAAGTTTGATGCCTGATCAAGACTGACACCCTAAACCGTCTGCCTCTCTTCCCAAGAAAAGGCTAGTTTTACAGCTTTACATCTTTCAGGCGGCCAGCCCTCTCATTTCTTTTGTCCAGGGTTTGGGGATGGGGTATGGCAGGATCATCCCTTTTTTGCTGCTACTTCAGCCTTCCAGAGGCAGCACAACTGTAAGGGTCTTAGGAAGCCCTCATGGCAAAAATCCAATATAGTTATCATTTATCTGTTAAGTGGCATTTTTTTTCTCAACATTCATATTGTGAATTTGGAAAATACAGAGAAGTTTGAAGATGAAAATAAAAACTGAACTGTAATCTCACTGCTGAATAATAACCACTGAAAATACAAAAACACTATAAAACTCTGATTAAACAAATAGGTGAGGATACAAACAAATGGAAAGCTATTCCATGCTCACAGATTAGAAGAATTAATATTGTTAAAATGACAATGCTACCCTAAACAATCTACAGATTCAATGCAATCTGTATCAAACACCAATGACATTCTTCACAGAAACAAAAAATTCCTAAATGTCTATGGAACCACTGATATGCTTTTTTTCAATCATTTGTTTTTAGAAAGTTTTAAAAGCTTACATAAAAAATGAGTTTAATAAACAACAACATCCACTACTCTAATTTTACAATGTAAACATTTTGTCATTTTTGCTTATTTTAAAAAATAAGATGAAAACATTACAGATGAAGTTAAATACTATCCCTCACCCCTACCCCATTTTCCTTTTCAGCCCAATCCCCTCCCTTCCACCCCAGAGGCAACCAGTATAATGATTCTCGTCTGTATCCTTCTGGGTTATGTTTTAATACGTTTATTTCCTATATGTGTATACATAAACAATATTTTACTGTTATATGTATTTTGGAATTTTATATAAATACTGGTATATACTACATATAATTCTGCAACTTACTTTTCTAAAATTCAATGTGTTTTGAGAGCCATCTCTATTGAGGTACATAGATCTATCTCTATTGCAGATACAGGATTCCCATTCATGAATTTTTAACCTTGAAATTGTATTCTATCATATGATTATACAACTATTTATCTATTGGTATATCAATCATGCTAATGGATCTGCACATTTTCAACTCTACAGATATTGCCAAGTTGTTCTCTGAAGCAGTTGTACTGATTCCAAATATTTTCTACGTGTAAATGTGTCTTTTAAATATTGAATCATTACCACTTTTTTTTCTTCCTGGGCATTTTACTATGACATTAAACACTTTTCCAAAACATGATCTTTAATTGTTGGATATAATTTTGTGATAAATGTATATATAATTTCTTTACTTATTTGCCTTTGGTGGACATAGATTTTTCTCCCAAATTTTCACAATGACAAATAAATCTGATAAAAATATTCCTGTACATAAATCTATGCCCATCTTGATAACTCATTTAAAATTATTTGCTAACATAGAATTGCATAATTCTAGGGTCCTTGATACATTTCTTAAAGTGCCAGGAGGGTAGAACTAGGAAAGCATTTCAGGCCATGTTTCTTAAACTTTTGAAACTGATGCATGCCTTCTTTTGCTAAATATTAAAATCAATTCTACTTGCCTTCATGATTCTGATAACTTCACCTTCTATATAGACTCATCCAAGATGTAGTCAGGCTTTACTTTTATAATTTTATAATTATAATATTATAAAAACTAAAGCTTCTCCTGTTTTCCAAATTTAACACTTTAATATTACTATGCTTTTAGAGGTACCTATTTCACAGCATCTTGCCTCACCTCCCCAAAGACCCACCTTGTTTATATGGCTTCATTTAAGCCCAATAAACATAGGTCAAAAAATAAAAGATTTTGTGATATGAAGGTACCTCCATCTTACTAAGACTCAGGATCTACAATAGATCTTATACTTAGGACTTAATTTATGTTTATTTCACACACAGTAGCAATAAGATGCAAAATTGTGTGCATATGTGTGTGTGTGCATGTGTGTATGTTCTGAGGGAGATACCTGCCACAATTCTACCAATGTTTTCAGTTTCCTGATTCCTTTAAAAATGCAAATTAGTCTCTAGAAATGGCTTTTGGTGGACTGAATTTTAGCAACTGGATTTTCTTCTTTACATTGGCTTCTTCTGACCATTCATCGTTCAAATTAGACATCATCTCCTCAAAAAAACTGTAATGTAAACTCTAGGGGTACTCTCTCACACTCTGTTAATTCACTGACACTTTTATTATCTGATGATGATGATTATCGTTTATCATTTATTTGTGTGTTTATTGACTAGCTCTCCCCATTGGAATGTAAACACTCTAAGAGCAGGACCTTGTCATATTCCCAGTTCCTGGTATCATCCCTAGCATACAGTAGGTGCTTAAATACTTCAGAAAGACTGTGCATATTCTAATTAGTCAATATAATTTTACATTCTGATTTTTTACCATGTAGGCTTATAAAATTTTAGCAACACATGTGTTTAAAATGAAAGAGGTTTTTAAAAGAAGCCAATGACTATGCATGTTCATAAAACAGCAAAAGAGCCTTTTGCTCTAGATTTTTCCCTGATGATCTCACAATCTCTGAGTGATAATTTCTGTGTTCAAAAAGTGTGATAGGGTTTCTAAGAAAATTAATATGCTAAGTTTAAATTTTATTTATAAAGTTAATCACAGTTTTATTTACTAAGTGGTTTATAGACACATTTTAATTGGATTAATAAAGGAACCCCTAAAATAAATAAATGTAGCAATATAAAAATTAAACATGTTTCAAGAGGATGCTAATTAATGGAATAGACCTTTTTTTTCTCATTTTGCTTTAATGACATTATTGTCAACCTAAGAATAAACTCACTACTTTATGAAGTGTTAAATGGGTATTTTATTTTACTTTAATTTTTTGGAGACAAGGTCTCGCTCCGTTGCCCAGGCTGTAGGGCAATGGCACGATCACGGCTCACTGCGGCTTTGACTTCCTGGGCTCAAGCTATCCTCCTGCCTCAGCTTCCTGTATAGCTGGGATCACAGGTGCCCAAACCAGGCCTGGATAATTTTTTGATTTTTTTTTTTTTGTGGAGATGGGAGTCTCCTTTTGTTGCCCAGGCTGGTCTTGAACTCCTGAGCTCAAATGATCCTCTTGCCTTGGCCTTCGAAAGTGCTAGGATTACAAGTGCGAGCCACCATGCTTGGCTTAAATGTGTATTTTTAAAGTTATACTCAAAACAAGATGAAGTTACATCATGAAAATAAGTAAATAGCTATTCTTCATAAATCTTTTTTAATAACATCAAATGTCAAATTCTTCTGATTAAATGATTAATGATAAAAATAATGAATTGGTTTTTGAGTCATGTGATATTATGAGTAAATTCTATTAAAATGTTTATAATGACATCACACAATGATCTTGTGCTCAGTGGATGGGAATACTGGGAGACACAGTGGGACAGAATCAACACCCAATTAATTATTGATTTATCAAGCTGAGACTATGTACATGAGGTAAAACACAGATATTTGATATATCTAAATCATGGCTTATACTTTTAATACTATGATTATAAACTTAGCTTATGGAATATTTAAAGATAATTAAGAAGTCCACTCTATTCCTATATTTGCAAAAGTGAACAACTCATATTCTCCAATTGAGAACAAGACCTACATAAAACCTGCCTTTATGCTTATATTCCAAAACAATATATACATGTAACAACAGACATGATTGGATTAAAAATAATAGCATTACTATTTTGGAGAGGGAAGTCTGAGTGGCTACAACATAATTATCATTTTATTGGATAATAAATGAACATATTCATAATCTTTCCATCATTATTGGCTGAATTATGCTTGTTAGAGTAACCCTAAATGACATTTCCTCTTTCTAATTATCTTTAACCCTCATATCAATTATCCAAACAGCTCCTCCACAGTACCTAATCAATCCCTCATTCAACCTTCCCTCATCTGTTTCACCTTTCACCTATTTATTCAAGACATGCATTTTTATTTATGAGCATACACATCTTGCAGTTATATCTTTTTTCATATTTTTTAAAGTGTGCAATACATTAGCCCCATTTTTGGTCTAGTTATTATTTTCATTGCTTATCTTCACTGTGCAGTCACTTCTTCCAAAATATGCCTCAGATACATCCTTTGTAAGCGACCCAATAACTCTGCCAGGCTCCACTTATTCACTCAAACTACCCCTAGCACATTTCCATTTGTTTTATGTAGTTGTACAAGGATACCCTAAAAAGGCAAATCTCTCCTGCCCCTGCCACTCCGTAAAGAGAAATTCTCTAGCTTCAGATGTCCTTGACCGTTCACTGCAGAAAAGTTCAAAAGTTCACAACCTGAGAATGAGTGATCATAACGATGTAGGAAAGTTATATTTTTCATCAGCTCTCAAGGTTACAGAGACAGGCTCCTGAGAGTGAGGCCAGTCCTCAGAGTCAAGGTAGCAGGCATGCTTGTCTGTGCCCATCTTTGGTCAATAAGTTTATTTATACCAGGCCATATTTTGCTACAAAAATTCAGCAACTTATACACTCTAGTCACATAGAAGTCTTCATTGAACTAATTGCTAAATGTGGTAGGCTGCCACAAAATTGCAGTTCCTTCCATCAGGAGATGAATTTATCACTCCATATGCTGAATCTTGGCAGGCCTTGTGATTTGCTTTGACCAGTGGAATTTGATGCATATGATACTGTTCAAGTTTTGCACCTAAAACTCAAAAGGCCTTATAACTTTCGTTCTTGTTTCTTGGAATGCCATCATCACGTGAACAATCTGAGCTAGCCCCACTGAGGATGAGAGACCATGTAAAGAGAGAAGTCTAGCTGTCCCGCCAGTCCAGCTGAGGCCCTAGACTTGTAACAGCACCATGTGGAACAGGGATGAGCTGCTAGAGCTGGGCCCAGACTTAACTGCCAACTCACAGAATCAAAAATATTATTTCAAATAGTCAAACAATTAAAAAGCCTAAAATAGGGTTTAATTTAAATCAATCATAGTATTGAGAGGCTACATAGCATTACTGGTTAACAGCAGAAGCTAGAAGCTGTTTGAACCTTGGTTCCACCCTTTATTAGCTTGTGACCTTGCACAAGTTTTAAAATTTCTTATAAAATGGAGATTATAACCATATAGGATTGTTCTGGGAAAAAAGTTAATGTAGATGTGCCTAGCACATAGTAAGTATCCAAATTGTTATTAGTCATATATAGCTATTAAAGTCGTATTACAGAAATTTTAATAGCACTGGGGAAAGGACCATGATTTTGTTAGGTGAAAAAACATACTATAAAATTATACATATAATTATAATCTTAATTTACAAAAATGCTACTATTTATATAGACATAGGAATAGAACACCACTATACTCTATATGTTCTCCGGTAGTAGAAAAACATACTTTCTCATTGCCTTTTTGGATTTTCAAATTTTTCTATAATAAACATATTAGCTCTGTAATCAGGGAAAATACTATCTTCAAAAAATTAAGTGTTATATCTGTAGAAGAGCTAATTAATGTTTCCCTAATCCTTAGAAGTATTAGGGAAGCTTTTTATTGGAAAGCTTCATGCCCAGTAATATGCTATTATTTCTCCTTCTGTTTTATTCAACTGGAGAAAAAGATATGGAGAGTCGGGAAGAATACCCCATTAACCTATTATGATCTAGATACTGCAAATAAAAATTAAGGCTATCCTTTAGATTGGTTCTAAAATGCCTCTGGGTGTCATGCCCACTTTTCTGCTTGGAATTTTGTCTCCCATCTCACCCTCTTGTTCTTCACTGAATAGCTCCCACTTATCTCAGTTTAAATGTCACTTTCTCAGAAGACTTCCCTCATCCTCCTAATCTTTACTTGGCTTCCAAGTCTTTAAATTAGGCTCCCCTTGTAATTCTCCCACATAATATCCAGTTCTTTTGCTTCACAGAAATTATTACAAACAACTGAGCTTTCTCTTCGCCCTTGACATCCTACAAGATTGCAAAAGAAAAAGCACTTGAGAAAGAGAGGTTCAGGTTAAAGCTTCACTTTGTGCCTTTGAAAATATATAAGGAGGTGGGAAGTGAAGGTCTATACGCATATGTGGAAAATACTTAACTATGAAACACTTCCCTTCTTTAAAGCCAAAAATTGAACAATTACCAGCTCTCCAATACATATCTTTTAAAAAAATTTATTTTTTATATTTTCTGCAAACCCACCTAGGAATGTACTCAAGAAATGTAGGAAATTGTTTTAAAGAATAGCAACAAGTTACACCAGAACATCTATGAACAAAACGATAAACTCACTATAATTCTGAAGGAAAAATTATTTATGATTTATTCCTGTATGTTAGCTGTTACCACAGCTGTTATTTTTTGTAATTTTCTGTAATATGGTGATTTCTCATAAGGAATACTGATTTAAAAAACTTGGCTGTATTTACATAACCTATTTAAGAGTACACCAACAAGGTTTGGGGGGTAATTTTCACATCTTATCTGTGCATTACTAGTATTTTATCTACTCGGGATGCAGCTTAATATATGAACATCAAATCTTTGTTGAAAAATGATGTATATCAATTTTGTTTATTCCCAAACCTGTATGATGAGAATAAAATAATGCAAATTATGTCCATTTGGAGGTTTGCAATACACCAAATGGTGTATTTATATATACACTAATATTTACATACCCTTTTACTATAAAAATATTTAGCAGTCTTCAATTCATTTAGCAATGGCTGCCAAGTTCCTACTTGGATTAATCAATACCAAACAGAAGTAAAGTAATTTATACTTTATATAAAGTATATAAACAAATATAAATAAATCAATACCAAACAGAGGTAAAGCAATACCCTACTAGTCCCCTAGTAACCTTGAAAATCAGGTTACTCAAAGGAAAAATAAGACAACTCCTTATCCACTGAAGAAACCCACCCAAATACACTGTGTCTGAATATGTATCTAGGAACACTCAAGTCCAATCAGTCTCTCCAGCAAATATAATTAAATGTTCAAGATAACTACAGTCTAATAAAGTATTGGGTAAGGTCCTTCAAGAAACAAGAGGAGGAAGATTATTTCTGTGCAGATTTTAGAAAAGGGAGCCCAAACAGCATATAATCTCTAAGCCCCATGAAATAAGTGATGTTTTATTGTGTTTATGTAGCTCACATATCAGGAATGAAACAAGTAGTAAAACCCATGGATGTTTAATGGCGTTTAATGAAAAGTATCTCAAGGAGACTCCATTCAGTACTTGACTGACTGCTCATTGGAATGATGAGGATGGCAGGGAAAATGCAGCAGCCACAGACATCTTAGGCACAAAGTATTCAGGTTGGAGAGGGAGGGAGTTTCAATATAACCAAATGAGGCATAGAGTGTTTTGGAGGATGTACTGAAGAAAAGCAAAAGCTGTAAAAGTCTCTAATTTAACAAACAGATAAGCAAAATGTAAGACCAGTCATACACAGGAGGACTCTGGGCCAAACCCTACCTACAGAAGTGTTTGGCTTGCACATGGGTTAAGAATAATAATATAAGCAAATTAATTGGCAATATTTAAATCAAAAGATTTCACATAACAATTCTATTTCCTGCTTTACCTGAGAAACTGGACAATATGGTAACACTAGGCCAACGTTCCTGCCTTGCAACAATTATCTGGAATGGAGCAGTGGCTGCTCCTCCAGAAAGGACTTGGCGCTCCAGTTCACTGCAGTAGCTTCCTGCTTCATTCTCATCACCTGGCCTCTATAGGCATTTGAGTTTCCAACTTCTGGAATAGAAAGTACCTTGAGATAAGGCTGAAGGTTTCACTATAGCCCTTGACAAGAGGTATAACTTATTTTGCTAAATAACCATTTATCCTACATTTCACGGTTTCTTCAAAAGGGTAAACGATGAATTCTTAGTAGATCATTATGCATTACCAGTGTGTGTAGGAGGGCCAGTAAGCCAGCTAAAACCATAAGCACATAGGTAACTTTCCCAAGGAAATTGAGACTGTGGTGATTCTTGACTTAGAGGAGGTAAAGGGTACAGAGAACCATCCAATTTCAATCCTCTACTTTCCTTCCTTCCTTCCTTCCTTCCTTCCTTCCTTCCTTCTTTTTTCTTTCTTTCTTTTTCTTTTTCTTTCCTCTCTCTTTTTTCTTTCTTTTTTTTCTCCTTCCTCTCTTTCTTTCTTTCTTTCTTTCTTTCTTTCCACCATCATTGGCAATATCACATTATCTTTATCTCAGGAACTCATCTTGGGAATCAAATAATTATGGAATCGAATTGTACAGTTACTCTTTTTAGGATATATAAAATGCCACTGAAATTTTTCTAGATTAAAAAGATGGTTTTCTTTTAGCAAATAAATTCATCAAGTCTTTCAAAGGTATACTTGAGATCTTATAACCTGTTTACTTTCTCCTAGTCATCAGGGAGATATTACTATATTCTGTGTGACAAGGCTCTTCCTCAGCCTGGGTAAAATAATCCTCGAAACAGTCTAACTTATTTTGTTCTACCTCCATGGCCACCACTGGATAACCTTCTGATTATCTGATGGATTTCATAGGTGCTCTGATATAATTAAGTTACTTACTTGGATAGCAAGCTCAAGTATTTCAGTCTTACACACGCACACACACACACACATAAATAAATAATCTGGTATATAAATTAATTTCTTGTAAATATAGATGGTCTGTGTTAGATCTCACGGGCTCATCACTCTTGAGAATAAGAAAAGTTTTTAACCTGGAAGAGCTATCCTGGACCACAGTTACTCCACAGGGTACTCCCACCATTGAGATTTTCCCTTCATATCTAGACTATTGTTGTGTTTGTTTGTTTGTTTTTGGATACCACCTTCCTCTAACTACATCATTACTAGAAAAACTAGGGAATGATTTCTACATATGGCTAGCCAGTTTTCCTTACACCTTATACAAAAATTAATTCAAGATGGATTAAAGACTTAAATGTTAGACCTAAAACCATAGAAACCCTAGAAGAAAACCTAGGCAATACCATTCAGGACATAGGCATGGGCAAGAGCTTCATGTCTAAAACACCAAAAGCAATGGCAACAAAAGCCAAAATTCACAAATGGGATCTAATTAAACTAAAGAGCTTCTGCACAGCTAAAGAAACTACCATCAGAGTGAACAGGCAACCTACAAAATGGGAGAAAATTTTTGCAATCTACTTATCTGACAAAGGGCTAATATCCAGAATCTACAAAGAACTCAAACAAATTTACAAGAAAAAAACAAACAACCCCATCAAAAAGTGGGTGAAGGATATGAACAGACACTTCTCAAAAGAGAACATTTATGCAGCCAACAGACACATGAAAAAATGCTCAAAATCACCGCCATTAGAGAAATGCAAATCAAAACCACAGTGAGATACCATCTCACACCAGTTAGAATGGCAATCATTAAAAGGTCAGGAAACAACAGGTGCTGGAGAGGATGTGGAGAAATAGGAACACTTTTACACTGTTGGTGGGACTGTAAACTAGTTCAACCATTGTGGAAGACAGTGTGGTGATTCCTCAAGGATCTAGAACTAGAAATACCATTTGACCCAGCCATCCCATGACTGGGTATATACCCAAAGGATTATAAATCATGCTGCTATAAAGACACACGCACGCATATGTTTATTATGGCACTCTTCACAATAGCAAGGACTTGGAACCAACCCAAATGTCCAACAATGATAGACTGGATTAAGAAAATGTGGCACATACACACCATGGAATACTATGCAGCCATAAAAAAGGATGAGTTCATGTCATTTGTAGGGACACGGATGAAGCTGGAAACCATCATTCTCAGCAAACTATCACAAGGACAAAAAAACCAAATACCGCATGTTCTCACTCATAGGTGGGAATTGAACAATGAGAACACATGGACACAGGAAGGGGAACATCACACACCGGGGCCTGTCATGGGGTGGAGGGAGGGGGGAGGGATAGCATTAGGAGATATACCTAATGTTAAATGACGAGTTAATGGGTGCAGTACATCAACATGGCGCATGTATACATATGTAACAAACCTGCACGTTGTGCACATGTACCCTAGAACTTAAAGTATAATAAAAAAAAAAAGAAAAAAGAAAAACTAGGGAATGATTTTGAATGACAGCAGGACAGGGGAATGTGTAGGACAGAGTGTGGGAACATGGTTGGGTGGTGCTGTTTCTCAGAAAGCAGCCAAGAGAGACAAAGGAGCAACCAAGGGATGTGGAAACAAGGTCAAGTGGCATTTCTATTATATGATCCTGATATAATAAATGTACTCCAGGTATTATTATTAATGTTGCAAGTATTGGACATCAACTCTATGTGAGGCACTGTGACGGATACTGGGAATCCAAACATGAAGAGAACGTAGTCCTCACCTTAAGGAGCTTACTGTCTGGGGAGAGGAGGGGTGGGGAGGTTGGCATAACACTGAATGATACTTGTTATGATAGGGCTAAGTATGGCGTGCTAATTAAGCTCGAAGAGAGAGTTAATCTTGTTTTCAAGAATTGGTAGGTGTGGTGGGCAGGAGACATCTAGGGCTGCAAGGAGCTTAGATGGGCAAAGAAAAGGTTAGTGGGAGACCTGAAACTTCGCCTAATCTTTGCAAATGATCTCATTTCTGAAAAATTAATA
Organism: Hylobates moloch; assembly: GCF_009828535.3. Taxonomy (NCBI): domain Eukaryota; kingdom Metazoa; phylum Chordata; class Mammalia; order Primates; family Hylobatidae; genus Hylobates; species Hylobates moloch. The sequence goes on from NW_026652299.1 coordinate 3,418,386, forward strand.
TTGAAGATTTTACATTTCTGTCTGTTAATAACATTTCTAATATCGTACTCATTTTTAGCTGGTAAAAAAAGTAGGGGTCTCATTTTGTCAGACTTTTTAACCTTGAGATGTGATAAGTGATGAAGCAGTAATAAATGTTTTCCAAAGGAAGATGTGGATACCTGCCTGATGGCTGAAATAGAAAATGATGACCAGACATCTAGATAAGCAAATGCTGTTTTCTTGACAAAGTATTATCAAAGAATGATGATTTGCTTTAATAAGAAAGGAATATTAGATGTGAGTGCAGTGGAAGCAGAAGCCAAAAGGAGCAACACACGGGTGAGAAAGTATTAGCCTTAGATAAAGTAGTTTAAAACCACTGAAAAGTATGTCCGTTAATAAAAGAAGTCTCTAAATTATGAGAAGAAGATGGCTATGATGCTAAAGTTATTTTAGCCAAATGAATAAATAATATTTCCATTTATCTTATCAACTTCCAGGAACTGCACTGAACACTTTATATATACACAAATTAGCTCATTTAATCCTTTAAATTTTTTAAATTTTTAATTTTTGTGGGTACACAGTAGGTGTATATATGTATGAGTTACATGAGATATTTTCACATAGGCATGCAATGCATAATAATCACATTAGGATAAATGGGGTATCCATCATGTCAAGCATTTATCCTTTGTGTTACGAACAATCCAGTTGTATTTTCAGTTATTTTAAAATGTACGATTAAATTATTTTTGACAATAGTCACCCTGTTGTGCTAGCAAATACTCCGTCTTATTCATTCTTTCTATTTTTTGTACTCATTGGCCATCCCCACCTCTCCCCAAAAACCCCCACTACCCTTCCCAGCCTCTGGTAACGTAACCATCCTTCTACTCTCTATTTCTGTGAGTTCAATTATTTTAGTTTTTAGCTCCCACAAATAAGTGAGAACATGTGAAGTTTGTCTTTGTGCACCTGGCTTATTTCATTTCACATAATGACCTCCAATTCCAACCATGCTGTTGCAAATGATAGGATCTCATTCTTCTTTTGGCTGAATAGTACTCCATTGTGTATATATACTACATTTTCTTTATCCATTCATCTGTTGATGTACACATAGGTTGCTTCCAAGTCTTGGCTATTGTGAATGGTGCTGCAGTAAACATGAGAGTGCAGATATCTGATACAGATTTCCATTCTTTTGGGTATCTACCTAGGAGTGAGATTGCTGGATCATATAGTAGCTCCATTTTTAGTTTTTTAGGCACCTCCAAACTGTTCTCTCTTTACATTCCCAATTTACATTTCCAGTGTACAACAGTGTACAAAGGTTCCCTTTTCTCCACATCATCACCAGCATTCATTGCCTGACTTTTGGATAAAAGCCATTCTAACTGGGGTGAGATGGTATCTCACTGTAGTTTTGTTTGCATCTCTCTGATGATCAGTGATGTTGAGCACATTTTCATATGCCTGTTTGCCACTTATATGACTTCTTCTGAGAAATGTCTGTTCAGATCTTTTGTCCACGATTAAATCAGATAATTAGATTTTTTTCCTATAGAGCTGTTTGAGCTCTTTGTATGTTCTGGTTATTGATCCCTGGCAGATAGGTAGTTTGTAAATATTTTCTCCCATTCCATGGGTTGTCTCTTCACTTTGTTGATTGTTTTCTTGGTTGTATAAAGCTTTTCAACTTGATGTGGTCCTATTTGTCCATTTTTGCTTTTGTTGCCTGTGCTGGTATTACTCAAGAAATTTTTGCCCACTCCAATGTCCTGGAGAGTTTCTCCAATGTTTTCTTGTAGTAATTTCATAGCTTGAGGTCTTAGATATCTGAGTCTTTGATCCATTTTGATTTGATTTTTGTATATTGCAAGAGATAGGGGTCTAGTTTCAATCTTTTATATATGCATATCCAAGCTCATTTAATCCTTAATTGTATAAGGCATATACTTTTATTTTTTCTGTTCTAGAGTTGTGGAAACTGGGATGAGAAATTATGTAAATTTACCTTATCTTTCTTTCTCTGATAATTAATACATCCTTTTTCTACTTTTATTTCTCCTTAGTATTTATCACTATCTAACATACTCTATTTTTTACAATTTATCTTATTATTGTCTGTCTCCTCTGACAAGAATGTAAGCTCTGTGAGCACACGGGATATAGCAGTCATCATAACAGAAAAAAATCCCGGCCAATTTTTGTTTTGGATTCACTAGCTCCTTGAAAGTTGGCTTTGTATCACTTTTTCCCCCATAGCACAAAGTACAGGCCTTGCACATGCTGGAACCAAAAATATTTGTTGAGTGAATGATGAACACTATTAATCAGTAGGCATATACCAAGCCCTCAGCACTGAACTAGTCGCCATAAGATAAGGAAGTACAAATTACTGTCTCTGATTTAAAATAACACAGGAATAGAACTAGGGATGAGGCATGAAATAGAAGCATGAGGAATACCAAGGGCATAAAAGAAGAAGTCCTCACATGTCATTAATTCCATTCTCAATCATCTAACAATGTCTAAAAAATGCCTACTCACAGCTCCTCCCAAGAAACCATTGTATTCTGTTGCACTAAACTTTCTTGGAAATGCCTGAACAATGTGTTTACAACTCTAAGCCTTTGCATATGTTGCCCTCTGGACATAGAAAAACTTCCCCCCATTTTCTTTAAAGTAACCTTTTATTATCCTGCCTAGAGTTACCTGTTTATTCCTCTTTCATCCTACATGTGTTACATGTATGTTTCAGCACTTGCCAAACTCTGTTTTAATATACACACATCCCTTGTCTTATTTATCTTTGTGTTCCTGGTTTCCAAACAAATTGTCAGGTACATAGTATGCAAACAATGTGCTTTAAGTTTAATTACTCATTTTTCTCTCCTTTCAAAATACTAAAAAAACTTTCTTTTTTTACTCTTCTAAAATATAACCATAGATAGAAAAGTTCTTCTTAATAATATATTAAAATCACCCAGTGGTAAATACACACACACAGTGGTAAATACACACACACAGATGCTAACTGCAGGTATGTATCCAATCAAAACTGAGTGGAGGCTGAATAGAATCTACTATTCTTATTTTCTTTTCAGCACAATTCCACATTCAGGGGATATCACCAGTGCCTAGAAAAGTGCCTGGCACACAGAAAATGACTTGTTGAACTAGATGTATTACAGCAACACAGAGATGAAGTAACAAATCAGAAAAACAGTGAACTAAGGATTAGAAAGTTTGGTATCTGCAATTTTCTAGTTTTATAACTTTGAGCAAGACACATTTAAACTGATCTTTAATTTCTTAATTTGTAAAAATAATGGATTAAACTAATTTTCAAATTATTTTATCAGTAGTCTCCATTGTTGAATGAAATGTAAATGGAACTGCCATTAAATAAAACAGAAAAGATTCATTAGTAAAAATTCATAAGATCAAATTATGATACTACTTATTTAAATTCATTATTAAGAATAGGGGCTGGGTGCAGTGGCTCACTCCTGTAATCCTAGCACTTTGGGAGGCCACGGTGGGAGGACTGCTTGAGGCTAGGAGCTTGAGACCAGCCTGGCAACATAGCAGAACCCTGTTTCTACAAAAAATTTTTACAAATTAGTTGGGCATGGTGGTGCATGCCTGTAGTCCCAGCTACCTGGGAGACTGAGGCAGGAGGACTGCTTGAGCTCAGGAGTTTGAGGCTGCAATAAACTATGATCATGCCACTGCACTTCAGCTTGGGCAACAGGGCTAAACTGCATATCAAAAAAAAAAAAAAAAAGAGAGAGAATGAACATAGGTGACAATTTTAAATTATCCTCATCAACAATGTCATTTCTGTATTTTGTTTTGGCTTTACAATATTGATACAATTCTGATTATCACAAATACACTGTTACAAATGGTAACAGTTTTTTAAAAAATAATTTGGCAATATTAAGATTTCTGCAATTAAAATGGTCCAGCAGCTTGAATGAGGAGTATAGAAAACCTTGTTCTCAAAACTGAGGGACTATAATCATTATTCATATTTCCGGTCATGAATATAAAAAATGGACAAGAACCACCCAAAACTTAAATTAAGCAAGAAAACTTTCTTTAATATAGTATTATCATATTAACTTATCATTGCAAACTACTTTAAAGTGCTAAAGTACACATGGCAGAAAGATGCCCCTACATCTGTTTGTACTTAATGTGGCATATTAGTGCCAATGAGAACCCCGAAAGATACGATCCTGAACCCCCTAATCCTGAATGCTGAAATCCAGAAGATCAAAGTCCTTAAAGTCTACAATCTTGAAAATCAGAATCCCAAAAACTTAAAATTTCAAATGCTGAAATCCTGAAAGTCAAATTCTGAGGAAGGGATTAGTGATTTTCACTTGTACGCAAGATAGTTGGATCATGTTAGGTGGAACTATTACTTTGTTCTTGTCTTTATTTGGAAATTAAGTGTGGTTTAAGGGGAGGTGTTTGGGTGCCAGGTTGATAAGAGGTGGACTGGTGGGCTTAAGTTTAGGTGTTAACTCGACTAGGTTAAGTAATACCTAGTAAAACATTATTTTTAGTGTATCTGTGATGGTGTTTCCAGGAGTGAGTCTGAGCGAACTAGGTGGGAAAGATCTTCTCTCAATGTTGGCAGGCACCATCCAATCTCCTGGGGGCCTAGAGAGAAGTAATACAAAAGGCAAACTGGTCTCTTTGAGAACTTGGACACACATTTCTTTTGCTGCTTTGGACATCAGAACTACAGGTTGCTGGGCTTTGGACTCCAGGACTTACACCAGTGGCATCCCAGGGTCTCCGGCTTGCAGATGGCCTGCAATGGGACTTCCCACCCATCATAATAGCATGAGCCAAGTCTCCTAATAAATCTCCTCTCATATGTCTATATACATATTCTCTTGGTTCTCTCTCTCTGGCCAACTCTGTCTAATATAGATTTGGTATCAAGAAGCCAAATATCCTTCCTTCTTACTGTATTCCTCACAACACTATGGAAGAGATCTGTGAAACTGTTCTGTTGCAAACGGGCTGTGCTCAGGTGAGTGTACAAGGCTACTTAATAATGACAGATACAAAGTTTAAAAGCTAATTATTATTGGTGTGTGAAAGCAGAAAATTGCTTAATTGAAATGTCTGAGCAGTAACCAGATTTTCAAGTGACATCATTTACTTACAAAATGTGTAGACCACTACGACTCTCCAAATACAAGTGCAGTGAGTGTTTTGAAGATCACAGAACAGATGAAAAATACAAAAAATCTCCCCTGCCAAATTATCAGTCGTGTATGACTTCTGTAGCTTCACATACAGCACCAATATGATACAGTATGTATTTCATCTTTGCATCATTTCCAATACTGGATGTAGAAAATATGTAAGACTTTTAGAGAGTTCTAATTCATTTTATGCATTTATTGCAAATTCGACTCCATGAAAGTACATTATCACAAGTTGACTTTGTGTGAAAACATTGTGGGTGTACATAAAATGTTGAAACTTCCTCAATAAATAAAGACAGTTCCTTTCTGTGTATCTGCATTTCTAAAAGGTAAAAACCAAAATTCTCATGATCTCGGTTCTTTGGGCATATGTGGTGGTGACCTGTTAAGGCTTTTGATTAATCTTATCAAAATACTTAGGTTGTCTGTCATGGTATTTCAGATGATTGCAGTCATAAAGATGGGTGCAAACAATTACCAACCATAGTAATATGTGTTTATCTATTTCACTTTTTGGCCGATTTATTCATGAACATGGTTCATCTGCTCATAACTGTGTCACCTGTTTCTGCTTGCAAAAATATGTATGTTACTATTTCCTCTTTCATTGTGTAAAGTAGCCTGTGAAGTGTTGTGACATGTTTTTATGTTTATCAAATAGATTCTCTTTTCAAAGTGTAAATGAAAGTCTTTAAAGAATTTTTAAAATTATTTTTTCCAGAATAATATTTTTGAGAATTTGATCTTTTGAGATAGTAACTTTCAAGATTTTAGACATTAGGGAATTTGATGTTTCAGGATTTCAGTATTTGGGATTATGTCTTCAGGATTGTGGCTTTTGGGATTATGACCCAAATGCATGGCATACATATGCTGCAACAGTGGTCTTGCTTGTATAATTTGATTTGGGTATGTAATATTGCGCCCAAGAGTTAAAAAGGCCAGCTATAAACTTAAAAATAAAAACATATGGGCTGGGCATGGTGGCTCATGCCTGTAATCCCAGCACTTCGGGAGGCTGAGGCGGGTGGATGATGAGGTCAGGAGATCGAGACCATCCTGGCTAATATGGTGAAACCCCATCTCTACTAAAAATACAAAAAATTAGCTGGGCGCAGTGGCACGCGTCTGTAGTCCCAGTTACTTGGGAGGCTGAGGCAGGAGAATCGCTTGAAACTGGGAGGTGGAGGTTGCAGTGAGCCAAGATCGTGCCACTGCACTCCAGCCTGGGTGACAGAGTGAAAATATAAAAAACAAAAATAAAAAATAAATAAAAACATATATTCATAGGAAGTTCAAATACCTACATAAAAATTAGTAGGGAAGCTTTAATCAGTAGTCCATAAAAATATAAACTAGTAGCACAGTTTAGTTTTATTTTGTGATCCCCAATGTGTTACACTTTGGTACAACACATTTGAGTGTGCATGTTATTTTTATTACAGTCTTAAAATATTTAATATATTTAAAATATTTAAATTGTGTAGCCGACATTTGGAAAACCTTGAAGAACCTCCTATGAACTGGATATTCTTTCTGGTCTTTTCAATTCCATCATTTCTACATAATCTAGAAAAGCAAGGGCCAGGCTTGGTGGCTCATGCTTGTAATCTCAGCACTTTGGGAGGCTGAGGCAGGCGGATCACCTGAGGTCGGGAGTTCAAGACCAGCCTAACCAACATGGAGAAACCCCGTCTCTACTAATACAAAATTAGCCTGGCGTGGTGGCGCATGCCTGTAGTCCCAGCTACTTGGGAGGCTGAGGCAAGAGAATCACTTGAACCCAGGAGGCGGAGGTTGCAGTGAGCCAAGATCGCACCACTGCATTCCAGCCTGGGCAACAGAGCAAGACTATGTCAAAAAACAAAACAAAACAAAACAAAACAACAAAAAAAACAAGAAAGAATTTATAAAGATGTTTTTGATTTCTTCAAATAAATCTTGTACACATTTACTGAGATTAGACACTCATGGGAGAAGAAAGAGCCTGATCAGACAGAAGTGGAGAACTTGTGTTAGGGAGTATCAAGAAATATTACATTTAAGAAAACATGTCAATCTTCCTAGAACAGGCAGAATTCCTACACAGATAAGCTAAAAACAGCTTGGTATCATAAATCCATGACACCCTATAAACAGAAACATTGCTGGTCTATAGGTATCTTAACTTACAAATGCAATTTCATTCCTATGTAGCTATTTTCTGATAACATCTGTCAGATGTAGAATAACTTTTCACTGAATTTGCCTTCGTTTACTTGAAGAACATATTCTGATTTGAACTACAGAGGAAACTCTCTTAACTGACTTCTATTTAAACAAATCACTGAATTAATCAAAATTGCATTGCCATTTGGACACAGACAGAATGGAAAGAGACGGGAAGAAAGCAAGCAACCTGGAAAACATATTTGAGGATATTGTCTATGAAAACTTTCCCAATCTCACTAGAGAGGCCAACATTCAAATTCAAGAAATGCAAGGAACCCCTGCAAGATATTACACAAGAAGACCATTCCTAAGACATAATCATTAGATTTTTCAAGGTTGAAATGAAAGAAAAAAATGTTAAAGGCAGTCAGAGAGAAGGGGCAGGTCACCTACAAGGGAAATCTCTTCAGGCTAATAGCAGATCTTTCAGCAGAAACCCTACAAGCCAGAAGAGATTGGGGCCCCATATTCAGCATTCTTAAAGAAAAAAGTGTCCATCTAAGCATTTCATATCCAGGCAAACTAAGCTTCACAAGTGAAGGAGAAATAAGATCCTTTTCAGACAAGCAAATGCTAAGAGAATTCATTACTACCAGACCTGCCTTATAAGAGGTCCCTCAATATGGAAAGGAGAGACCCAGCCACTCCAAAAAAACACACAGATGAGTGACACTATAAAGCAACCACACAAACAAATCTGCATAACCAGCTAACAACACAATGACATTATTGATATGTACAGATTTGATCCTACCTATGAATGTAAGTGGACGAAATGCCCCAATTAAAAGGCACAGAATGGCAAGCTAGATAAAGAAGCAAGACTCAAAGGTATGCTGTCTTCAGGTGATCCATCTCACATGCAATGACACCCATGGGCTCAAAGTAAAGGGATGGAGAAAAGTCTACCAAGAAAATAGAAAACAGAAAAAAGCAGAGGTTGCTACTCTAATTTCAGACAAAACAGATTTCAAACCAATAACGATCAAGAAAGACAATGAAGACCACATGTAATGCTTACCATTATGTAAATGACAAAGGGTTCAATTCCACAAGAAGACCTAACTATCTAAATATATATGCACCCAACATTCATAAAACAAGCACCCAGATTCATAAAACAAGTTCTTAGAGACCTATGAAGTGGTGTAGATTCCCACACAACACCCCACTGACAGTACTGGACAGATCATCAAGGCAGAAGACTAAAAATGATATTCAGGACTTGAACTGGACTCTTGACCAAATGGACATAATAGATATCTACAGAACTCTCTACCCCAAAACACCAGAATATACATTCTTCTCATCGCTACATGACACATACTCTAAAATGGATCACACATATTTGGACATAAAACAATCCTTCGCAAATGCAAAGAACCAAAATCAACCAACCCCACTCCTGGACCACAGCACAATAAAAACAGAAATCAACAGTAAGATACTCACTCAAAACCATACAAGTACATGGAAATTAAACAACCTGCTCCTGAATGACTTTTAGGTAAATAACGAAATAATCAAAAAGTGGGAAAACTCTCAAATTAACAACTTGATATTACAACTAAAAGTACTAGAATAGCAAGACAAAAGTAACCCCAAAGCTAGCAAAAGACAAGAAATAACAAAAATCAGAGCTGAACTGAAGGAAATTGAGCCAAGAAAACCCACACAAAATATGAACGAATCCAGAATTTGTTTCTTTGAAAAAATTAATAGGATAGGTAGACCAGTTGCTAGACAAATAAAGAAAAAAGAAGATCCGAATGAACACAATTAGAAATGACAAAGGGTACGTTACTACTGACACCACAGAAATACAAAAGAACCATCAGCCATCACTGTGACCACAAACTAGAAAATCTAGAAGAAATGTATAAACTCTGGAAATATACAACCTCTCAAGACTGAAGCAGGACGGAACTGAATCCCTTAACAGACCAATAATGAGTTCTGAAATTGAATCAGTAATAAAAAGCCCACCAACCAGAAAAAACCCAGGACCAGATGGATTCACAGCTGTATTCTACTAGGTGTGTAAAGAAGACCTGGTACCATTTCTACTGAAACTATTCAAAAAAAAAAAAGAAAAAGAAAAAGAAAACAAACAACAACAACAACAAAAATGGGGAGAAGGGACTCCTCCCTAACTATTCCATGAAGCCAGCATCATCCTGATAACAAAAGCTGGCAGACACACAACAAAAAAAGAAAACTTCAGGCCAATCTCCTTGATGAACATCGATACAAAAACCCTCAACAAAAAACTAGCAAATTGAATCCAGAAGCACAACAAAAAGCTAATCCACCACGATCAAGTAAGCTCCATCCCTTACTTGATGCAAGGTTGGTTCCACATACGCAAGTCAATAAATGTGAGTCATCGCATAAACAGAATTAAATACAAAAACTACATGATCATCTCAATAGATGCAGAAAAGGCTTTTAATAAAATTCAGCTTCTCTTCATATTAAAAACTCAATAAACTAGGCATTGAAGGAACATACTTCAAAGTAATAAGAGCCATCTATGACAAACCCACAGCCAATATCATACTGAATTGGCAAATGCTGAGAGAATTCCCCTTGAAAACCAGCACAAGACAAGGATGCCCTCTCTCACCACTCCTATTCAACATAGTACTGGAAGTCCTGGCCAGGGCAATCAGTAAAGAGAAAGAAATAAAAGGCATCCAAATAGAGAGGAAGTCAAACTATCCCTGTTTGCAGATGACATGATTTTATATCTAGAAAACCCCATAGTCTCTTCCTTTAATCTGATGAAAAATTAAGCAAAGTTTCAGAATACAAAATCGAAGAACAAAAATCAGTAGCATTCCCGTACACCACCAACATCAAAGCCGAGGTCAAATCAGGAACACAATCCCATTCACAATTGCCACAAAAAGAATAAAATACCTAAGAATATAGCTAACCAGGGATGTGAAAGATCTCTACAACAAGAATTACAAAACACTGCTCAAAAAAATCAGAGACAATACAGACAAATTAAAAAAATTCCATGCTCATGGATAGGAAGACTCAGTATCGTTAAAATGGCCATACTACTGAAAACAATTTACAGATTCAATGCCATTCCTATCAAACTACCAATGACATTCTTCACAAAATTAGAAAAACTATTTTAAAATTCATATGAAACCAAAACAGCACCCAAATGGCCAAAGCACTCCTAAGGAAAAAGAACAAAGGTGAAAGCATTACATTATCCAACTTCAAACTATACTACAAGGCTACAGTAACCAAAAGAGCATGGTACTGGTACCAAGACAGACACACAGACCAATGGAATAGAATAGAGGGCCCAGAAATAAAGCTGCATGCCTACAACCATCTGATCTCCAACAAAGTTGACAACAACAAGAAATGGAGAAAGAATTCTCCATTCAATAAATGTTAATGGGATAATTGTCTAGCCATATGCAGAAGATTGAAACTCGACCCCTACCTTATACATACACAAAAATCAACTCAAGATGGATGAAAGACTTAATGTAAAACCTAAAACTATAAAATCCCTAAAAGATAACCTAGGAAATACTATTCTGGATATAGGACTTGGCAAAGATTTCATGATGGACACAGCAGAAGCCATTGCAACAAAAAACCAAAATTGACAAATGGGATCTAATTAAACTAACGAGCTTCTGCACAGCAAAAGTAACTATCTACAGAGCAAAGAGACAATCTACAGAATGGGAGAAAGTATTTGCGAACTATGCATCTGAAAAGGGTCTAATATCCAGAATCTATAAGAAACTTAAACAAATGAACAAGAAATAACCCCATTAAAAAGTGGGCAAAGGACATTAAGAGACACTTTGCAGAAGAAGACATATATGCAGCCAACAAGCATATGAAAAAATGCTTAACATCACTAATCATCAGAGAAATGCAAATCAAAACCACAAGGAGATACCATCTGAAATCAATCAGAACGGCTACTATTAAAAAGTAAAAAAAGAACAGATGCTGGTGAGGTTCTGGAGAAAAGTGAGTGCTAATGGGAGTGTAAGTTGGTTCAGCCATTGTGGAAAGCAGTTTGGTGATTTCTCAAAGAGCTTAAAAAAGAATTACCATTCCACCCAGCAATTCCATTTTGGGGTATATACCCAAAGGAATATAAATCATTCTATCATAAAGACTCATGCACTTGTATGTCCACTGCAGTGCTATTCAAAACAGTACAGACATGGAATCAACCTAAATGTCCATCAATGGTACACCGGATAAAGAAAATGTGGCACATATACACCATAGAATACTATGAAGTCATAGAAAAGAATAAGATCATGTCCTTTGAAGAGACATGGATGGAGCTGCAGGCCATTATCCTAAACAAATACAGAAAGAAAACCAAATGCTCCATGTGCTCACTTATAAGTGCAAGCTAAACAATGAGAACACGTGGATAACAGAAGGAGAACAACAGACACTGGGGCCTACCTGAGAGTGGAGGTTGCGGGGGAGAGAGGATCCGAAAAAATACCTATCAGGTAGTATGCTTATTACCTGGGTGATGAAATTGTCTGCACACCAAACCCCTGTGACATGCAGTTTACCTGTATGACAAACCTGCACGTGTACACTAAACCTAAAATAAATGTTAAAACCCAGACAGAATGCTTACCTCTGCTCTTACTGGTTGTATGATTTCCAATATGAGTTGTGTTTTTTCCAAAGTGGTATGAGCCAATAATATTGGTCTAATTTCGAAATTTAATAAAATATTTTGTAAACTGATGAAATACAAGTATAAAAAGTGAATGTTTCTATGAAAAATAAGTTGAAAGCAAAGTTTTAACACCAGCCTTTTAAAAAATAAGGTTGAATGAAATGAGAGAGAGGAGAATTATAGGGAAAGGAATCCTAAAAATCTGGAATAATTCTGTACTCAGATCACCTTGCAAGTGGCTTTGAGTTCTTGTTCCTCTCCAAAGCGGGGGGAAAAAAGGAAAGTGTTTTATGTTACATTATGTGTAAAGACAGACTGTACTCCAATCAGTAAACTCATAAAAAACCAGTATAAATTTATTCTAGGTAAAACAAAATGTTTAATTATAAGTAATTTTAGATAATTCTCTGTTTAAACAAATCTTTTCAATTAACCAACTATTGGTTCAGATTGTGTTGGGTAAGAGGCCTTTTCTTGCTGTTACAAAAGTAATACTTAATTGTTTGTGAGTGAGAATCTGAATTTCATGTTGAAATGATGAAGTTGTTTAAAGGTTGATTTTTCATTTTATTCTTATTATTTTAAAAAACATATTGATAAAGAACATAGTATGTAATATTAAGTGGAAATATCTATTAGATATAAAATCTCTGAAAATAAATATACCTAACAATAGCCTAAAAATAATTGATATTTGTAAATGATAGAATTACAATGAGAAGTTGATTAATAGACAGTCAGCAAACATTTCTCAAAAATGGATAAATAAAATAGGCAAGAAATTAATGAAGATATACAAGATCTAAACTATAATAAACCAGTGTGCTCAATCTATTGAAAACACACAGGAATGACATAAATTTATAGGAATTATAGATACACGTTTTTTAAAAAACAACATATGAAATTGAAAAAATTAGCAAAGTATGTTTGTTAAGAGCATAATTTCTGGATCCAGACTGCTAGGATTACATCTTAGTCTGCTACTTGCTGTGAGACTTAGTAACAGTTACTTCCCTATCACTTAGTTTCCTTATCTGCCAAATGAAGATAATAGATTGTTCAGAAAATGGAATAAATGAAGATTTGCAAAGGGCTTAGTGCCTGGCACTAAGTAAGCATTAAATAGTAAGCACTAAATTCATTAATTGTAAATAAATAGTTGGCCCCAAGGGAAATCTCAATGATTCCAAACAATTGTATTCACACAGAATGTATGCTCTGGTCAAATTCTCATAAAAATAAAATGCCATAAGAAAATGTTATTGCCAAAAATTGATATGTTTGCAAATTTTAAAAATAGTCATTAATATACAGGCAGCATTTTTTAAAATTATACTTTAAGTTCTGGGGTACAGGTGCAGAATGTGCAGATTTGTTACATAGGTATACATGTGCCATGGTGGTTTGCTGCACCCATCAACCCATCATCTCCACTAGGTATTTCTCTTAATGTTATCCCTCCCCTAGCCCCCCACCCCACGACAGGCCCTGGTGTGTGATGTTCCCCTCCCTCTGACCATTGTTTTCATTGTTTAACTCCCACTTATGAGTGAGAACATGTGGCGTTTGGTTTTCTGTTCTTATGTTAGTTTGCTGAGAATGATGGTTTCCAGCTTCATCTATGTCCCTGCAAAGGACAAGAACTCATCTTTTTTCATGGCTGCATAGCATTCCATGGTGTATATGTGCCAAATTTTCCTTATCCAGTCTATCATTGATGGGCATTTGGGTTGGCTCCAAGTCTTTGCTATTGTGACCAGTACCGCAATAAACATACATGTGCATGTGTCTTTATAGTAGAATGATTTATAATCCTTTAGGTATATATCCAGTAATGGGATTGCTGGGTCAAATGGTATTTCTAGTTCTAGATCCTTGAGGAATCGCCACATTGTCTTCCACAATGGTTGAACTAATTTACACTCCACCAACAGTATAAAAGTGTTCCTATTTCTCCACATCCTCCCCAGCACCTGTTGTTTCCTGATCTGTTAATGATCACCATTCTAACTGGTGTGAGATGGTATCTCATTGTGGTTTTGATTTGCATTTCTCTAATGACCAGTGATGATGACCTTTTTTTTCATATGTTTGTTGGCTGCATAAATGTCTTCTTCTGAGAAGTGTCTCTTCATATTCTTCTCCCACTTTTTGATGGGATTGTTTCTTTTTTTCTTGTAAATTTGTTAACTTCTTTGTAGATTCTGGATATTAGCCCTTTGTCAGATGGATAGATTGCAAAAATTTTCTCCCATTCTGTAGGTGGCCTGTTCACTTTGATGATAGTTTCTTTTGCTGTGCAGAAGCTTTTTAGTTTAAGTGGATCCCATTTGTCAATTTTTGCTTTTGTTGCCATTGCTTTTGGTGTTTTGGTCATGAAGGCTTTGTCCATGCCTATGTCTTGAATGGTATTGCCCAGGTTTTCTTCTAGGGGTTTTATGACTTTAGGTTTTACATTTAAGTCTTTAATCCATCTTGAGTTCATTTTTGCATAAGGTATAAGGAAGGGGTCCAGTTTCTGTTTTCTGCCTATGGCTAGCTAGTTTTCCCAACAGCATTTATTACATAAGGAATCCTTTCACCACTGCTTGTTTTTGTCAGGTTTGTCAAAGATCAGATGGTTGTAGATGTGTGGTGTGATTTCTGAGGCCTCTGTTCTGTTCCATTGGTCTATATATCTGTTTTGGTACCAGTACCATGCTGTTTTGGTTACTGTAGCCTTGTAGCATAGTTTTAAGTCAGGTAGTGTGATGCCTCCAGCTGTGTTCTTTTTCCTTAAGATTGTCTTGGGTATATGGGCTCTTTTTGGTTCCATATGAAATTTAAGGTAGTTTTTCTAGTTCTTTAAAGAAACTCAATGGTAGCTTGATGGGGATGACATTGAATCTATAAATTACTTTGGGCAGTATGGCCATTTTCACAATACTGATTCTTCCTATCTATGAGCATGGAATGTTTTTCCATTTCTTTGTGTCCTCTCTTATTTCCTTGAGCAGTGGTTTGTAGTTCTCCTTAAAGAGGTCCTTCATATCCCTTGTAAGTTGTGTTCCTAGATATTTTATTCTCTTTGTAGCAATTGTGAATGGGAGTTCACTCATGATTTGGCTCTCTGTCTGTTATTGGTATACAGGAATGCTTGTGAGTTTTGCACATTGATTTGTATCCTGAGACTTTGCTGAAGTTTCTTATCTGCTTAAGGAGATTTTGGGCAGAGATGATGGGGTTTTCTAAATACACAATCATGTCATCTGCAAACAGAGACAATTTGACTTCCTCTCTTCCTATTTGAATACCCTTTATTTCTTTCTCTTGCCTAATTGCCTTGGTCAACACTTCCAATACTATGTTGAATAGGAGTGGTGAAAGAGGGCATCGTTGTCTTGTGCCGGTTTTCAAAGGGAATGCTTCCAGTTTTTGCACATTCAGTATGATATTGGCTGTGAGTTTGTCATACATAGCTCTTATTATTTTGAGATATATTTCATCAATACCTAGTTTATTGATAGTTTTCAGCATGAAGGGATGTTGCATTTTATCAAAGGTCTTTTCTGCATCTATTGAGATAATCACATGGATTTTGTCATTTGTTCTGTTTATGTGATGGATTACGTTTATTGATTTGCATATGTTGAACCAGCCTTGCATCCCTGTGATGAAGCTGACTTGATCATGGTGGGTAAGCTTTTTGAGGTGCTGCTGGATTTGGTTTGCCAGTATTTTATTGAGAATTTTTGCATCGATGTTCATCAGGGATATTGGCCTGAAATTTTCTTTTTTTGTTGTGTCTCTGCCAGGTTTTGGTATGAGGATGATGCTGGCTTCATAAAATGAGTTAGGGAGGATTCCCTCTTTTTCTATTGTTTGGAATAGTTTCAGAAAGAATGGTATCAGCTCCTCTTTGTACCTCTGGTAGAATTTGGCTGTGAATCCGTCTGGTCCTGGACTTTTTTTGGTTGGTAGGCTATTAATCACTGCCTCAATTTCAGAAGTTGTTATTGGTCTATTCAAGGATTCGACTTCTTTCTGGTTTAGACTTGGGAGAGTGTATGTGTCCAGGAATTTATTCATTTCTTCTAGATTTTCTAGTTTATTTGCTTAGAGGTGTTTATAGTATTCTCTGATGGTAGTTTGTATTTCTGTGGGATCAGTGGTGATATTCCCTTTATCATTTTTTTATTGCGTCTAGTTGATTCTTCTCTCTGTTCTTTATTAGTCTGGCTAGTGGTCTATTTATTTTGTTGATCTTTTCAATAAACCAGCTCCTGGATTCATTGATTTTTTTAAGGGTTTTTCGTGTCTCTATCTCCTTCAGTTCTGCTCTGACCTTAGCTATTTCTTGTTTTCTGCTAGCTTTTGAAATTGTCTGCTCTTGCTTCTCTAGTTTTTTAAAAATGTGATGTTAGGGTGTTGATATTAGATCTTTCCCACTTTCTCTTGTGGGAATTTAGTGCTATAAATTTCCCTCTAAACACTGCTTTAAATGTGTCCCAGAGATTCTGTTACATTGTGTCTTTGTTCCCATTGGTTTCAAAGAACATCTTTATTTCTGCCTTAATTTCGTTATTTATTCAGTATTCATTCAGGAGCAGGTTGTTCAGTTTTCACGTAGTTGTGTGGTTTTGAGTGAGTTTCTTAATCCTGAGTTCCAATTTGACTGCACTGTGGTCTGAGAGACTGTTTGTTATGATTTCTGTTCTTTTGCATTTGCTGAAGAGTGTTTTACTTCCAATTATGTGGTTAATTTTAGAATAAATGTGATGTGGTGGTGAGAAGAATGTATATTCTGTTGATTTGGGGTAGAGAGTTCTGTAGATGTTTATAAGGTCGGCTTGGTCTAGAGCTGTGTTCGAGTCCTGAATATCCTTGTTAATTTTCTGTCTCACTGGTCTTTCTAGTGTTGACAGTGGGGTGTCAAAGTCTCCCACTATTATTGTGTGGGAGTCTAAGTCTCTTTGTAGGTCCTTAAGAACTTGCTTTATGAATCTGGGTGCTCCTGTATTGGGTGCATATATATTTAGGATAGTTAGTTTTTCTTGTTGCATTGATCCCTTTACCATTATGTAATGCCCTTCTTTGTCTCTTTTGATCTTTGTTGGTTTAAAGTTTGTTTTATCAGAGATTAGGATTACAACCCCTGCTTTTTTATTTATTTATTTATTTTTTTGAGACAGAGTCTCGCTCTGTCGCCCAGGCTGGAGTGCAGTGGCACAATCTCGGCTTGCTGCAAGCTCCGCCTCCTGGGTTCACGCCATTCTCCTGCCTCAGCCTCCCGAGTAGCTGGGACTACAGGCACCTGCCACCACGCCCAGCTAATTTTTTGTATTTTTAGTAGAGACGGGGTTTCACCGTGTTAGCCAGGATGGTCTCGATCTCCTGACCTTGTAATCTGCCCGCCTCAGCATCCCAAAGTGCTGGGATTACAGGCGTGAGCCACCGCGCCCAGCCACGACCCCTGCTTTTTATTGCTTTCCATTTGCTTGTAAATATTGCTCTATCCCTTTATTTTGAACCTATGTGTGTCCTTGAACATGAGCTGGGCCTCCTGAATACAGCATACCGATGGGTTTTGACTCTTCATCCAATTTGCCAGTCTGTGTCTTTTAATTGGGGCATTTAGTCTGTTTACATTTAAGGGTAACATTGTTATGTCTGAATTTGATCCTCTCATTATGATGTTAGCTGGTTATTTTGCCCATTAGTTGATGCAGTTTCTTCATAGTGTCGATGGTCTTCACAATTTGGTATGTTTTTGCAGTGGCTGGTATCGGTTCTTCATTTCTATGTTTAGTGCTTCCTTCAGGAGCTCTTGTAAGGCAGGCCTGGTGGTGACGAAATCTCTTAGCATTTGCTTGTCTGTAAAGGATTTTATTTTTCCTTCACTTATGAAGCTTAGTTCGGCTGGATACGAAATTCTGGGTTGAAAATTCTTTTCTTTAAGAATGTTGAATATTGGCCTCCACTCTCTTCTGGATTTTAGGGTTTCTGCTGAGAGATCTGCTGTTAGTCTGATGGGTTTCCCTTTGTGGGTAACCCGACCCTTCTCTCTGGCTGCCCTTAACATTTTTTCCATCATTTCAACTTTGGTGAATCTGACAATTATGTGTCTTGGGGTTGCTCTTCTCGAGGAGTATCTTTGCAGTGTTCTCTGTATTTCCTGAATTTGAATGTTGGCCTGTCTTGCTAGGTTGGGGAAGTTCTCCTGGATAACATCCTGCAGAGTGTTTTCCAACTTGGTTCCATTCTCCCTGTCACTTTCAGGTACACTAATCAAGCGTAGATTTGGTCTTTTCACATAGTCCCATATTTCTTGGAGGCTTTGTTTCTTTTCATTCTTTTTTATCTAATCTTGTCTTCTCACTTTATTTCATTAAATTGATCTTCAATCTCTGATATCCTTTCTTCCACTTGATCATTTTGGCTATTGATACTTGTGTATGCTTCACGAAGTTCTCGTGCTGTGTTTTTCAGCTCCATCAGGTCATTTATCTTCTTCTCTAAAGTGGTTACTCTAGTTAGCCATTTGTCTAACCTTTGTTCAAGGTTCTTAGCGTCCTTGAATTGGGTTAGAACACGCTCCTTTAGCTCAGAGGAGTTTGTTATTACCCACCTTCTGAAGCCAACTCTGTCAATTCGTCAAACTCATTCTCTGTCCAATTCTGTTCCCTTGGTAGTAAGGAGTTGTGATCCTTTGAAGGAGAAGAGGCATCCTGGCTTTTGGAATTTTCAGCCTTTTTGCGCTGGTTTCTCCCCATCTTCATGGATTTATCTACCTTTGGTCTTTGTGTTGGTGACCTTCAGATGGGGTCTCTGAATGGATTTCCTTTTTGTTGATGTTGATGCTATTCCTTTCTGTTTGTTAGTTTTCCTTGTAACAGTCTGGCCCCTCTGCTGCAGGTCTGCTGGAGTTTGCTGGAGGTCCACTCCAGACCCTGTTTGCCTGGGTATCACCAGCAGAGGCTTCAGAACAGCAAAGATTGCTGCCTGTTCCTTCCTCTGGAAGCTTCTTCCCAGAGGGGCACCTGTCAGATGCCTGCCAGAGCTCTTCTGTATGAGGTGTTTGTCAGCCCCTACTGAAAGGTATCTCCCAGTCAGGATACATGGGGCTCAGGGACCCACTTGAGGAGGCAGTCTGACCCTTATCAGAGCTCAAACGCTGTGCTGGGAGATACGCTGATGTTTTCAGAGCTGTCGGGCAGGGACATTTAAGTCTGCTGAAGCTGCACCGGCAACCGCCCCTTCCCCCAGGTGCTGTGTCCCAGGGTGATGGAATTTTTATCTGTAAGCCCCTGACTGGGGTTACTGCCTTTCTTTCAGAGATGCCCTGCCCAGAGAGGAGGAATCTAGAGAGGCAGTCTGGCCACAGCAGCCTTGCTGAGCTGCGGTGGGCTCCGCCCAGTTCGAACTTCCTGGCAGCTTTGTTTACACTATGAGGGTAAAACTGCCTACCCAAGCCTCAGCAATGGTGGATGCCCCTCTCCCCAACAAGCTCGAGTGTCCCAGGTGGACCTCAGACTGCTGTGCTGGTAGCGAGAATTTCAAGCCAGTGGATTTTAGCTTGCTGGGCTCCCTGGGGGTGGGACCTGCCAAGCCAGATCACTTGGCTCCCTGGCTTCTGCTCCCTTTCCAAGAGAGTGAACGTGTTCTGTCTCACTGGCATTCCAGGCGCCACTGGGGTATGAAAAAAACACTTCTGCAGCTAGCTTGGTGTCTGCCCAAACGGCCGCCCAGTTTTGTGCTTGAAACCCAGGACCCTGTTGGCGTAGGCACTAAGGGAATCTCCTGGTCTGTGGATTGCAAAGACCATGGGAAAAGCGCAATATCTGGGCCAGAGGTCACTGTTCCTCATGGCACAGCCCCTCGTGGCTTCCCTTGGCTACAGGAGGGAAATACCCTGACCCCTTGTGCTTCCCAGGTGAGGCGATGCCCCACCCTGCTTTGGCTTGCCCTCCACGGGCTGCACCCACTGTCCAACTAGTCCAACTAGTCCCAATGAGATGAACCAGGTAGCTCAGTTGGAAATGCAGAAATCACTTGCCTTATGTGTTGAGCTGCAGACCGGAGCTGTTCCTATTCAGCCATCTTGAGATTAAACCTTTCACAGGCAGTATTAAAATTCAATTTGAGGATAGTGATCACAAATTTGTGGCAGAATTCAAAATGTGACTTAATCTAGCAGAACATCACTTTTCATGGGTGTAGTGGCTCATGCCTGTAATCCCAGCATTTTGGGAGGCCAAGACAGGTGGATCACTTGAGCCCAGGAATTCAAGACCAGCCTCGGCAAAATGGCAAAACCCTGTCACTACCAAAAATACAAAAACGTTAGCTGGGCGTGGTGGTGTGTGCCTGTGGTCACAGCTACTTGGGAGGCTGAGGTGGGGGATCGCTTGAGTCTGGGAGGCAGGAGGTTGCAGTGAGCAGAGATAGCACCACCATACTCCCAGCCTGAGCAACAGAGTGAGACCTTGTCACAAAACAAAACAAAACAAAACAAAAAATGACTTATCAGACAAGAGGGCAATATGGGTAGAGCTGGACCTGGCTTGTTGAGTATAGTGATAGAAAAAGTGAAAATAAAACCGATCATGTGATGTTTGCAATACAGTATCAAACTGTTCTAAAAACATATACACAAATACACAGAGGTGAGGCAGAGAAGAATAATAAAGAGAATGTGGGAAAATGTTAATAATTGCTGAATTTGTGTTGAACTCTGAATTATTGCAACTTCCCTGTCATTGTTAAATTATTTCAAAAATAAAGTTTTTAAAATATAAGAAAAATACAAAAATGAAATAGGAGATGGGTTTTGAAGTTGGGGGACAAAAGACAGAGGGGTAATAAAGTTTAAGATATGCTGTGTTACTGAAAATGTGGAAAATAGGCTCTAAGCCATAAAAAAGGTTTACATGAAGTTAAAGAAGTTGCAGTATGGGTGTAAGGGAGGAAGGAAAGTAAATTTGGACATATAACAAGCAAGATGAACAGTCTTGCAGGAAAGAGACAAAACGCTGGGGAGACAAACACAGACTCATGAAAAGTATAATAAAAAAGTCATTAAATGCTCATATAAAGGGGAAAAACAATTCAAAACAATTCTATATCAGGTCAGAAAAGGTTAATGTCATAATGGGATATTTCACTTTTGAATCTCTTCCTTACCTCCCCCAGGCTTACATATGGCTTAGAATAACTCAAACTTAAAGCAATTGGGAGAAATAACCGAAATTCACCTTGGATGAATAGAGAAGGACTAAATTTGGGTGAGGAATGGATAGGAAGGTAGAAAGACTTCTGGGGAAGTTGATAGAAATGAGTTCCTCCACAGATGTTTATCTGGAATTAGACTGATCTTAAATGTTTGGGAAAATAAATAACTCTTATATGGGGTATGATTAATAGAAATAAAGAGATAAAACTGTCAGTAGTTGAAGTCTATAGGATCATTTACCTAGAAAACCCAAACTGAAAAATTATGAGAACGAATGAGAAAGATAGGTAGAGTGGCTGGATATAATACTAACATATAAAAAGCAAAGGTAAATTACCTTACTAAATAGTAAAATATGGTGCAGGAAGAGGCAAATAGTGTAACAAGAGAGTGGCCACAAACCCACATAATATGCAAATTTAGTTATGACACTGGTGGCATTTTAAACCACTGAAAAAAGGCTGGGTAATTCAATAAATGATATTGGAGCAATTGAATACCCATTTGAAAAAGAGTAAATTATTTTCATAGCTCATAAAATTCACAGAAATGCATTCCAGATGACTCAGGACTTAAAAACTAAGCCAAAGTAAAATATATGTGCTTTTAAAAAATATAGAAGAATTTGTGTATTTGTGCCATATTTATCATGGCCTTCTAAAAGACATAAAAAGCAAATGCCTAGGTCAATGTCCAACAGAGTTTTTCCTAGGGTTTCTTCCCAAATTTGAATGGTTATCAGGTCTTAGATTTAAGTCTTTAATCCATCTTCAGCTCATTTTTGCATATGGCAAGAGATAGGGATCCAGTTTCATGCTTCTACATGTGGCTATCCAATTTTCCCAGCACCATTTATTGAATTGGGTGTCCTTTCCCCAAGTCATATTACTGTACTCTTTCCAGAAAATCAATTGGTTGTAAGTATTTGGTTTTAATTCTGGGTTCTCTATTCTGTTCCATTGGTCTGTGTATCTACTTTTATACCAGTACCATGCTGTTGTGGTTACTATAGCCTTGTATAATAGCATAATTTGAAGTCAGGTAATGTGATGCCTCCAGATTTGTTCTTTTTGGTTAGAATTGCTTTGGCTATTCTGGCTCTTTTTTAGTCCCATATGAATTTCAGAATTTTTTTTTCTAATTCTATAAAGAATGACATTGGTATTTTGATAAGAGTTGCATTGAATCTGTAGATTGGGGCACTATGGTCATTTTCATGATATTGTTTTTTCAAATTCATGAACATGGGATATATTTCCATTTGTTTGTGTCATCTATAATTTCTTTCAGCAGTGTTTTACAGTTCTCCTTGTAGACATCTTTCACCTTCTTGGATAAGTATATGCCTAAATATTTTATTTTATTTTTTTTAGCTATTGTAAAAGGGACTAAATTCTCAATTTGATCCTCAGCTTGGTTGTTTTTGGTTTATACCAATGCTACTGATTTGTATATATTGATTTTGTAGCCTGAGACTTTACTAAATACATTTTTTAAATCTAGGAGTCTTTCGGAGGAGTCTTTAGTGTTTTCTAGGTATCAGATCAGATCATCATTGGCAAACAGAGATAGTTTAACTTCCTCTTTTTCAATTTGAATACCTTTCTTTCTTATTTCTCTGGCAAACAATTTATGATGAAAACCCCAAAAGCAAATGCAACAAAACAAAAAATAAATAAGTGGGGCCTAGTTAAACTAAAACACTTCTGCACAGCAAAAGAAATAATCATTAGAGTAAACAGACAACCCACAGAATAGGAGAAAATATTTGCAAACTATGCATCTGAAAAAGGACTAATATTCAGAATCTACAAGGAACTCAAAGCAGCAAGAAAAATAACAAATAAGGCTGGGCATGGTGGCTCACACCTATAATCCTAGCACTTTGGGAGGCTGAGACAGGGGTATTGCTTGAGCTCAGGAGTTCAAGACCAGCCTGGGCAACATGGTGAAACTCCGTCTTCACAGCAAATAAAGAAATTAGTTGCATGTGGTGGTGGGTGCCTGTAGTCTCAGCTACTCATGGGGCTGAGGCGGGAGGATCGCTTGAGCCCAGGAGGCGGAGGTCACAGTGAGCCAAGATCACTCCACTGTATTCCAGAATGGGTAACAGTGTGAGGCTCTGTCTCAGACCAAACAAACAAACAAACAAACAAAAAATAACCCCCCCACCCAAAAAAACCCAACCCATTAAAAAGTGGACAAATGGCTTGAATAAACATTTCTCAAAAGAAGATATACAAATGGCGAAAAAACATATGAAAAAATACTCAACATCATTAATAATCAGGGAAATGCAAATCACAGTCACAATGAGATAACATTTTACCTCAGCCAGAATGGCCAGTATTAAAAAGTCAAAACACAATAGATATTGGTGTAGCTTTGGTGAAAAGGGAATGCTTACACATTGATAGTGGGAATGCAAATTAGTACAAACTCTGTGGAAAATAGCATGGAGATTTCTCAAAGAACTAAACATAGATTTACCATTTGATTCAGCAATCCCACTACTGGGTATCTACCCAAAGTAAAATAAATCATTATATCAGCTGGGCACAGTGGCTCATGCCTGTATTCCCAGCACTATGGGAGGCCAAGGATGGGAGATCAGTTGAGCTCAGGAGTTCAAGACCAGCCTGGGCAACATGGCAAAACCCCGTCTCTATTAAAAGTACAAAAAAAAAAAAAAAAAAATAGCTGTGCATGGTGGCACATGTCTGTAGACCCAGATACTCAGGAAGCTGAGGTGAAAGGATTGCTTGAGGCTGGGAGGCGAAGGTTGCAGTGAGCCGAGATGACACCACTGCACTCCAGCCTGGGTGACAGAGTGAGATCCTGTCTAAAAAAACAAAAATTCATTATGTCAAGAAGATACCTGCACATGTATGTTTACAGAAGAAGAATTTACAGTTGCAAAGAAATAGTCAAATTAAATGTTCATCAACCAATGAGTGGACAAAGAAAATATGGTGTATACTGATTTATATATATAAACACACCATGGAATACTACTCAGCCATAAAAAAGAATGAAATAATGTCTTTTGGAGAAACTTGGATGGAACTGGAGGTGATTATTCTAAGTGATGTAATTCAGAAATCAAAAACCAAATACCACATGTTCTCACTTTTAAGTGGGAGCTAAGCTATTGGTATGCAAAGGCATACAGTGTGGTATAAAGAACACGGGATACTCAGATGAGGGAGGGCGGGGGAGTGTGAGGGATGAAAAACTAGCTATTGGAGTACAATGTGTACTACTTGGGTTATGGGTACACTAAAATCCCAGACTTCACCACCATACAATTCATCCATGTAACAAAAAACAACTTGTGCCCCTAGAGCTATTGATATAAAAAAATTTAAATATATAAAAAACTAAAAAGCAAATGTCCTAATACAAAAGACTGGTTAATTTGACTACATAAATATTTACACTACCTGTGCAAACACATGCACAGATGCTGGCAACCCCACCCCCACCAATGCCTGGTACCAGCTGATGTGTGTGCAACCTGCCACACTGCTGTGGTTGCTGGCATGTGTGAGTAAGCATGGATTCTGCAGCCACCGCCTAATGAACTGCTTTGCCTGGCACCATCCATTGGAGCACTGTGGCCAGTGGATTGAGTACACCTTGGCCCTTCTGGTGCAGCAGGTTTCTAACCTTAAGGGGCCAGAGAACAAAGCTGGGGGCCCAGTACCAGCCCCTTAAAGTTACAGCATGCAGCCCATGAGTGCTGAGCTGAGCCTTGGCCCCCTAAAATCTTCCAGAAACAAAGCCAATCAACTGAACCCACCTTAGACCACAATCAAATGCAAATGCATCAAAGAAGATAAAAGCAAAGAAGCCCTATCCAGAGGACAGTAACTTCAAGGATTGAAGGAACACCAAGCCACACTGATGAGCCAGTGCAAGAACTCTGGTAACTCAAAAAAAACCCAGAGCATCTTCTTACCTCCAAACGATGGCACTAGTTCCTTAAAACTGGTTTTTAACCAGGCTTGAATGGCTGAAATGACAGAAATAGAGCTCAGAATATGACTCAGAACAAAGATCATTGAGATTTAGGAGAAGCTGAAATGCAATCCAAGGAATCTAAGGAATTAAATAAAATGATACAAGAGCTGAAAGATGTAATGATCATTTTATGAAAGAACCAAACTGATCTGATAGAGTTGAAGAACACACTACAAGAATTTTATAATACCAGCACAAGTATTAACATCAGAATAGAACAAGCTGATGAAAGAATCTCAGAGCTTGCAGACTGGCTCTGTGAAATAACTCAGTCCGACAAAAATAAAAAATAATAAAAAAGAATGAACAAAACCTCCAAGAAATATGGAATTGTGTAAAGAGACCAAATCTATGACTCATTAGCATTCCTGAATGAGAGGGAGAGAAAGCAAGCAACCTAGAAAACATGTTTGATAATATCAGCCATGAAAATTTCCCAAACCTCGCTAGAGAGGCCAACATTCAAATTCAGGAAATGCCAAGAACCCCTGCAAGACATTATACAAGATGAACATCCTCAACACACAGTCTCAGATTCTCCAGGGTTTAAATGAAGGAGGAAATGTTAAAGGCAGCAAGAGACAAGAGGCAGGTCACTTACAAAGGGAACCCCAACAGGCTGACAGTGGACCTTTCAGTAGAAACCCTAAAAGCCAGAAGAGACTGGGGGCTTATATTCAGGATCCTTAAAAAAAAGAAATTCCAAGAAAGAGTTTCATATCCAGCTAAACTAAGCTTGATAAATATAGGAGTAATAAGACCCTTTTCAAACAAGTGAATGCTAAGGGAATTCACTACCACCTCATCTGCCTTACAAGAGGTCCTTAAAGGAGTGCTAAATATGGAAAGGTAAGATTGTTACTGGCCATCACAAAAACACACTCAAGTACATAGACCATTGACACTATAAAGCAACTACACAATCAAATCTGCATAATAACCAGCTAAAAATATAACAGGATCCAATTCTCGCACATCAATACTGACCTTGAATATAAATGGGTTAAATCCCCCAATTAAAAGGCACAGAGCAGCAAGTTGAATAAAGAAGCAAGACCCAAAAGTATGCTGTCTTCAAGAGACCCATCTCACAAGCAATGATACCCATAGGCTCAAAGTAAAGGGATGGAAAAAAATCTACCAAGATATTAGAAAACAGAAAAAAGCAGAGGTTGCTACTGTAATTTCATACAAAACAGACTTTAAACCAACAATGATCAAAAAAGACAAAGAAGAGCATTACATAGTGGTAAGGGGTTCCATTAAACAAGAAGACCAAATTATCCTAAAAATATATGCACCCAATAGAGGAGCACCCAGACTCATAAAACAAGTTCTTGGAGACCTACAGAGAGATGTAGATTCCCACACTATAATAGTGGGAGACTTCAACATCCCACTAACAGTACTAGACAGATCACCAAGGAGGAAACTAAAAAAGATATCTGGGACCTGAACTGGACACTTGACAAAATGGACTTAATACAAATCTATAGAACTCTCCACTGAAAACAACAGAATATACATTCTTCTCATATGCACATGGCACAAACTCTAAAACTGATAACACATTTGGCTGTAAGAGAATTCTCGGTGACTTCAAAAAAACTGAAATCATATCAACATACTCTTGGACCACAGTGCAATAAAAATCGAAATCAATACTAAGAAAGTCACTCACAATCATAAAATTTCATGGAAATTAACTGGCTTCTGGATGACTTTGGGTAAATAATGAAATTAAGGCCAAAATCCAGAAACTCTTTGAAATTAATGAGAACAAACATACAACATACCAGAATCTCTGGGGCATGGCTAAAGCAGTGTAAAGAGAAATGGTTATAGCAGTAAATGCCTACATCAAAAAGTTAGAAAGATCTCAAATTAACAATATAACATCACACTTAGAAGAATGAGAAAAACAACAGCAAACCAACTCCAATGCCAGCGGAAGACAAATAACCAAAATCAAATGAAATAAATTAAGAGGCAAAAAACCATACCAAAGATCAACAAATCCAAAGGTTGCTTTTTTTTTTTAGCAAATAAATAAGATTGATATACTGCTAGCTAGACTAATAAAGAAAAAAAGAAAAAAGATTCAAATAAACACAATCAGAAATGACACAGAGGATATTACCACCAACTCCACAGAAATTAAAAAACTCTCAGATACTACTATGAACACCTCTGCGCACATAACTAGAAAACCTAGAAGAAATTGATAAATTCCTTGAAACATACAACCTCCCAAGACTGAATGAGGAAGAAACTGAATCCCTGAACAGACAAATAATGAGTTCTGAAATTGAATCAGTAATAAAAATCCTGCCAACCAGAAAAAACCCAAGACCAGATGGATTAACAGCTGAATTCTACCAGGTGTATAAAGAAGACCTGGTACCATTTCTACTGAAACTACTCCAAAAAACCAGGGAGGAGGGACTCTTCCCTAACTCATTCTATGAAGCCGGCATTATCCTGATACCAAAAGCTGGCAGACACAACAAAAAAAAGAAAACTTCAGGCCAATCTCCTTGATGAACATCAATGCAAAAATCCTCAACAAAATCCTAGCAAACTGAATTCAGAAGCACAACAAAAAGCTAATCCACCATGATAAATTAAGTTTTATCCCTAGGATGTAAGATTACTTCAACATATGCAAATTTATAAATGTGATTTATCATGTGAACAGAACTAAAAACAAAACTCACATGATCATCTTAATACATGCAGAATAGGCTTCTGATAAAATTTAACATCCTTTATGTTAAAAACCCTCAACGAACTAGGCATTTGAAGGGACATACCATACCTCAAAATAATAAGAACCATCTATGACAAATGCACAGCTAACAGCACACTTAATGGGCAAAATCTGGAAGCCTTATCCTTGAAAACCAGAATAAGACATGGATATCTATTCTCACCATTCCTATTCATCACAGTACTGGAAGTCCTGGCTAGAGCAATCAGGCAAGAGAAAGAAATAAAATTCATTGAAATAGAAAGAGAGGAGTCAAACTTCCTGTTTGCAGACTGTTTTATATCTAGAAAACTCCATAGTCTCTGCCCAAGACCTCCTAGATCTCATTAAAAAAAAAAAAAAAAAAGCTTTAGCAAAGTTTCAGGACACAAAATCAATGTACAAAAATCAGTAGCATTCCTATACACCAACATCCAAGCTGAGGCCAAATCAGGAACACAATCCCATTCACATTTGCCACAAAAAGAATAAAATATCTAGGAATACAGCTAACTAGGGAGGTGAAAGATCTCTACAAGGAGAACTACAAAACACTGCTCAAAGAGATCAGAGATGACACAACAAATGGAAGAAACTTCCATGCCCATGGAGAGGAAGAATCAATATCATTAAGATGGCCATACTACTAAAAACAGCTTACAGATTCAATGCTATTCTTACAAAACTACCAATGACAGTCTTCATGGAATTAGAAAAGACTATTTTAAAATTCATATGAAACCAAAAAAGCACCCAAATAGCCAAAGCAATCCTAAGTAAAAGGAACAAAGGTGGAAACATCACATTATCCAACTGTCTCTCACTCTCTCTGTCTCTTTGTCTCTCTGTCTCTGTCTGTCTCTGTCTCTCTCTCCATATATATATATATATTCTCTCTCTCTCTCTGCACACACACACACACACACACCCCTATATTATGAGGCTACAGTAACCAAAACAGTATGGTACTGGTACCAAGACAGACACATAGACCAATGGAATAGAATAGAGAGCCCAGAAATAAAGCTCTACACCTGCAACCATTTGATCTTCAATAAAGTCAGACAAACAAGCAATGGGGAGAGGATTCCCTATTCAATAAATGTTGATGGGATAACTGGCTAGCCATATGCAGAAGATTGATATTGAGCCCCTTATTTATACCATATAGAAAAATAAACAAGATAGATGAATGACTTAAATGTAAAAGTTAAAACTATAAAAACTCTAGAAGATAACCAATAACCTAGGAAATGTCATTCTAGACATAGGCCCTGGGAAATATTTCATGATGAAAATGCCAAAAGTAATTGTAATAAAAGCAAAAAGTGAGAAATGGGACTCAATATTAAAATAAAGAGCTTCCGCATAGTAAAAGAAACTATCAAGAGTAAACAGACAACATACAGAATGCAAGAAAATATTTGCAAACTATTCATCTGAAAAGTTTTAATATCCAGAATCTATAAGGAACTTAAATGAACAAGAAACAAACACCCCATTAAAAAGTGGGCAAAGGACATTAAGAGACATTTTGCAAAGGAAGACTTCCAAGCAACCAAGCATTGAAAAATGCTTAACATCACTAATCATCAGAGAAATGCAAATCAAAACCACAAGGAGATACCATCTGATATCAGTCAGAATGGCAATTACTATAAAGAAAAAAAGAAAAGAAAGAACAGATGCTGGTGAGTTCCTGGAGAAAAGTGAATGCTTATACACTGCTGGTGGCAGTGCAAACTGGTTCAGCCATTGTGGAAAGCAGTTTGGTGACTTCTCAAAGAACATAAAACAGAACTGCCACTCAACCCAGAGATCCCATTTTTGGGTACATATCCAAAGGAATATAAATCATTCTATCATAAAGACACATGCACGCACATGCCCATTGCAGAATTATGGGCATGGAATCAACCTAAATACCCATCAATAGTGGACTGGATTAAGAAAATATGGTATACATCCACGATGGAATACTATGACACCATAAGAAAGAACAAGAGCATGTCATTGCAGCAACATGGGTAGAGCTCAAGGCCGTTATCTTAAGCAAACTAATGCAGGAACAGAAAATCAAATATTGCATGTTTTTACTTATAAGTGAGAGCTAAACATTGAGTACACAGGGACACAAAGAAAGGAACAACAGACACCAGGACCCACTTGAGCGTGGAGGGTGGGAGGAAGGTGAAGGTCAAAAAACTACCTATTGGTTACTATGCTTATTACCTGGCTGATGAAATAATCTGTACACCAACTCCCTGTAACATGCAAGTTACCTATATAACAAACCTGCACATGTACCCCTGAAACTAAAACAAAAGTTAAAAAAATTAAAACTTCTCTTCTGCAAAAGAACCATTAAAAAAACTTAAAATTCAACTGATAGCCTGGGGAAAATATTTGCAACATATTCAAGAGTCAAAATATTAATATCCTGGCCAGGTGCAGTGGCTCATGCCTGTAACCCCAGCACTGCCTGTAATACCAGCACTTTCGGAGGACGAGGCAGGTGAATCACTTGGAGTTCAGGAGTTCAAGACCAGCCTGGGCAAAGTGGAAAGATCCTGTCACTACAAAAAATACCAAAGTTAGTTAGGTGTGGTGGTGCGCGCCTGTAGTCCTAGCCACTCAGTGGGACTGAGGCAGGATGATTGCTTGAGCCAGAGTGGTAAAGGCTGTGGCGAGCTGAGATCACGCCACTGCACTCCAGCCTGGGTGACAGAGTGAGACCCTCCATCTCTCTCAAAAAAATAATATCCAGAATGTATAAAGAACACCTACAAACCAATAAGAAAAAGATAGAGAGCCCCAAAGTAAAACGGACAGTACATATGGACAGACCGAGAAGAGAACATGCAAAAGGCCAGTGAGCATAATAAATGATGCTCAATCTTAGAAGTAATCATAAAATGCAAAATACAGTAATAAAGATGTATTGCTTTTTACTCATAAAATTTGTAAACATTTAAAAGTGATTGCTAATATCAAGTGTTATCAAAGATATGGAAAAGTGGTGTTATAAACCACTGGTAAAAGGACAAACTGTTGTTATATTCTTCTGGGAAGGTAATGTATCATTATCTACAAGAATTTTAAATGTGCACATCCTTTGGAAGAACAATTGTTCTTCTTCACCAGGTCTGAAGAAATAATCAAACGTGCACAAGTTACATAAAATGATATGCTTGGTAGCATTGAACATTAGAGTAAAATATACAAAAAACCCTAAATTCCTATTAGTTGGGGAATGAATAATCTATAAAACATTCATACTATAGAGAGAATACAACACTGAAAAAAGCTAGTTCTATAGTGATATGGAAAGACTCCCCATACATACTGTCAAGTGAAGAAAAGTGAGTCAAAGAACATGTTGAGTGTGAAACTATCGACATTTAAATATCACACATACAGTATTTGAGTATCTATAGATGGTGAAATTGGGTTCCTTTAACACAAAATATCTTGAGATTTCAACCTTTTCTTCCCTGGTTGGCCTTAGTAAAACTATTCTTTGTATCTTCATTTTTAGACACTAAAATTAAATGTTAGCACATAAAACATGTAGTGAGCATCTACTTATATATATGCCTAGGTGTTCAAAAGAGAAATAATACATGGTATGTTCCCTCAAAATCTGTGGAATAACTTTTAGAAACCACTTCAGAGCTACATGTAAGTAGCATGAAGCATTCACAGTACTTAGAACAAAATCAATCCTTCCTCCCTCCCTCCCTCCCTTTTTCTTTCCCTCTCTCTCTTTCTTTCTTTTTTTTTTTTTTTTTTTTGAGACAGGGCCTTGCTCTGTCATCAGGCTAGAGTGCAGTGGCATGATCATGTCTTACTGCATCCTCTACCTCCTGGGCTCAAGCGATCCTCCCACCTCAGCCTCCCGAGTAGCTAGGGCTACAGGCACGTGCCACAATGCCTGGCTAATTTTTTTATTTTTTTATAGAGACAAGGTCTCACTATGTTGTCCAGATTGGTCTCAAATTTCTGGGCTCAAGTAATCCACCCATCTCAACCTCCCAAAGTGCTAGGATTATAGGCATGAGTCACCACACCTGGCCAAAATTATGTTTATTTTAGACAATATACACAAGTTGAATACAATCATCTCTTAGTATCTATGGGGGACTGGTTTCAGAACCTCCCACGAATAACAAAATCCATGGCTGCTCAAGTCCCTGGTATAAAATGACATAGTATTTGCCTATAACCTATGTCCATGCTCCCATATCCTTTAAATCATCTCTATATTATTTATAATATCTAATACAATGTAAATGCTATGTGACTGATTGCTATACTGCATTGTTTACGGAATAACAAGAAAAAAAAAGCCTGTACATACATGTTCAGTACAGATGTAATTTTCTTTTCCAAATATTTTTGATCCATGCGTTAGTTAAATCCATGGATGTAGAATCCTCAGATACAGAGAGCCAATTATATTTCCTTTCAATCACAAATTTTAACACATAAATAGGGGTGTATGAAGCCCAATTACCCAAATTACGTACTATTTTTTATTTTCATTAACATGGATTTTAATATTTTACAGAAAAAAAGGCTAGAACATTAAATAGAAGCCTTTATACAAGCATTTGTCTTTGTTTCTTTATATTTATTATGTAAATGTCCTTGGAATTCTATAGACTATAATCCAAGATTTTTATTTGGTGACACAAAATGCTTAAAATTATTTTTGCACCCATACAGAATGAATACATGACAGCAACCTTGATGCTAACATTGAAGACATCAACGTGCTGTGTTTGAGTTTCAAAAATATTCAGCAAGGCAGAAACTCTTGGGAACCTGGAACAACTTGGAGGTTAAAACACTGAAGTTGGCTTAGGAGGCTTCAGGAACATTAAAAGATGAAATGATGCAAGCAATTTTATCTCTGGGCAAATCAATCTAATGTTAATGAAAAAATTTCCATGGCAACCTGATACAGAAGCAAAGGTGCAGAGTAAAATATAAAGATTTCTTTATTTCGAACTGAAGGTACCATTTGAAGATTTTATTCTTTATTGCAGCTTTTTCTTTTTTAACATCAATTGGGATGTTTTAAAATTTTTATTTTTATAATTCTCAAGATGGATACTGATGAGTCTGACTAACCAATCAGCTAATAAACTAGCCTCTAATGATCTACACAGTCAGTCTCTGAGATAGGTTATGTAATGTGTGGGAGCATATATTAATTCTAGCTCATGGCTAAGCAGTATTACCAGCTATTGATTGGTTGTTTTTGTCAGAAAAATATATAAAATTGAATCAGAAAACGGATGTTGACATATAAGTCATCTATTAAACACAGTAGGCAACCTCAAAAAGTAACTATGAATTTTTACACTAAAAAAAGAGGGACAAATGAAAGGAATTTAACAAATATATAAGAAAATAGCCCTGAAACCCTCAAATAAACTTTAAATTTAGATCGTCCGTTCATTTCTCACTCATAATAAACAATTAAATCTATAGATGTGTTTGCAATGATAACTAGTATTTCAGGCATGAACACTTCAACAACATAATATTATTTTTGAAAAAGAAATCCAGGATATTGTAATATGAGTGCTATAATTTAACAGTATTAAGTGACTGATGCTGAATGACAAAGTGATAAAATCCCATGCTAATTCATATTTTCAACCATGGTTTTACATCAGGCATTGCCAAACATCTTACTACTACATAAATTATGTTTTTTGAAGAAATTTCTGGCAGCCTCAATCTACTTCAAGGATACATACATACATACAGACAGACAGACAGACAGACACACACACACACACACACACATACACACACACTCAGAAAGCCACTGGGAAATTCCACATTATCAAGTCTTCATTAGTCTTACAAAATACAAGTGGAAATTTGTCATAAACAACTAAAAATGAAATTATATTTAGTAAAAATGCATGTTATGAGACAATAACATTTATGTTCATCTTTTTCATCTTGTTCAACAATAGATTCATAAGAGTTATTGGGTCATACTGAATCAGTAATATTTGGATAATAAGGATTTTCAACGCCTAAATGTCCTTTTTCCCTTACTGGACTTTATGTATCAGACATAATGCTAGGCACTGGGGATTCTGTAAGGAAGAACAGAGATCTGGACCCTGCTCTCCTGGAGTTTACATTGTAATGGTGCATACAGATCAAACACCAATAACCAACTTCATACGTAAAATAATTGCAGGTCATGTGATGAAAGAAATAAGGGTTCAAGAGAGCATACGGGCAGGAAAGACCGGCTTTAGATAAATGGGAAGTCTCTTCTGAGAGGGTGGCATTTCAACAAGACCTAAAGGATGAGAAAGAAGCTGACCGTAGGAAGAGAATCAGGGGAAGAGTATTCCAGGCAACAGAAACAGGATGCGAAAAACCTACAGAGCTGGACAAAAGCTGAGTAGGTATGTTTTAGAAGCTGAAGGAAGAATTCACTGTAATGAAGTGTAACTTGAGTGTAATGAGGGAAGTGGGACTGGCATGAGATGAGGTTGGAAAAAGAGGCGGGGAGAGAATCATGTATGGATTTATTAGCCATCATCATGTTTTGCTTTTTATTTTAATTGCAATGAGAAGCCATCGTAAGAGTATAAGCAAGAGGAGTTACGAAACCTTATTTGCACTTTAGGAAGGCATCTCTTATTGCTGTGTTGAGAATTGGCTGGAAAAAGCAATCTGCTGGAAGTCTTTGTGATAAAAGCTGACAATCTGATGAAGTTTTGGATGCCTTGTTCATAGCTGTCCCTTCAAGCTGCTTCTCTGTAGTTAACTCTGACCAATAATAATAGGAATAATTGGAATAAGGGGTCATGTTTTCTTGGGGATTGTAACAGCCTAAGAAGTGTACAATGGGAGTGTTACAGTTATTTTAGACATTGGAAAACTATATTTCAAAGTATTCAAAGCCAGCAAAAAGTACATGGCCAGAAATTATATTTGTCGTTGTTCTTACTGAGACAGGGTTTCACTCTGTTGCCCAGGCTGGAGTGCAGTGGCACAATCTTGGTTTATTGCAACCTCTGCCTCATGGCTCAAGTGATTGTCCCACCTCAGCCTCTGGAGTAGCTCGGATTACAGGAATGCACCGGCACCCCTGGCTAATTTTTATTAATTAATTAATTAATTATTTAAATCAACTTAGTATATAACCAGCACACTAAACAAAACTACCCCGGCTATATTTTCTATAGAGATTGGGTTTCACCATGCTGCCCAGGCTGGTCTCGAACTCCTGGGCTCAAGCAATCCACCTCCCTCAGTATCCCAAAGTGTTGAGATTACAGGGAGGAGCCACTGTGCCCAGCAACCAGCAACTGTTATGTGGAAGACAAAGAAGGTCTTGAAGTTATTAATTTACTTTTTTTTAAAAAAGCACTCTCTGAACATACGAGCCTAAAGAGATAGCTGTACAGGTTCAAATGGTTGTACAGGGAATTTTCTAAGTGTCTCAAGTATAATGAAGCCATATTTCAAGAGTAAAAGGCAAGGTACATAATCTAAAATTCAGTCCTTTAGTGCTTATGTGCTTTGACTTCTGAATACTTTCCTGACCTCATTTTGTAGCACTCCTTTCTTTTTTTTTTTTTTTTTTTTTATTATACTTCAGGGTTTTAGGGTACATGTGCACAATGTGAAGGTTTGTTACATATGTATCCATGTGCCATGTTGATTTCCTGCACCCATTAACTCGTCATTTAGCATTAGATGTATCTCCTAATGCTGTCCCTCCCCCCTCCCCCCACCCCACAACAGTCCCCCGAGTGTGATGTTCCCCTTCCTGTGTCCATGAGTTCTCATTGTTCAATTCCCACCTATGAGTGAGAACATGCGGTGTTTGGTTTTTTGTCCTTGTGATAGTTTACTGAGAATGATGTTTTCCAGTTTCATCCATGTCCCTACAAAGGACATGAACTCATCATTTTTTATGGCTGCACAGTATTCCATGGTGTATATGTGCCACATTTTCTTAATCCAGTCTATCGTTGTTGGACATTTGGGTTGGTTCCAACTCTTTGCTATTGTGAATAGTGCCGCAATAAACATACGTGTGCATGTGTCTTTATAGCAGCATGATTTATAGTCCTTTGGGTATATACCCAGTAATGGGATGGCTGGGTCAAATGGTATTTCTAGTTCGAGATCCCTGAGGAATCGCCACACTGACTTCCACAATGGTTGAACTAGTTTACAGTCCCACCAACAGTGTAAAAGTGTTCCTATTTCTCCACATCCTCTCCAGCACCTGTTGTTTCCTGATTTTTTAATGATGGCCATTCTAACTGGTGTGAGATGGTATCTCACTGTGGTTTTGAGTTGCATTTCTCTGATGGCCAGTGATGATGAGCATTTCTTCATGTGTTTTTTGACTGCATAAATGTCTTCTTTTGAGAAGTGTCTGTTCATGTCCTCTGCCCACTTTTTGATGGGGTTGTTTGTTTTTTTCTTGTAAATTTGTTTGAGTTCATTGTAGATTCTGGATATTAGCCCTTTGTCAGATGAGTAGGTTGCAAAAATTTTCTCCCATTCTGTAGGTTGCCTGTTTACTCTGATGATAGTTTCTTTTGCTGTGCAGAAGCTCTTTAGTTTAATGAGATCCCATTTGTCGATTTTGGCTTTTGTTGCCATTGCTTTTGGTGTTTTAGACATGAAGTCCTTGCCCACGCCTATGTCCTGAATGGTATTGCCTAGGTTTTCTTCTAGGGTTTTAATGGTTTTAGGTCTAACATATAAGTCTTTAATCCATCTTGAATTAATTTTTGTATAAGGTGTAAGGAAGGGATCCAGTTTCAGCTTTCTACATATGGCTAGCCAGTTTTCCCAGCACCATTTATTAAATAGGGAATCCTTTCCCCATTTCTTGTTTTTGTCAGGTTTGTCAAAGATCAGATAGTTGTAGCTATGCGGCATCATTTCTGAGGGCTCTGTTCTGTTCCATTGATCTATGTCTCTGTTGTGGTACCAGTACCATGCTGTTTTGGTTACTGTAGCCTTGTAGTATAGTTTTAGGTCTAACATATAAGTCTTTAATCCATCTTGAATTAATTT
>NW_026652299.1:3460548-3589372 GCF_009828535.3 Hylobates moloch
AGGAGTGGTGAGAGAGGGCATCCCTGTCTTGTGCCAGTTTTCAAAGGGAATGCTTCCAGTCTTTGCCCATTCAGTATGATACTGGCTGTGGGTTTGTCATAGATAGCTCTTATTATTTTGAGATACGTCCCATCAGTACCTAATTTATTGAGAGTTTTTAGCAAGAAGGGTTGTTGAATTTTGTCAAAGGCCTTTTCTGCATCTATTGAGATAATCATGTGGTTTTTGTCTTTGGTTCTGTTTATATGCTGGGTTACACTTATTGATTTGCGTATGTTGAACCAGCCTTGCATCCCAGGGATGAAGCCCACTTGATCATGGTGTATAAGCTTTTTGATGTGCTGCTGGATTAGGTTTGCCAGTATTTTATTGAGGATTTTTGCATCAATGTTCATCAAGGATATTGGTCTGAAATTCTCTTTTTTGGTTATGTCTCTGCCAGGTTTTGGTATCAGGACGATGCTGGCTTCATAAAATGTGTTAGGGAGGATTCCCTCTTTTTCTATAGATTGGAATAGTTTCAGAAGGAATGGTACCAGTTCCTCCTTGTACCTCTGGTAGAATTCAGCTGTGAATCCATCAGGTCCTGGACTCTTTTTGGTTGGTAAGCTATTGATTATTGCCACAATTTCAGAACCTGTTATTGGTCTATTCAGAGATTCAACTTCTTCCTGGTTTAGTCTTGGGAGGGTGTATTTGTCAAGGAATTTATCCATTTCTTCTAGATTTTCTAGTTTATTTGCATAGAGGTGTTTGTAGTATCCTCTGATGGTAGATTGTATTTCTGTGGGATCGGTGGTGATATCCCCTTTTTCGTTTTTTATTGCATCTATTTGATTCTTCTCTCTTTTCTTCTTTATTAGTCTTGCTAGCGGTCCATCAATTTTGTTGATCTTTTCAAAAAACCAGCTCCTGGATTCATTAATTTTTTGAAGGGTTTTTTGTGTCTCTATTTCCTTCAGTTCTGCTCTGATTTTAGTTATTTCTAGCCTTCTGCTAGCTTTTGAATGTGTTTGCTCTTGCTTTTCTAGTTCTTTTAATTGTGATGTTAGGGTGTCAATTTTGGATCTTTCCTGCTTTCTCTTGTGGGCATTTAGTGCTATAAATTTCCCTCTACACACTGCTTTGAATGTGTCCCAGAGATTCTGGTATGTTGTGTCTTTGTTCTCGTTGGTTTCAAAGAACATCTTTATTTCTGCCTTCATTTCATTATGTATCCAATAGTCATTCAGGAGCAGGTTGTTCAGTTTCCATGTAGTTGAGCGGTTTTGAGTGAGTTTCTTAATCCTGAGTTCTAGTTTGATTGCACTGTGGTCTGAGAGACAGTTTGTTATAATTTCTGTTGTTTTACATTTGCTGAGGAGAGCTTTACTTCCAACTATGTGGTCAATTTTGGAATAGGTGTGGTGTGGTGCTGAAAAAAATGTATATTCTGTTGACTTGGGGTGGAGAGTTCTGTAGATGTCTATTAGGTCCACTTTATGTAGAGCTGAGTTCAATTCCTGGATATCCTTGTTAACTTTCTGTCTCGTTGATCTGTCTAATGCTGACAGTGGGGTGTTAAAATCTCCCATTATTATTGTGTGGGAGTTTAAGTCCCTTTGTAGGTCACTCAGGACTTGCTTTATGAATCTGGGTGCTCCTGTGTTGGGTGCATATATATTTAGGATAGTTAGCTCTTCTTGTTGAATTGATCCCTTTACCATTATGTAATGGCCTTCTTTGTCTCTTATGATCTTTGTTGGTTTAAAGTCTATTTTATCAGAGACTAGGATTGCAACCCCTGCCTTTTTTTGTTTTCCAGTTGCTTGATAGATCTTCCTCCATCCCTTTATTTTGAGTCTATGTGTGTCTCTGCACGTGAGATGGGTTTCCTGAATACAGCACACTGATGGGTCCTGACTCCTTATCCAGTTTGCCAGTCTGTGTCTTTTGATTGGAGCATTTAGCCCATTTACATTTAACGTTAATATTGTTATGTGTGAATCTGATCCTGTCATTATGATGTTAGTTGGTTATTTTGCTCGTTAGTTGCTATAGTTTCTTCCTAGCCTCGATGGTCTTTACAATTTGGCATGTTTTTGCAGTGGCTGGAACCGGTTGTTCCTTTCCATGTTTAGTGCTTCCTTCAGGAGCTCTTTTAGGGCAGGCCTGGTGGTGACAAAATCACTCAGCGTTTGCTTGTCTGTAAAGTATTTTATTTCTCCTTCACTTATGAAGCTTAGTTTGGCTGGATAGGAAATTCTGGGTTGAAAATTCTTTTCTTTAAGAATGTTGAATATCGGCCCCCACTCTCTTCTGGCTTGTAGAGTTTCTGCTGAGAGATCAGCTGTTAGTCTGATGGGCTTCCCTTTGTGGGTAACCCGACCTTTCTCTCTGGCTGCCCTTAACATTTTTTCCTTCATTTCAACTTTGGTGAATCTGACAATTATGTGTCTTGGAGTTGCCCTTCTCGAGGAGTATCTTTGTGGCGTTCTCTGTATTTCCTGAATCTGAATGCTGGCCTGCCTTGCTAGATTGGGGAAGTTCTCCTGGATAATATCTTGCAGAGTGTTTTCCAACTTGGTTCCATTCTCCCCATCATTTTCAGGTACACCAATCAGACGTAGGTTTGGTCTTTTCACATAGTCCCAAATTTCTTGGAGGCTTTGTTCATTTCTTTTTATTCTTTTTTCTCTAAACTTCCCTTCTCTCTTCATTTCATTCATTTCATCTTCCATCAGTGATACCCTTTCTTCCAGTTGATCGCATCTGCTACTGAGGCTTCTGCAATCTTCGCGTGGTTCTCGAAACTTGGCTTTCAGCTCCATCAGCTCCTTTAAGCCCTTCTCTCCATTGGTTATTCTAGTTATCCATTCTTCTAATATTTTTTCAAAGTTTTTAACTTCTTTGCTATTGTTTTGAATTTCCTCTCGTAGCTCAGAGTAGTTTGATCGTCTGAAGCCTTCTTCTCTCAACTCATCAAAGTCATCCTCCATCCAGCTTTGTTCCGTTGCTGGTGAGGAACTGCGTTCCTTTGGAGGAGGAGAGGTGTAGCACTCCTTTCTTCCTGGATGACCCTCCAGTCATCCTGTTCTTCTTTCTGTTCCTTGAACATGTCGAACTTATTCTTGACTTTGGGCTTCTGCAGTTGCTGTTCCATTTTCCTGGCATGCTCTTCCAGCTCTTCTGATAACTGCTGTTACTCATCACTTCATAATTCATGGGGCATAGGGTGGAATACTCAGAAGTATCTTACTTAGTTGTGGGAAGTAAGCAGACTTATTCTCAACACTTGTGTAGTACTCGTTACTATCTTGGCTCAAATATCACCTTGAAAAGTACATTATTTCTACATAGCACATATTCTGAACTAAAATAATTTTATGTGTTTATTTCCTTTCTCCCATTACTAGAATTTAAGCAAGAGATCAAAGATTTTTTCTATCCTTTCCATGACATTATTTCCAGTGCTTAGCACAGCATCTAGAACATTATACACACTCAAAAACATATTTATTGAATAGAAAGAAGGAATAAAGGCAGAAAGAAAAGGGAGAGGAAATGAAAAGCTATGTGACAAAAATGTCAAAAAGTTTATCAAGTCCAGAACAAATTAAAAGCCTAAAGATATAAAAAGAAATCTTTAAAGTTATGTTCAGAACAACAAGAATAGTACGGAAAAGACTTTTACTTGGAAGAACAATGCAATAATATAATAAAAATAAAATTACATTTCAAATTTCAACCTTATATCAAAGTGATAAAATAAATTAGATAAAAATAAGTAATAGACTGTAAAATAATAAGTAATGACTCTGGCTTCAAGTCAAAGTGGAAAAATAAGGGTCAGATTTGCCCTCCTGCCTGAAACAACCAAAAATAAAACAGGGAAAATATACGAAACAATGGTTTTTAAGACAATAGACAGCAGGCAATGAAGGCGCAATCCCTCAGAAATAGTAAACAAATGAAGTGATCCCTAGAACGTCCCTGGCTTATTGTCTTGAGAGAGTTTCCAGGCTGCACGCAAAGAGGTTAAACCTAGCTGGAGCTCAGCAGAAATCCTAAGTAGAGGAAACGTATCTGAAGAGTCAAGGGAGATCAATGCAGTGTGAGTTGACAGAATAGAATGCTGGAGAAGAGAGAAACACTGGGAGAGAAATGCAGGGATCTATAGAAGGTTCCTTTTGAGTAAAGCATGTGAGGAGGTAACCGAGGCTGAGAAAATAATTGCTTGAAAGAAAGATAGTCACACAGGGCTCAGAACTAAAATAATTCATAACTCGTAGGTATAGGGTAGAATATTCAGAAGTGTTCTGTTCAGCAGTGGAGAATAAGAGGACTTAGACTGATACCGTTCTAGTAACACTTAATGAGTCTTAAAGGCAAAACCTAAAAAGATCAAATGGTTTTTCCCAAGTAATTTAACTGCATCCCAGATCATAGCTGAAGAATATTTAAAGGCATAAACAAATACCCAGGATGCAACAAGAAAAAAAAAAAACCCACAATGCTAGCACCCAATAAAAATGATCAGGCATGCACAGAAGCAGGAAAATATAACACATAATGAGGATTAAAAATTAATAAATCTTGGATGAACCTCCAGGCAATTATGTTCAATGAAAAAGCCAATACCCAAAGTTTATATACTGTATAATTTCATTTATATAACATTTTTGAAATGACAAACTTTTAAAAATGGGGAACAAATTAGTTGTTGCAGGGGTTAGGAATGGGGGTGAGGGTGGGGACAAGAGAGAGGTGGGTAACATAAGTGATCCTTTTGGCCATGGCACAAATTTGTACCTTGCCTGTGAAGGTAAATACATGAATCTGCACATGGGACAGAATTGTATTGAACTAAATACACACACATATAGATATGAGTGCAGGTAGAATTGGGAAAATCTGAACAAGATCAGTGCACTGTATCGATATATTCTGGTTGTGATTTTTTACTACAATTTTACCAGATGTTGCCATTGAAGGAAATTTGACAAAAGGCACATAGGATTTCTCTATATTATTTCTTAAAATTGCAAGCAAATCTACAATTAAATCAATTAAATTTTTAGTTAGAAATCAACGGAAACATTAGAACTGACACAGATTTTTAGAATTAGCAACAAGAACATTAATACAGTTATTATGGCTGGGCTTGGTGGTTCACTCCTATAATCCCAGAACTTTGGGAGACCGAGGAGGTTGGATCACATGAGGTCAGGAACTTGAGACCAGCCTGGCCAACATGGTGAAACCCCGTCTCTACCAAAAGTACAAAAATTAGCTGAGTGTGGTAGTGCGTGCCTGTAATCTCAGCTATTTGGGAGGCTGAGGCACAAGAATCGCTTGAACCTGGGGGCTGGAGGTTGCAGTGAGCTGAGATCGTGCCACTGCACTCCAGCCTGGGTGACAGAGTGAGACCCTGTCTCTCAAAAAAAAAGAATAACATTAATATAGTTATTATAATTGTATTCCATATGTTAAAAAGATAAAGAGATATAAAAGCTATTTTTAAAAAGAGCCAAATTGAACTTCTAGAGATAAAAACTATGTCTGAGATAAAAAATAGACTAGATGAGATTAACAGCAGATTAGACATTGCAGAAGAAAAGATTAGTGAACTTGAAGATATAACAATAGAAACTATCCAAAGTGAAACAGAGGGAGAAATGAAACTGAAAATAAAATGAATAGAATTATCAGTGGCCTGATAACTCTACTACCTCATTCTATCTCCAGCACTCAGACTTAAGAAAAAAACACAACTATCTGATAACTTCTGTTAACACTAATCAAAAGAAAGCCAGAATAGCCATTTGTGATAATCAAAACAAAAAACACCCAAATATCCATCAACAAGTCAACAGATAAACTAGTTGTAGTATATCCATATAGTAGAACATAACTCAGAAAAAAGAACTATTTATTTATGTAATAGCAAGAATAAATCTCAAAATAATTATCCTGAGTGAAAGATACCAATTGACAAAAGAGTATATACTGCATTATTCCATTTATATACAATTCCAGAAAATGTAAACTAACCTACAGTGACGGAAAGCAGTACAGTCTTTGGGGACAGCATGGAAGATGGGGAGAAGTAGGAGGGAGGAATTAGAAGGAACTACAAGAAAACTTTTGGTTGTTGTATTTTCATTATCTTGATTGCAGTGTTTTATGTGTGTTAAAACATCAAAATACTCTTTAAATATGTGCTGTGTTATTGTCAATTATATCTCAAAAGGCAGCTAAAAATAAAAGAAGAAACAGCTCTTCCTTATTGACGAATTTCACTTAATAAAAGTAGAAGGAATGAAGGAAATAAAAAAA
This sequence comes from Hylobates moloch, assembly GCF_009828535.3. Lineage (NCBI taxonomy): Eukaryota > Metazoa > Chordata > Mammalia > Primates > Hylobatidae > Hylobates > Hylobates moloch. The sequence continues at coordinate 3,466,867 of NW_026652299.1, forward strand.
CTCTGTTATAATGACCACCCTAGTAATAATTATAGTAGGCATGATCCATCAATGAATGCTAAAAATAGTAAGTGAAAGTTTAGGAAGAAAGAGGATATTTGTATAGCCTCAAAGTGTCTCTTTCCACATAGTTATTAATTACAAAGGGGAAAAATAGCAACTTTACAGTGCAGAAGCCTGATGTAAACCTCTAAACCAAGCAATAAGGTTAGTCTCATCAATAATAAGACATAATCAACACCATGTGACCCTACTATAAAGCACTGAGAACAGGATATCACTTCCAAGTATTTGTCCTCAAAATGCATAATCTTAATCTACTAAGGAGAAAATATTAGAAGAACCCAAATTGAGGGGCAATCTACAAAATGCCTGAATAGTACTGAAAGTGTCAAGGTCATGAAAGATAAGGGGAGACTGAAGAATTTGAACAGATTGGAGGAGATGACGGAGACATGAAAACTAAATGTAATATGGGATCCTGGATTGGATCCTGAAAAAGATAAAGTACATTAATGGAATAACTGGTGAAATGAGGAGAAAACCTTTAGCTAACAATACTGTACCAATGTTAATGTCTTAGTTTTGATAATTAGATTATGGTTAGGCAGGATGTTAACATTAGAGGGTTTAAGGGGTATATAGGAATGTTCTGCACAATTTTGCAACTCTTCCTGAACTCTAAAATAACTTCAAAATATATTTTTTTTTAAAAAAGAATAAATCACAAGCTCAGATAGATGAAGAAATAGTAGTAAATCTTTCACCTGCTTTAAATTAGGGCAATCATTTTGACCCACATGATTTCCTGAAAGAAATGAATATAAGAAACTGGAGATGAAATGATTGGATTGATGATGGTAATCTTTGAAGATCTATAAAGATAGAGATCATGCTGGAAGACTAGAGAATAAAACTGTTTCTATTTTTTTTTGAAAAGGAAAAGAATGTGGGGACCTCAAATTATAAACCAGCCAGGCTTTAAGCCACGCTGCTGAACTCTGCAAGATTTCTTGAAGGAATTAATGAGCAGATAGTTTTACACATGTTTAGAAAGGAAGGCAGTGAAAGCAAGCTTGGCTTCATCAAGAACAAGACATGTCAGACTAATCTTAATCATTTTCTGAAAGTATTACTTGGTTGGCAGATATGAAAAATGCTCTAGACATAGTTAATTTGATTTTAAGAAGGTATTTGGCAAAGTCATTCAAAATCTCCTCATGGACCAGATGGCAAAACAAAAGCTAGATGATATCTCAAAAGTCAGATATATTTATTATTGACTAAACAACCATCCACAGATTTATGACTCAATTTCCTTTTAGATAGTTCTCTATTGGTAGATCAAAAGGCTTTCTCTGCAGTTCTATTCAAATAAACATTATTTTCCATTAACTAGGATGAAGACAATATCAACAAGAATGAATGCAGAACAGAAGTAGAATCCAAATATCCAGAAAAGGGTAAAAAAATCACCTTAAATATCAGATTAAATAGAAGCGATATAATTTACAGTATATGACATAAAAAAGACATTTGGCTAACTGCAAGTTTGATAAGTCTACTCATAAATATAGTTAGTAATAGGGCTAATAGGATCATACTTATCAGAAAGTGATATTCAGAGCTTATGTTACAATGGGGAACTCTTCTGATTTACTGAAAGCTTTTCCATATTTCTTTCATCAAGTTTCTTTAATTCCTATATAAAAAAAGAATAAATCAATTTTCATGCTGGACGGAGATTCCAAATACCTTTGAAACAAGAACCTTTCTTAAAAAAATCATCCTGCCCAGGTGGAATGTGAGCTAGGATCTCATTATAACCAGTTTCTGATTATGTCGGTGAATAAGGGTTTCAGCTCAGGGCCAGGATGGCAATAGAGTTAGAGTTGGAGAAAATAACTGGAAGAAAACAAATACTTAATAAGCACTGGTAATAGAGAATTAACATTCCTGCTGTGTCTTCGGTGCTAACCCTGCTTTAACCAGAACCAGCTTCACTTTAATTTATTTTGTACATTAGGATTCTTTCTGGGGAATACCATATTACTGAAAAAAAAAAAGAATTTAAAAAGAGTAAAAAAGAAAAAGTTAAAAAAGGATTCTATCAACATTCCATTAGATAAAAGCATTCTATGATTATAAATAAAACAAAACTGAAACAATTCAATGATCTCTTAAAATATAAGGATCACCAATATCCCTAATGAACATCGATGCAAAAATCCTCAATAAAATACTGGCAAACCAAATCCAGCAGCACATCAAAAAGCTTATACACCATGATCAGGTGAGCTTCATCCCTGGGATGCAAGGCTGGTTCAACATACGCAAATCCATAAATGTAATCCAGCATATAAACAGAACCAACGACAAAAACCACATGATTATCTCAATAGATGCAGAAAAGGCCTTTGACAAAATTCAACAGCCCTCCATGCTAAAAACTCTCAATAAATTAGGTACTGATGGGACGTATCTCAAAATAATAAGAGCTATCTATGACAAACCAACAGCCAATACCATACTGGATGGGCAAAAACTGGAAGCATTCCCTCTGAAAACTGGCACAAGACAGGGATGCCCTCTCTCACCACTCCTATTCAACATAGTGTTGGAAGTTCTGGCCAGGGCAATCAGGCAGAAGAAGGAAATAAAGGGTATTCAATTACGAAAAGAGGAAGTCAAATTGTCTCTGTTTGCAGATGACATGATTGTATATTTAGAAAACCCCATCGTCATAGCCCAAAATCTCCTTAAGCTGATAGGCAACTTCAGCAAAGTCTCAGGATACAAAATCAATGTGCAAAAATCACAAGCATTCTTATACACCAATAACAGACAAACAGCCAAATCATGAGTGAACTCTCATTCACAATTGCTTCAAAGAGAATAAAATACCTAGGAATCCAACTTACAAGGGATGTGAAGAACCTCTTCAAGGAGAACTACAAACCACTGCTCAATGAAATAAAAGAGGATACAAACAAATGGAAGAACATTCCATGCTCATGGATAGCAAGAAACAATATTGTGAAAATGGCCGTACTGCCCAAGGTAATTTATAAATTCAATGCCATTCCCATCAGGCTACCAATGACTTTCTTCACAGAATTGGAAAAAACTAAAGTTCATATGGAACCAAAAAAGAGCCCGCATCACCAAGTCAATCCTAAGCCAAAAGAACAAAGCTGGAGGCATCACGCTACCTGACTTCAAGCTATACTACAAGGCTACAGTAACCAAAACAGCATGGTACTGGTACCAAAATAGAGATCTAGACCAATGGAACAGAACAGAGCCCTCAGAAATAATTCCGCATATCTACAACTATCTGATCTTTGACAAACCTGACAAAAATAAGCAATGGGGAAAGGATTCCCTATTTAATAAATGGTGCTGGGAAAACTAGCTAGCCATATGTAGAAAGCTGAAACTGGATCCCTTCCTTACACCTTATACAAAAATTAATTCAAGATGGATTAAAGACTTAAATGTTAGACCTAAAACCATAAAAACCCTAGAAGAAAACATAGGCGATACCATTCAGGACATAGGCATGGGCAAGGACTTCATGTCTAAAACACCAAAAGCAATGGCAACAAAAGCCAAAATTGACAAATGGGATCTTATTAAACTAAAGAGCTTCTGCACAGCAAAAGAAACTACCATCAGAGTGAACAGGCAACCTACAGAATGGGAGACAATTTTTGCAATCTACTCATCTGACAAAGGGCTAATATCCAGAATCTACAATGAACTCAAACAAATTTACAAGAAAAAAACAAACAACCCCATCAAAAAGTGGGCAAAGACATGAACAGACACTTCTCGAAAGAAGACATTTATGCAGCCAAAAGACACATGAAACAATGCTCACCATCACTGGCCATCAGAGAAATGCAAATCAAAACCACAATGAAATACCATCTCACACCAGTTAGAATGGTCATCATTAAAAGGTCAGGTAACAACGGGTGCTGGAGAGGATGTGGAGAAATAGGAACACTTTTACACTGTTGGTGGGACTCTAAACTAGTTCAACCATTGTGGAAGTCAGTGTGGCAATTCCTCAGGGATCTAGAACTAGAAATACCATTTGACCCAGCCATCCCATTACTTGGGTATATACCCAAAGGATTGTAAATCATGCTGCTATAAAGACACATGCACACGTACATTTATTGCGGCACTCTTCACAATAGCAAAGACTTGGAACCAACCCAAATGTCCAACAACGATAGACTAGATTAAGAAAATGTGGCCCATATACACCATGGAATACTATGCAGCCATAAAAAAGGATGAGTTCATGTCCTTTGTAGAGACATGGATGAAGCTGGAAACCATCATTCTCAGTAAACGATCGCAAGGACAAAAAACCAAACACTGCATGTTCTCACTCATAGGTGGGAATTGAAGAATGAAAACACATGGACACAGGAAGGGGAACATCACACACCGGGGCCTGTCGTGGGGTGGGGAGAGGGGGGAGGGATAGCACGAGGAGATATACCTAATGTTAAGTGACGAGTTAATGGGTGCAGCACACCAACATGGCACATGTATACATATGTAACAAACCTGCACGTTGTGCACATGTACCCTAAAACTTTAATAAAAAAATAAATAAAATAGAAGGATCAGGCCAGGCCCGGTGGCTCACACCTGTAATCCCAGCACTTTGGGAGGCTGAGGTGGGCGGATCACGAGGTCAGCAGATCGAGACCATCCTGGGTAACATGGTGAAACCCCATCTCTAGTAAAAAATAAAAAAATTAGCCGGGCATGGTGGTGGGCGCTTGTAGTCCCAGCTACTCGGGAGGCTGAGGCAGGAGAATGGCATGAACCCGGGAGGCAGAGCTTGCAGTGAGCCGAGATTGTGCCACTGCTCTCCAGCCAGGGCAAGAGAGTGAGATTCCATTTCAAAAAAAAAAAAAAAAAAAAAAAGGATCAGAAGACAGAAACATTTGGGCCACAAGATGCACATTCATGTATTTGCTAGAGGATAATAAAGCCCAATAAAATCAAGTTGACCATATAATCAGTTTGCTGGGGGTTGACAATTTTTACTACACAGTTTACCTTAATCAGTCCTTTTCTATCTCACACTTAAAAAATTTCATAGAGAAGTATTAAGGGCCTCTAGGATTTTAAGAGTGAAAAGAGAGAAAAGGTATATAGTTGAGTAATATTTGAGATCTGAAATCAGCAAGTCTTAGTAATTATATGGCTGTGTGGGACCCCAGGACAATGTAAGGAGTTTAGGAAAGGCATGGTAAATAAGTTCTAATTCCTATGTTAAATGAGTCAGGGTCCTGGCAGAAAACAAGACAGTACGCTCAAAAGTGTAATTTGCAGAAAAATTTATCTAAGAGGACATAGGCAAGATTTAGGGGAACGGACACAGGCAATATTGGAGACCCGTTATCATATCTAAGTCAGAAAAGGGCACTTTCTGGGTGTTGACATAAGTTGTGCCCTTCAGTAAATGGATGTAGCTAACCTGTGGCAACCCTCTAAGAATACCCCAGTCTCACTCACTTCCCACCTTCTGATCTTTTCCAAATGCCTTTCATTGGGCCAAACCCAACTGGAATCCAGAAGGCAAGAAAGCTCTTTGACGTAGTCATAAAGGTGACTGCACAAAGAGCAAGGTGGAGAATAAATCTAGGTTGAAAATGTGAATTTTGGAATCAGCAGCTTATCTTGATACTCGGATCTACAAAAGTGGAGAGTACACAGAATAAAAAGAGTAGTAGGTAAGCACGGAATCTACAAAAGGAAAAAAAGAAAGAATATCCAGAGGTTATGAGCAGCACTGTGGAAGTGTAGATTCATGGAAATCAAGGGAGTAGAACCTTTGTGGAAGAAAGCTGCCATGAATGTTAGATATTGAAAACAGGACAGTGGAATTTTGTTTGTAGCCACCGCTGTGCATGGTCGCCATGCTGCCATTGCTCTCTAACACCAGCTCTGGCTCTAGCTCACTAAGCTCTAGCTGAAGGGGGAGGGGTAAGTAAGGAGGTCTCCATACCATGGCTCCAACACAGTTGACTGCCTCTGTATCCACTGGATATGACAACTAGAAGATCACTGGTTCCCTTAGTGAGAGCAGTTCCACGAATATAACAGAAGAGGAAGCTCAGTTTTAATGGGATAAAAAGTTAATGAGAGATGAGAATGTGAACACAGCAAATATTATACTTTTGAGAACAATGGATGGGGGGAAAAGAAAAATGAGTTTAACACAGCTAGAAAAAAACATCAAAAGAGAGTATTTTTTAGAGTGACAAGACAAATAACATTAAAGTGTAAGGTGAAAAAAACCAGTGGAGTAAAACTGAATGTATAAGAACTGGAGGGCTATTAGAGATTGCTGGAGCCTGTTCACATCATGAGGGGGAAATACCCTGCCCACAGCCCTTGCCCATGAGAGTGTGGCTTATATGGTGTGATTCCTGCACCCCTCCGTATAGGTGACTGATTAACATTAGGCATACACGTTGGTTAATGACCTGTTATCTATTATGAAAAGATGAGTTGCGGCCAGGCGCAGTGGCTCACGCCTCTAATCCCTGCACTTTGGGAGGCCGAGGAGGGTGGATCACCTGAGGTCAGGAGTTCAAGACCAGCCTGGCCAACACGGTAAAACCCGGTCTCTACTAAAAATACAAAAATTAGCCGGGTGTGGTGGTGCACGCCTGTGATTGCAGCTACTCAGGAGGCTGAAGCAGGAGAATTGCTTGAGTCTGGGAGGCAGAGGTTGCAGTGAGCCAAGATTGCGCCACTCACTGCACTCCAGCCTGGGCAACAGAGTGAGACTCTGGCAAAAAAAAAAAAAAAAAAAAAGATGAGTTGGGCCAATGGATTCTCTTTATTAGGAGTATAAACTAAGAAATATGGAAATAATTGGCTGAATAGCAGTAGAAACTCAGATGAAAGGGTAGTGGTGTAAAAAAAAGGATGGTGCAGCAGTAATGAGCCATGTTAAAGCTGAAGTTAGATGAAAACAAAAACCATAAGTGGCTAAAGGAAACATCTGTGAAGTAGAACATGAGGAAACTAGCTTTTAGAGAAAACAGAACAGGCCAAAGATGAATAGAGAGAAGCAGAGGCTCCATGATAAACTATATCCCTTAACGGGAGACAGTGAACTGCATTGGTATCTCATAGCTTTCCAGGTATGGTCCACTGGTATCCTTATACTAACTCACCTTTTCTCTTAGCATGAATGGGTTTTCTGTTCCACATCCTGAGCTCCAACACTGAGACAAAGACTAAAAACAAAGCCATGGAGGAGATAGGAAAGGAAAAGTAAACGTGGAAATGGTTGGCCTCAAACAGGAATGAAAAACCTAAACTTCATTGATCTTAGGAAGAAAGTAAGAAAAGGTGTTGACCTCATGTTCTCAATCATAGGTGGGAATTGAACAATGAGAATCATGGACACAGAAGGGAACATCACATCCGGGAATTTGTGGGCAGCATTAGGATATATACCTAATGCTAAATGACAAGTTAATGGGTGCAGGAAATCAACATGGCACATGGATACATATGTAACAAACCTGCACAATGTGCACATGTACCCTAAAACCTAAAGTATAAAAAAAAAAAATTAATAAAAAAAAAAGAAAAGGTGTTGATACAGGAGTTAGAAGAAAGTTCATAGCTCTAATATATTTATCATGAAACAAAATGGGTTAAATTTAAATGAGTTAAGCATCTAACCAAAGAAGTTAAAAGCAAGCACAAAGAAACAAGGAAGGAAATAATAAATATAAAGACAGAATGAAATTGAGAACAGCACTAACAAAATAATAACAAGAAAAAATAGCAAATCAAAAGCCGATTACTTGAAAATATTAATAACATAAGCACACTGTTGTTGAGAATAAAAAAAGACAAAAGACAGAATGTTCAAATAAGGTATGGAATGAACAAAAAAAAATGAAAAAAAAACACGAAAGTACAGAATGAAAAAAGGGAATTAACTGTAGACACCACAGAGATTAAGAAACATAAGAATGGTTATTATGAACAATTATATACTAAAATATTTGAAAATAGAAATGAAATATATGAATTCCCAGAAAAATATAGGATATCAAAATCGTTATAATATACAACTTGAATAAGAAATAAAGAAATTAAAGTGATAGTCAAAGACCACCCATCTCAGGAAACCCCATAGTCAAGTAACTAGTAGATTCTACCAAGTTTTCAAGGTATAGTGAATTCCTATTTTAAGTTGTTCCAGAAAACACAGAAACAGCAAAAGCTACTCAAGTTATTATTTATGAGGCTATTATAATCTTGATCCCAACATAAGGTTAAAATAATACCACAAAAGAAAAAGCAATATAGCCACACAGTGAATTTAGGATGTCAGAAAACAACAGGACCCCACATATTTATGGGTGCAAAAATGCATTTGCTATGTGTATATCTTAAATCAGAACATTTGTAACATAAAGCAGTAAAAAGTACAAGTAACACTAGACAGCAATAAGGTAACATTGCCTAAATGTCTACCCTAGTTATAAGTATGACCTTTTCTTTTCAATTCAAAATTTCAATATATCCTCAGTGACTCTCAATAACTCCTATTGCCCTCAACATGCCAACTTCCCCTCCCATGCCACTGTATTGTGTCACTGCTATTAATCCTTCAGGTGAATTAGAGTTGAACGTGAACACCAAGAATATCTGTTCTATCTGCAGTTCATCTGAAAGGAGACTGTGCTTTCTTTATCTATCAAAGTTGGTAAACTAGAAACTCAAATTCAAAACCAGGATAAAGTGAGAAGAGACCAGGGTAATGGACAAGGACAAGGAGATGTTTGCTGCTGACCCTCAAATTTGGTATATCTGGTTAACTTGAGTTAGGTTAATTTAGATAATTTAGAAGCACTGGTTTATAGTGTTGGTGCATAGGGATCAATTTTTTTTTTGTTCTTCTTATTTTGGGGGTGCACAATCTGTTTCTTAGTATGGTTTCAACATCAACTCCCTACTAACCTGTGAAGATTACATCTGTGAGAGGTCCTTGGAAAAGGAGACATCAATCATAGACTGTGTCACTTTACTGTCTTGTTATTTTAACTAGTCTGGGTAATATACTGTTTACTTTCCTTAATTTCAGACTTTTGACTGTTGGAGGTGATTTATTTCTTCATTGTAGACAGTTGAAGAGGAGATTCTGAAACTATGGAAAACAGATTGGGTGGGCATAAATTTAAAAGATTACATGGAAATACCTTCTCATAGGATTGCCAAACTTCTCAATTCTCTAAAACATGCTGGTAGTTTCTTGTTTTCCTTTATTTAGATACTCTCACAGGAGGGAGAACTGAATAATTTTAGAAGGCCTTTATCTTTAGCTCCCTTGGCCTCTCTATAACAAACGATATCAAAAGTCCTATGGCCTATAATATTTCCAGGACTAACTAAATCCCGGAAATGCAGAAAAGAAATATACTGTAACCCCTAGCAGAGGATTACAGGCTATATTTAAGAGGCTGAAGGGCAGTTTGTTTTTAAAAATGTTTCCAATTTGCAATGACATTAAATAAAGAAATGAAAATAAATCTTTCATTGTAACCATTATCCCCTAAGTTAACAATGGACTAAATAGTTATTTAAATAAATAAAGAGAAAATAATTCCTAAGCTCACTGTATTAAGAAAGAATGGGTCTGATTTTATGAATGCTCTCTATACCCCAGGCCTGATGAAGGCAAACACAGGCCAGTAACAGGCTGTAAAGGATGAAGAGAAGTTCCTGAGGTAAACTGGAGTAGGGAAGGCCTTTTAGCACAGAGCCAGAGCTGAGGCTGGCTCTCACTGGTTTAAGTTGCTGTTCGATTTAAATAAAGGCATAAAATAATGGTCAGACAGATAAAATATTCTCAAGAAGTAATTTGGAAAATTAAACACACCGAAAAAGTCAGGGAACAAAGCTTGTACAGTACTCAGGCTATGGTGTACATAAGTGGCTCTCAAACAGTAGCCTAAGAATCATCAGCATTGTGCGTGAAAATTCAGAACTCCAGGCCAAACTGAAGATATCAGATTGAGAAGACTAGGGTAGCATTTTGGCATCTGTATTTTTAACAAGCAACTCCAGGTAATTTTTATAGAAGTGAAAGTCTAGACACAACAAATTGAAAAACACTGATCTATAATATCATAAAGAAATAGAGTATTTGGCAGTTCCCCAGTTTATTTTTGCTAATAAAAGCCAATCAAAAACCATAACAAAGATTTGAAATTTGGATTCATGCTATGTCACTGTCTACATTGTTTATTATAGAATAACTATAGTAATAACGAAATGTGATATGTCTTCCAAAAACCATAGTCTAATATGAACTTTGTCTGTATTATTAGAAAAATAGACATTTGTAATAAATAGTATCACTGTTATATTCAGAAAAAAAACCAGTGAACTAATTTCTACTTTGTGAGAAAAAACAAAAATTTACATAATGTGCTATACTAGACTTGGAGGCAATCTACAACAAAAAATTATTAAGTTTTCCAATAATGCAATACAAGAAGAAAGAACAGGAAAAAACAGTGCACACATATAAGGGTCAAGGGAAATATCCTTTTGTAGAAATACATGTTGTATATCTTTATTCCTTGATGAACAGATGCAAAACCTAAGCCAATATTAACTTATCTGTTTTCAGAATAATGATTTGTAAATATTTGCTTTTATCTGATACTTCATCAATATATCTATTAGTTTTCGGGGAATTAGACTTTGACAAAATACAGAATAATTGAAATAAATGTGCTTATTGTAAAAACATCTGGAAGCTTTCATTAATTTTTATTTATATGCTTTCTAAAATCAGGAAGATGACCATATTAGACAGGAATGTTGTCTGCTGATAAGAAACCCATTCCTTGTTTTAGGTGATTCCAAAGTATATTACTTGTGAAATATATGATGTCAAAAGAAAAACATTATAAAGTCAAACATTACATTCAGGCAGGAAAAAGATTTAAGTAATATAAATTACATCAAATCATCCTGGTATTTGCTAAAATCCCTAGTATGCAGTGTAGAGAAATATTAAATCATTGAGTCATTTAGTCTGAGTGAAGCAATAAAATGTCAAAAATATAGCTGCAAATTAAACCTGTAAAGTTTTTTGTTTGTGCTAAAATTATATACTCATATGATAAAACTGTTTTTAGCTGTATATTTTCCCTAGTAAACACTGTTCTTTAACACTGTTTTCTAAAACATCTAAAAATAATCAGCATTTTTGTAAGCCCTTAATGGAAGAAACAAATAACCCTGAAATATGACTTGATTAAATAAAATATTCAGAAACCTCAGGACATTTTCTTCTCTTGTCTCATCTATTACTAGGTTTATTAAAGAGTCTTGGGAGTTTCAATTTATTGGCTTGAAATGTAGACTTCAGACTTTGCAGAGTGATTTGTGAATATGCCTGTTAAAGGCTGTAATCATTCCTATCCTATATAGACCTTTTAAATTGAATTCCTTAGAGAAATATGAAAATAAATTCCAAAAGGGATTAATATTATTAAGAACTTCTGAACACCAAAAAGGATGTGCATAGGATGCATATTTTATTTAAAATTTTCAATTAACAATTATTACTATAGGCTGGGCACTGTGGCTCATGCCTAATTTCCCAGCACTTTGGGAGGCCAAGGTGGGAGGTTCGCTTGAGCCCAGGAGTTCGAGACCCAGGCAACATGGTGAAACACGGTCTCTACAAAAATTTAGCGGAGTGTGGTGCATGCCTGTAATCCTAGCGACTTGGGAGGATGAGGTGGGAGAATCACTTGAGCCCATGAGGTCAAGGTTACTGTGAGCTGAGATCATGCCACTGTTCTCCAGCCTGGGCAACAGAGTGAGACCCCATCTCAAAAAGTATATATATATATATATATATATATATAAAATAATTATAGATTGAAAATTCAAATGTTGATGCCCTAACCCCTAAAGTGACTGCATATAGAAATACGGCCTTTAAGGAGGTAATTAAGGTTAAATAGATCATAAAGTAATAATCAAAACAGCATGGTACTGGTACAAAAATAGACACACAGATCAATGGAACAGAATAGAGAAACCAAGAGTAAAGCCACACACCTACATCCAACTGATATTAGACAAAGGCAACAAAAATATGCAACAGGGAAAGGACTCCCTATTCAATAAATGGTGCTGAGAAAACTGGCTAGCCATATGCTGAAGAATGAAACTGGACTCCTACCACTCACTATATTTAAAAATTAACTCACGAAGTACTAAAGACTTAAATGTAAGACCTGAAACTAGAAATTCTAGAAGAAAACCTAGGAAAAACTTTTCTGGACCTTGGCTTAGACAAAGAATTTTTAACTAACACCAAAGGCAAATGCAACAAAAACAAAAACAGACAAATAGAACTTAAACTAAAGAGCTCGGCATAGTAAAAGAAAAAATCAACAAAGAGACAACCTACAGAATGGGAGAAAATATTTGCAAACTATGCATCCCACGAAGGTCTAATAGCCAGAATCTATAAGGAAATTAAACAAATCAACAAGAAAAAAGTGAATAAGTCCATTAAAAAGTGGCCCAAGGACATGAACAGACACTTCTCAAAAGAAGACATACAAACATCCAACAAACATGTGAAAAAATATTCAACATCACTAATCATCAGGGAGATACAAATAAAAACCACAATGAGATCCCATCTCACACCAGTCAGAATGGCTATTACTAAAAAGTCAACAAATAACAGATGTTGGTGAGGATGTGGAGGAAAGGGAATGCTTATACACTGTTGGTGGGAATGCAAATTAGTTCAATCCCTATAGAAAATTATGTGGAGATTTCTCAAAGAACTAAAAATAGAACTATCATTCCATCCAGCAATCTCACTACTGGGTGTATATCCAAAGGAAAATAAATCATTTCATCAAAAAACACCTGCACTATTATGTTCATTGCAATACTATTCACAACAGCAAAAGTCATGGAATCAAGCTAAGTGCCCATCAATGGTGGGTTGGGTTGGATAAAGAAAATGTGATATATATATATATTTTTTCCTATTTATATCACATTACACACACACACACACACACACACACACACATGCACACACCACGGAATACTATGGAGCCATAAAAAGAATGAAATTATGTCCTTTGCAGCAACATGGATGGAGCAGGAGGCCATTATCCCATGTGAAGTAACTCAGAAACAGAAAATTAAATATTGCATGTTCACACTTAAAAGTGGGAGCTAAACAATGGGACATAAAGATGGAAATAATAGACATTAGGGACTCCAAAGGAGGGGTAAGGAGGGGGAGGTGAGAGTTGAAAAACTACCTATTGCGTACTATGTTCACTATTTGGGTAACGGATTCACCAGAAGGCCAAACCTCAGCATTACATAATATACTCACGGAACAAATCTGTACATGTATCCCCTGAAATTATAATAATTTTAAATAATTACAATAATTTTGAAAAATGAGGCCATAATCCAGTAGGACTGGTGTCCTTATAAAAAAGCGAAGCGACAACAGAGATATGCATGCACAGAGAAAAGGTCACGTGAGAAGACAGCAAGAAGGCAGCTGTTTGCAAGCCAAGGAGCGAGGCCTCAGTAGAAACTAAACGTGCCAGCACCTTGATCCTGGACTTCCAACCTCCAGATCTGTGAGAATATAAAATATTTGTTGTTTAAGCAACACAGTCTGTGGTATTTTCTTAGGCATCCATAGAAAATGAATATAATTATATGATGCATAAAATATGTATACACATATATGGGAGCTATGAAGCATAATAACACATGCTTACAAACCCATACTAACTCTAATCTCAAACTCCCTGCCTCAGAAGTAATTATTATCCTAATTATTTTTCCAGGAAAACATTGTATTCTTTTAAATAAAATGGTTCAAAAGTAACATTTGTAATAGTTTATATCCACAGTGATTTCATATATAAGTCACCAAAGACTTCTCTAAATTATCTGTACATAGGAACCAACAATTCTCCCCTAACTAATTTACAAAATCCAACTTCGAACATACTTTTCAATTGCATTCTCCTAAAATTTTTATTTGTCATTCCTTTGCGTGGAAAAAAACTTTTACCACCTATTTAGGTATCACAAAACAATATATTTTGTTCCTTTGGTCAAGCTGTCTTCTTCTCCACCAATAACACACTTTCTTAAATCCTACAGCTTTACAACAAATTTCATTTTCTGACAGAGCCAATCCCATCTTATTTTCCTCATCTCCTGGCTATTCCATGATCTTTTCTTTTCTTTCTTTTTTTTTTTTTTTGAGACTGAGTCTTGCTGTCACCCAGGCTGGAGTGCAGTGGCACGACTCCGGCTCACTGCAAGCTCCGCCTCCCGGGTTCACGCCATTCTCCTGCCTCAGCCTCCCGAGTAGCTGGGACTACAGGCGCCCGCCACCACGCCCGGCTAATTTTTTGTATTTTTAGTAGAGACGGGGTTTCACCATGTTAGCCAGGATGGTCTCGATCTCCTGACCTCGTGATCCGCCTGCCTCGGCCTCCCAAAGTGCTGGGATTACAGGCGTGAGCCACCGTGCCCAGCCGTGCTCTTTGCTTTTTCATATAAAGTTTAGATTCCTCAAAAACCCTGTTAGGATTTTTCACTGGAATCAAGTTAATTTATGAATCAATTTGGAGAGAACTGACATCTTCATTATATTGGATCTAATATACTCGTGTAAACTCCATTTAGATGTTTTATGTCGTTCAATAAAGTTTATAGTTTTTTCATAGAGATCACACACATTTCTGTTATTTTCATTTCTGTGTACTTTATATCTTTGTTGCTATAGTAAATATTATATTTTCTAACTTTTTTGTATTAGAAATGCAACTTATTTTTGTAAACTGATTTTATAGTCAAATAAATAGTAGCTAAATTCTCCTACTATTTTTACTAATTCTCCTATTTCTAATTATTTATTACATCTAATAATTTAATTTTCATTTGTCATGTCCTTCAGACAAATGAAGGCAGTTTTATTTCCTTCTTTTTGGTGCTTATACTTTGTATTTCTTTTCTGTTCTTGCTGTGGGAACTCTGACCTCCACTAAAATGTTCCATCGTATTGCTCTGATTTTAAAGTAAATGCTTCTAGTACTTCACTGGGAAGAATGATACTTGCTGTATGTTCTTCATAGATAATCTTCATTATAATGTTAAGGACTTCCTTTCTATTTTGCAAAGAGGTGTTTTTTCTTTCATTCCTCTCATGAATGAGTCAGCTGAATTAAAAAAAAATCTATTGAGGGCCGGGCGCGGTGGCTCACGCTTGTAATCCCAGCACTTTGGGAGGCCGAGGCGGGCGGATCACAAGGTCAGGAGATCGAGACCACGGTGAAACTCTGTCTCTACTAAAAATACAAAAAGAAAATTAGCCGGGCGTGTTGGCGGGCGCCTGTAGTCCCAGCTACTCGGAGAGGCTGAGGCAGGAGAATGGCGTGAACCCGGGAGGCGGGCTTGCAGTGAGCCGAGATTGCACCACTGCACTCCAGCCTGGGCGACAGAGCGAGACTCCGTCTCAAAAAAAAAAAAAAAAAATCTATTGAGATGATCATTTTTTTCTCTATTAATCTGTTAATATGCTAAATAATTTTCCTCCCTAATGTCAAACCATAGTTATGTTCTTTGGATGCCTTCCTTGGTCACGATGTATTTTCTTTTTTATATATACATTATTATATTCAGTTGGCTAATGTTTTGTTTAGGATTTTGTATCAAAGTTCATGAGTGAGAATGCATTGTACTTTTACTTTCTCTTGCTGTCTTTGGCTATTAAGGGTTTGTTATAGATGTACATTGCTGAGTTTAGAGATACTCCATCTTTTCCCATTCTCTGGATTCTCTGGAGGAGTGCGTAAGTTTGAAATGACCTTCATTTGAAAGGCCGGGGCAGTTATAGCCATGTAGGCCTAGAGCTTTTTATTTTTTAATTAGAAGTTTTTAATTAAATATTTGATTCTTTAATATTTACAGGACCATTTCAGCTTTCAATATTTTCTTGAGTCACTTCTGGCAAGGTATAATTCTTAGGAGTGGGTACAGCTCATCTTAGATTTCACAGTTTATTGGCATATAAAAACATGCCATATGTTTATTGGCGTAAAGTATCTTCTTATCTTTTAAATGCCTACTCACAGAGATGTGTGCTTCCCTTTTTTACTCATATCACTTATCTCTGTTTTTTCTTCTTAATTTTTAACTAATTAAACTTCCACAGGTTTGTCAATTTTATGGGTCTTTCAAAATAAGTAATTTCAGGTTTTGTGGATCCCATTGGCTGAATGTATGTTTTCATTGCATTAATTTCTGCTCTTTATTATCTCATTCTTACTTTTTTTAAAGCTTTTGTTCATTTTATAACTCAATAAATTGAAAATCTAGGTCATTTAATTTGTGGACTTTCTTTTTCTAATGTAAGCGATTATGACTATATATATATACATTTTACATGTTTAGTTTTTGTCCAGTTAAAAGTATTTCTTCTTTGGTTAACGAGTTATTCAAAGATTTAAAATATTTCTAAATGTGTAATAATTTTTAAATATATCTCTTTGATATACACTTTTTTTTAGAGAATGTGGTCTATGAGACAACAATTCTTTGAAATTTGCTGAGACTTTGTGTAAAATTATGGCAGTTTTTGTAAATGATTAATCACTTGAAAAGAATGTATATTCTCTAATTGTTGGGCACACAGTAGTTCAATACAGACGAATGTATATTAAGACTTATTATAATGCTGAATCTGTCATTTTCTTCCTTTAATTTAATTGAATTTTATATATTCAGAGGCTATGATATTAAGTGGATAAAAAGGCTTATAATCATATTTTTCTAGTGAGTAGTACCTTTCATTATTGTGCAGTGACCTTCCTTATCTCTAGTCATATTTGTTGCATTAAAATTGATGCCCAGTTTTGTTTTGGTTGGTGTTTGCCTGGCATAACATTTTGCTATCGATTCATTTTCAATCTTTTCACATTTTTATGTCGCAGAGTACATTAGCAATTGCTAGTGTTCTTAGACTTGTTCCCAGTATCTTACTTTTTGCTTTCTGTTTGTGCCACTTCTTCTGTGCTTAAAATCCCTCTTATTGTCTTAAAAATAGACTTACAAAATTTATATTTATTTGTTTGAAACTGTATTTATTTCATTTCCTCCCTCTATTGGATTGTAACCCTTTACTGGATTATAATCTCTTAGTGGGTTACCTTGGAAATTTTACTAGGTATACTGATAGTCCCTGTTATACCCCCTCCCCTGGCTTTCATGAGATTTTTGTCTAACATTTTATTTTTGTCCTTTTTATCAATCTCTGAAACTAGATAAGATAATAATACCTATTAGTAGTATTAATAGCAGCAGTAATGGTGTTTTATATAGATTTTTTTGGATTTACTCGCATTTGCCAATTTTTTCACTCAATATTCCTTCTAGCATCTCAGATTCTCCTTTTGAAATTATTTTTCCTTTTCCTGTCATTTTACTGAATTTTTTCTAATCATTATCTTTCAGAGGTTTCTTTAGTTTACGTCTTTTGATAGTACACTCTCTGTTTTTGATTATCTTTTTTTTCATCCTGGGCTTGAAGGAAAGTTTTGGTGGGCATTGAATCTTAGGTTGACAAGTATTTTCTCTCAGCACTTTGAAAATGTTATTCCATTGATTTCTAGCTTCCATTATTGCTGTTGAGAAGTCTGTGGTAAATTTCATTGTTTCTTTTCAGGTTATCTGTGTTTTTTCCCCCTTAAGCTGCTTTTAGCATCTTTTTCTTTGTATTTGATGACCTGTGTTTTACCATACTATCTCAAGGTATAGATTTCTTTTTATTTCTCATTTGTTATATATTGTTTTCACTCTCTGTAGGCCCTTGTTCTTTACTGTTTTTGGAAAATCATTAGCCATGACCACTTTAAATATTATCTTTCTTTCATTTGCTCTATCTTGTCTTTGTGAGTCTTTTACTAGTCTCAGAATTTCACATTTTAGTCTACAAATCTCTACCTTTCATATATTTCATGTAGTTTTCTTTCTATGCTATGTTCTGTGTCATTTAAAAAATCTCTCTCAATCCACTAATTGTCTCTTCACCTGTATCTAAATATAGAAATAGAAAGAGTCAAGCCACAAGACATTTGTTACTTTCCAAACTGGTCAATGGAAAGCCAATAACTACGCATTTGTAATTACCTAATCACATATTTGTAAATATGCATTTTTCCTACATATATTATTAAATTATATTGAAGCTATACCAAATTCTGAGTGAATTTTAATTAGAATATGGGTACTAAATAAACACATTAAGACAAAGCTAGCCAAATGAATATTTTTTAAAAATTGATTACAATTGATTTATTTTAAGACATAAGAAGATAAACATTTTGTATCTTTTCAATAATAGAAAAACTGAGTATTTCTAGTGAGAAAAATGTTCTCTCGAACACAGCTGATGAGCTATTTATGATATAGTATAAAAACTAAAACTACTCTGACAAAAAAACGGAATTAGTTATTCTACTTAAAAGCGAGAGGAAACAATTTAATCATGTCCTCATACTTGCAGAGCTATAACTTATTAGGCAGTAAAAGAAATGCTTAAAATAAGGAAATGAAATATTACTTTTCAGTTTTGGAAAGGCAGGCTCCTAAACTCTTAAAACAGGTTAGCAATTTTGGAGGTTAATGTGAAAAAGCAGCAATATGACTCAGGCCAACTTTGAAATTTATCAAGAAACCAAATGTCATTAAACTGATTTTTTGTACTATTTTATCTTTGCTTGGAATAGTTAAGGATTAACATACAAAACCATTTTACTCCCATACAGTATCATTTTTAAGGAGTGAAAATATGTATAAATTAATGAATACTGTAGAATGCATTAAAGAAAAAGGCAATTCATATGGCTTATCCACAGTTCCCTGCATATACTCTGAAGTATAAAAGGAAATACAGGAAGGTTACTGGTTTACAGCCTCAATCCCAAATCTTAGCTACATAATAGCTAATTTCTATAAAGGGGGAACATTTTTTCATGTAAAATTAGTGCAATGACAAAATGGATACTTTTATTTCATTTGCTCCCGTGATAACCTTAAGAAATATGTACTCACCCAACTAACCAAATTTCTGAAGTACAAAGTTCAAATTCAAAGTATGAACTAACTATCCTTCTCTTCTTTACCTTCTTGTAGGTTTCTATTGTCGAGGATACCCTCGAAGAAGGAAGGGGATGCAGAATACTTAGACTGTCTGTCCATAAGGCGCAGAGGACAAACAAAAAGTATTGGAGGAAGCAGAGTGAATTATTGAAGGCCTCCACAGTAGAGACAACTTTCAGCCTCCTCTTTAGATTTATATAATTTATTACGTTTTGATGAAAATAATTTAGAGGAAGCAGTGAGACAGACATAATCACAACATCAGTGGTCAAACTGTAAGAAACGCAGAGCAAGTGTAATAGTTATACAAGGCATCTATTTGTTTGCCCATGAAGCAAAGACATAGCAGTCCCTTACTGGTTCTCGACCAGCAATAATTTACTACCTGTGATGGTTAATACTGAGTGTCAACTTGATTGGATTGAAGGATGCAAAGTATTCATCCTGGGTGTGTCTATGAGGGTGTTGCCAAAGGAGATTAACATTTGAGTCAGTGGGCTGGGAAAGGCAGACCCACCCTTAACCTGGGTAGACACCATCTAATCAGCTGCCAGCATGGCCAGGATATAAAGCAGGCAGAAAAATGTGAAAAGGCTGGACTGGCTTAGCCTCCCAGCCTACATCCTTTTCCCTTGCTGGATGCCTTTGAACATCCGACTCCAGGTTCTTCAGCTTTGGGACTTGGACTGGCTTCCTTGCTCCTCAGCTTGCAGATGGCCTATTGTGGGATCTTGTGATTGTGTGAGTTAATACTACTTAATAAACTCCCCTTTATATATACAGGGACACAACTAATAGGATAAATAGGATATATATATATATATATATATCTGTATACATATCCTATATATATACCCTCTCTCTCTATATATATCCTTTAAATTCTACATTACACTTAGTATTCAATAAGTACTTGCTAACTATATATTCAAATATATCATATATATATATGTATATATCTCCTATTAGTTCTGCCCCTCTAGAGAACCCTGACCAATACAGTACCCTACTCTAGTATCTGTCAATGTATGAAGACAATTTTTTCTTCATAAATACTAAGTACTTTTTTTTGAAATATAATATGAATATTTTTGGCCGGGCACAGTGGCTTACGCCTGTAATCCCAGCACTTTGGGAGGCAGAGGCGGGCAGATCACGAGGTCAGGCGATCAAGACCATCCTGGCTGACACAGTGAAACCCCATCTCTACTAAAAATACAAAAAATTAGCCGGGCGTGGTGGCAGGTGCCTGTAGTCCCAGCTACTCGGGAGGCTGAGGCAGACAGAACCCAGGAGGCGGAGCTTGCAGTGAGCCGAGATTGCGCCACTGCACTCCAGCCTGGGCAACAGAGCGAGACACTGTCTCAAAAAAAAAAAAAAAAGACATATAATATGAATATTTTTAAAGTGTACAAATCATACATGTAGAGCTTAACAAATTTTTACAAAGTGAACACACCCATATAATCAGCATTAGGTCAAATAGGATAGAGAACTAGTACCTCGGAAACTTCCCTTAGGAGCCTTCAAGGGAAGACAATCTTGATTATCATTCTGACTATGTGTATATATGCTATTGGCATCTAGTAGGCAGAGGTCAGGGATGCTGCTAAACATCCTACAATGCACAGGAAAGCCCCCAATAACAAAGAATTATTCACTTTAAAATGTCAATAGTGCTAAGGATAAAAAATTCTGTACTACAACCCCAGATGTGCTTCTCTCTCACTCAAGTATGAATGATGACAGTCAGAGCAGCTAACATTTGGTGGGAGTGACTTATTGAGAAAATAATTTGGATGATTACTGAAGGCAAAAATAGGGGTAAATTTCCCGAAGAAATCTCTGACCCCTAGAAATTTAAAATAATGCAATGAAGATTTAAGATGAAAATTAATCTAGTTCATTGGTATTGGTGGACATCTATCACCTGTGACAGCCCCCAAATTTTGAACACTTTCTTTATATTTCGGTAATTTTCTATGAAATGGCTTCAATCTTCTTAAGGCAGAAATCAGAAAACTAGCATTTCCAGATTGCTAACAGCAAGGCAAGTACCCCATATCCCAGCAACGGAATCCACAGAATATGATTTGAAATTGGAAGCAAATGAACTGGGGATGCAAATCTTCCTGAGGGATTTGATTTGTTGGAAGACTCATCAAGTTCCTTGGGGATGACAGTGGTATTCAGATTCATGCATTGTAAGTGCTGCATGCAGTGGATCAAGCTCCTGGAATGTGCTTGCACAACATTACTGATTAGACAACTCCAAAGCCAGCTCTCTTGTCTTGCTGATGTCTGTTAGCAAAGTCATCGATACCTTTAACATGTTCCTTTTGCTGTTATACTGGTCAGTGAGGATTATGTGGTTTGCAGTAAAGAATACTGACTGGTAGAAAAGTGTAAAATGTAAAAAATATTTCTTTCCTAAATTATTTTGTATAAAGTTACTAAAGATTCAGCAGTTAGGAGGCCTAAGATATGCTATCAAACCATAATGTTTTGAATATGGTGCTTACTGTATTTCCACTGATGACTTGTATTATACTTTGGAGAAGATGCTAAAATATGAGAAGTCTGAGACTGTAGCGTTCAGGATCGATATTTAACATAATATTTATACATACCAGGTATTAAGCAATGTTAGCTAAAAACTTAAATGAATTCAAAATAATATCACTAAGTTGGATAAGCAATCAAGTATTTTAAATAGTATTGTTTTCTAATATTAAGAAAAAAGCATACATAGGAGTAAAAAATAATTTAAAATATAAGTATAGTCATATGCATGTGTGGGAGAAAGGAAGCTAGACATGACAATTCAAGAGGATAGTATAATTTGTATTATGATTATTTTGTATCTATTGTACCAATTTGCACATCTGCCTGAGAGATCATCTTCTGTAATATCCCAGAGTCCTGGGAGGAGGTACTTTGTCTTTTGTACCTTAACCTCAGGGTGAAGGAGCATATGGGTCATCTTCAGGCCCACCTACTGTGGAGAAAAACTTAAAACGGAAGCTCAACAGGTGCTAGGCCTTAATTTTCTTTAATATCACTTTAAATTCTACATTACAGAATGTTGCTAACTAACTATAATTTATGGAAGTAATAAAAAACAACAACTGGATATCTCAGTAAGACTTGTAACAAGAAAAACAGAAGCAGGTTGCATATTGTTTAATGTTGCTCAAGGGTCTTTTACATTTTAAGACACAATATGGTAATTGAGGACTGTTAAATATCTACATATACATTCAGAATTGTTCCACCATCTGACTTTGTAGTAAAAAAATACATGGGCATATGCATGTTCATGTGTGTGTGTATGTGTGTGTGTGTGTATATCTCTCTATATATGCATAAACATATTTAGTTTGGAATAAGTAAATGGGCCTTGTGTGCAACATACAAAGCTAAGCAACATTCTGGGTTTGGCAAATTGGCATCTAGTAAGTCACTGCAACCCAATCAAACATTTTGGTATATAGGTTGAGTACCCCTTATCCGAAATGCTTGGGACCAGAAGAATTTTGGAATATTTGCATTATACTTATCAGTTCAGCAGCCCTTATCTGAAAATCTGAAATCCAAAATGCTCCAATAAGCATTTCCTTTGAGCCTTATGTTGGTGCTAAGTTTCTGATTTTGGGGCACTTTGGATTTTTGGGTTATGGATGCCCAGCCTGTATTATGTTACTACTGATATCAGGTAAGCCTGTATTCATCACTGAAAGAAAAACACTAAATAAGGACAGAGGACAGAGGAAAGCCACAAAGTCAATTAAAGTATTATGAATAATTCTAATCAACAAACATTTTTAAAAGAATTGTAGTCACCTGATCACTGAGAGTAGCTTATTTGGTTTGTGCTTTCATTAACAATCTTCTAATAAATGTTACTCATCTCAAGAGTCTCTAAAAAAGGTAATTTGCATATAGAGAGGTTATTTTTAAATTTAGATTAAATTCATCAATATTTATGCCACATATGTACTATTAATTTGAAATTTTGAAAATCTTAAAGGCTCTAAAATAGCATGCTCTAGAAAGACTTATGGTTTATCTATCACTGGATGGATAATGCATATAATATATGATAAGTGAAAGCCAAAATGGTATTTGTAAAACTTGTCCTTCCAATAACAAATATAGAAGAACATGTTTGTATTTTTCCCTATAATTAATCCAAATCAGCAAGGTTCATTACTGTGTTAGGTCATTATCTGGTCATTCAATATGCACTTCTCACTGTAATGTAATGCTACCAATGAACAAGAGTATTATATCTAGAATTGATGGAAATCTACCAAAATCATGAGTGGAAATAAAATTTAAATAAATAAAATCTTAACAAAGATATCCTTTCCCTCTGTTCTCTGAAAGCTTTGAATATTGAAACCTATTCAAAAACAGGCCTTCTTGCTTTTCTGTGGTAAAATAGAACTGACTTTCCATTTTTCATTAAAATCTATTTATTCACCAAAGTAAAAATTCAATATTGTAGCCATATCAAAAGATAATTCTTTAAAAAAAGGTAAAGACTATCTACAGCTAAACTGTGTGTTTATTATAGCATGTAACCAAAAGAAAAGATGTAGGTCTTTATTATACTACAGAGAGCTAATTAGAATAATTGCTCAAAGGCTAAATTACTATTACTCAGTTGCCTTGCAGCAGAGTTGGTGGAAAATCAGAGGAAAAATTATAGAGAGTAACAATGACTGCCCAACATTCCAGGTTCAAGTAGAAGTTACTTTCCACTAAGTCTTTTTTTCATGATATTTAGCTATCAAACACTTCGAGTTTCTTGAGCCCACTATACTCTCTTCCACTTACATCATTTACACTCACATTCTCTTTGCTAACCTTTCTCAAGCTCTTTTCTTTCATCTTAATTCTATATTCACACTTTTTCTTATATCTGGCAATCTCCCTCTTTGTCCAAGGCCATTTCTCCAAATTCACCACTACTATCTTTCTCAAACAACATATCATAATGCTTTTCCCACCGGTGAGGGCTCACGGTGTAACCATGAGGTTACTGTCCTTTACATAAGGATGAACCTCATCTAACAATCATTAGTAGGCCGCGAATTTGACTTGTGTTTCTAGTAGTAAAGCATGGATTTTCATTAATAAACCCATATTCTTTTTGCTGTGTCGCTCTGAAAAGGTCGATTGTGTGGCTTGAATTGTTGTATACCAATTAACAATAAAGAGCCCAACAATCAGAAGAAATAAGACAAATATTTTCTTAGGAAAAAATCTTCATTATTATTATTATGGATCTCTAATGTAGATGATAAGATTGTATTTGTTGTTAACACTTAGCATATCCTAGACATTCAGTGTATTGGTAATGTTATTAAGACTGCTGTTTATCTTTAAATAACGTGATTTGGATCCAAAATTCATTTATATTTTTCTATTTGTAACTTTGGTAATCAAAATCACTGACTTTCATAACTACCCCATATGGGTTAGCAGCTCTTACTACATACTTCCATAGAGTGTTTTACTTGCTTTTATCATATTTATTGTATTACCTTATCATGGTCCAGTTTGCTTGTTTTAAACAAGTTGAGAATGGGGACTCTATCTTCTATGTCTATAGCTTTAGCTCAACCGCAGTACTTGGTACATATGTGTATGATAAAAGCTAAATGAATATAAGCCAAAGCAGGTTTTTCAATAGTGTATTAGATCACCAATATCAAGGGTGACTTTAGTATGTTGATGTTTTTATAGGAAGGTCACTACATGTATAAGAGAATCACAACACTGATGGCGGGAAAAAGTCATTTTTTAACTCCTGATGGAGCTATTACTTTGAAATCCTACAAGTTAGGAATTCAGAACCAAAAATGGCTCTCACGTTAAGTATAAGAAGATGATGAAAACGGCCTGATGTAATAAACAGGCCTTGACTTGAAATTCTGTGCCCTTCTTTTCCACTCTAAGTTATTAATTTCTTACTAAAAGATCACACAGTTTAGGGATGCTTTAGCAAAATCTAGAAAACCTTAGAAGTTCTGGAATTAACGTAGTATTTATAGCCTAGTTTCCTAGAGTGTTCTTTTTCTCCATCTGTTGGTTGTTGATACAGTGTAACTTTATATTCAGATTACAGAAACACAGCAAGAAAGAGTTTCTCTTTTTTTAATATGTTACAATAAGAATTCTGGCTTCATATCCTGGTGTGAGACAGTTATTCTCTTGCTAAAAAACATCTAATTGAGGGGGAAAAAAAGTAGGTCAACATTGATGTGGAATCCTTTCTGTTGTAAACAAGAGCTCCAAGATTTAATTCTATAAAATCATTTACATGATGACACATGACCATTTTCTCATAGAAATTATATGGTCATTAAAAGGGCAAGAGTATTAACATGTTTTATTCAGTACATTTTAAATGTAGACTTTAAAATTCTTGATGGAATTAAAAAAAAACTAAGGAACAGCAGAAAATAGAAATAATTTGTTGAAATGCTTATACATATATCTTTCCTTAGAAAGCTACTAAATGTTCCATGAGAAGACAGTCCTTTCTCTCTTAACGCTTATAATGTTGAGAATAATAATATTCCTTCTTAAACAGAAACACCAAAACTATATTAAAATCCTGCTTCAAATATACCCATATATTTGCAAATACTTGGTTCCTAGTTATCCCTTATCTATATTCTTGCTTTGGTTTGGACTCTTAGATTAAAAAAATTAAAGCAGGTACTATCTGAATCTGTAACAGTCTTTTTCTCCTAATTTCCTATTAAATGGTAAGTATCTTTAAAAAAATTAGGCTAGCAGCCAGCATGGTGACTCATGCCTGTAATCCCAGTAATCTGGGAGGCTGAGGCAGGCCGATCTGTTGGGCTCAGGAGTTCGAGACCAGCCTGGGCAACACAGTGAAACCCTATCTCTACCAAAAATACATACACTTAGCCAAGTGTAGTGGTGCCCATCCATGGTCCCAGCTACTTGGGAGGCTGAGGCAGCAGGATCACTTGAGCCCAGTGGGCAGAGGTTGCAGTGAGCTAAGATCACACCACTGCACTCCAGACTGAGTGAGACTCCGTCTCAAAATAAGTAAATAATAAATAAATAAATAAATAAATAGGCTATCGTGCAATTTTGTCATCTGCATTTTACTTTGAATTTACTAACTCTCATTGTCAAAAAACCACCAAACAGTAATATTTAACTTCTGAATAGAAAGGTATAATACTACATTTCTGGGAATACAGACCAGATAGCTCATCAGTACAATGAAGGCAGAATTTATATTAAAGTAAGAAAATATAATGTAAATATATTGTGCCAGGTTTTTAAAAAGTATGATGCATGCAAAATATTTAAAATTGAGGATATTTTGATAATTGTCCCATTTTAAAACTACAAACATATTATGGTAATTTATGATACAAAGCAAGTATCAACAATTAGGCAATTTCTTGTACAAAGTCTATTTTAACAAAACATGTTTCTCAATTTAATATGTAATCTATCACCTTTATAAAGTGATGATAATAATTTAGTATAAAATATAGAGAAAGAAAAATGTTCCTAGATGAAGCTTTTGTTACACTTCAATTAGCCAGGTAAAGCGGGGAATAAAGAATGAGTAAATGTATGGTAGGTGGGGAGGGGATTGGAAGAGACTGGATGTAGTAGTTTTATGTGTTCTGAAATAGCTATTTATTATACATCCCCTAAGTGCATAAACTTAAAATATTAATATCCTGAATTCAAATGGTACATTTAACATAAAGAATTTAACATGGCTCACAAATATAACATAAACTATCTTTTCTTGAGGGAGGCAGATTAGTCACTGTAATTTTGCTTCATAATTTTATTGATTTGAACGCAGGAGTATACTAAAAGCTATTGAAATAAAAACAATCACAACAAGAAGTATTACAACAAAAAGTATTACAGCTTTTCATTTCAGTATATATTCAAACACACAGAAAAGCTGCTAGAATAGGCTGAGGGACTCTCATAATTCTTTATCCAGATTCCTCAATTATTTTCATTTTTCTCTATTTAATTTGTCATCTTAGCATCTATCTGCTTAATTTGTACTTCTGGAATCTTCGAGAGTAAACTGGAGCAATGTTCCAATTTACCTCTAACTACTTCATTTCCTTAGAACATGGATATTCTCTTGCATAATTACAATACAACTATCACATTAAAAAAGTAATGTATCTAATCTACATACCCTATTCAATTTTTATAATTGTCCCAATAATGCCCTTTGTGGGATTTTATAGATTGAAAAAAAACCCTAGGCCAAGAACCAATCAATTATCACATGACATTTAGTTGTTAAGTGTCTTCAGTTTCCTACTTTTTTTTTTAAAGTTTTTTGAAAAATGGAACCACTACTTAGTTTCTTTTTCATGACTTTGGCACTTTTGAAGAATGTAGGCCAGTCATTTCGTTAAAAATTTTTACTACATGTTGAATTTGTCTGATGTTTCCTCATAATTCAATTGAGGTCACGCATTTTAGTGGGAATATTACACAGGCGATGCTGTGTCCTTCTCCATGCATCATTTCAGGAGACACATGAAATGAAAGTTTATTACAATATTGGTGGTGGTAACTATGATCACTTTGTAATGTGATATCCCTTGGTTTCTCCACTGTCAAATTAGTAGATTTCCTTTATAATTAAATTTTGAATATTTTGAAACTAATATAAAATTTTACTCACTAATTTTAGCATCTAATAGAAGGGATAATAGAGTTAGAAAATGATTTTATAACTCTATTATCCCTTCCATTAGTTGGCATTCTGATGTAAGAACGAATTTTTCTCCTTCATTTATGTATTCATTTATATTGGTCTGGATTGATAAGATTCTCATTTCATATAGTGTGTTATAATTAATTATTATCATTATTTATTTTAATGCTCAAATTGCCCCACATTTGGCTGCTGGGACTACGTTAATACAAGACCACCTTAGTACTGCTTCAGCTGGAGTCCTTTTACCAAGAATTAGTAAGAGCAGAAGGTAACTATTGTGAAACACATTTTGATGCTCTTTTAAAATATTTTTTGTTTTTATTTATTTTTAAAATTTTTTTATTTTTTTTAATACTTTAAGTTGGGATACATGTGCAGAATGTGCAGGTTTGTTACATAGGTATACACATGCCATGGTGGTTTGCTGCACCCATCAACCCATCATCTACATTAGGTATTTCTGCTAATGCTATCCCTTCCATACTCCCCCCCCACCAACCCCTGACAGGCCCCAGTGTGTGATGTTCCCCTCCCTGTGCCCATGCGTTCTCATTGTACAGTTCCCACTTATGAGTGAGAACATGCGGTGTTTGGTTTTCTGTTTCTGTGTTAGTTTGCTGAGAATGATGGCTTCCAGCTTCATCCATGACCCTGCAGAGGACATGAACTCATACTTTTTTATGGCTGCATAGTATTCCATGGTGTATATGTGTCACATTTTCTTAATCCAGTCTATCACGATGAGCATTTGGGTTGGTTCCAAGTCTTTGCTATTGTGAATAATGCTGCAATAAATGTACATGAGCATGTGTCTTTATAGTAGAATGATTTATAATCCTTTGGGTGTATACCCAGTAATGGGATTGCTGGGTCAAATGGTATTTCTGGTTATAGATCCTTGAGGAATCGCCACACTGTCTTCCACAATGATTGAATTAATTTACACTCCCACCAATAGTGTAAAAGTGTACTATTTCTCCCCACCCTCTCCAGAATCTGTTGTATCCTGACTTTTTAATGATTGCCATTCTAACTGGTGTGAAATGGTATCTCATTATGGTTTTAATTTGCATTTCTCTAATGACCAGTGATAAAGAGCTTTTGTTCATATGTTTGTTGGCTGCCTAAATGTCTTCTTTTGAGAAGTATTTGTTCATATACTTCTCCCACTTTTTGATGGGGTTGTTTTTTTCTTGTAAATTTGCTTAAGTTCCCTGTACATTCTGGATATTAGCCCTTTGTCAGATAGATAGATTGCAAAAATTTTCTCCCATTCTGTAGGTTGCCTGTTCGCTCTGATGATAGTTTCTTTTGCTGTGCAGAAGCTCTTTAGTTTAATTAGATCCCGTTTGTCAATTTTGGCTTTTGTTGCCATTGCTTTTGGTGTTTTGGTCATGAAGTCTTTGCCCATGTCTATGTCCTGAATGGTATTGCCTAGGTTTTCTTCTAGGGTTTTTACGGTTTTAGGTCTTACGTTTAAGTCTTTAATCCATCTTGAGTTCATTTTTGTATAAGGTGTAAGGAAGGGGTCCAGTTTCTGTTTTCTGCATATGGCTAGCTGGTTTTCCCAATGCCATTTATTAAATAGGGAATCTTTCCCCATTGCTTGTTTTTGTCAGGTTTGTCAAAGATCAGATGGTTGTAGATGTGTGGTGTGACTTCTGAGGCCTCTGTTCTGTTCCATTGGTCTATATATCTGTTTTGGTACCAGTACCATGCTGTTTTCATTACTGTAGCCTTGTAGTATAATTTGAAGTCAGGTAGTGTGAAGCCTCCAGCTTTGTTCTTTTTGCTTAGAATTGTCTTGGCTATATGGGCTCTTCTTTGGTTCCATATGAAATTTAAAGTAGTTTTTTCTAATTCTGTGAAGAAAGTCAATGGTAGCTTGATGGGGATAACATTGAATCTATAAATTACTTTGCATACTATGGCCATTTGCACAATACTGATTCTTCCTATCCATGAGCATGGAATGTTTTTCCATTTGTTTGTGTCCTCTCTTATTTCCTTCAGCAGTGGTCTGTAGTTCTCCTTGAAGAGGCCCTTCACATCCCTTGTAAGTTGTATTCCTAGGTATTTTATTCTCTTTGTAGCAATTGTAAATGGGAGTTCACCCATGATTTGGCTCTCCGTTTATTATTGGTGTATAGGAATGCTTGTGATTTTTGCACATTGATTTTGTATCCTGAGACTTTGCTGAAGTTGCTTATCAGCTTAAGGAGATTTTGGGCTGAGACAATGGGGTTTTCTAAATATACAATCATGGCATCTGCAAACAGGGACAAGTTGACTTTGTCTTTTCTTATCTGAATACCCTTTATTTCTTTCTCTTGCCTGACTGCCCTGGCCAGAACTTCCAACACTATGTTGAATAGGAATGGTGACAGAGGGCATCCTTGTCTTGTGCTGGTTTTCAAAGGGAATGCTTCCGGCTTTTGCTCATTCAGTATGATATTGTCTGTGGGTTTGTCATAAATAGCTTTCATTATTTTGAGATATGTTCCATCAATACCTAGTTTATTGATAGTTTTTAGCATGAAGGGGTGTTGAATTTTATCAAAGGCCTTTTTTGCATCTATTGAGATAATCATGTGGTTTTTGTCATTTGTTCTATTTATGTGATGGATTACATTTATTGATCTGCACATGTTGAACCAGCCTTGCATCCCAGATATGAAGTCGACTTGATCATGGTGGATGAGCTTTCTGATGTACTGCTGGATTCTGTCTGCCAGCATTTTATTGAGGATTTTTACATCGATATTCATCAAAGATATTGGCCTGAGATTTAGTATTTCTGTTGTGTCTCTGCTAGCTTTTTGTATCAGGATGATGCTGGCCTCATAAAATGAGTTAGGGAGGAGTCCCTCTTTTTCTTTTGTTTGGAATAGTTTCAGAAGGAATGGTACCAGCTCCTCTTTGTACTTCTGGTAGAATTAAGCTGGGCATCCATCTGGTCCAGGGCTTTTTTTTTTTTTGGTAGAGTATTAATTACTGTCTCAACTTCAGAACTTGTTATTGGCCTATTCAGTGATTCGACTTCTTCCTAGTTTAGTCATGGGAGGGTGCATGTGTCTAGGAATTTATCCATTTCCTCTATATTTTCTAGTTTATTTGCACAGAGGGGTTTATAGTATTATCTGATGGCAGTTTGTATTTTGGTGGGATCAATGGTGATATCCCCTTTATCATTTACTATTGTGTCTATTTGATTCTTCTCTTTTTTCTTTTTTATTGGTCTGGCTAGTGGCCTACGCATTTTGTTAATCTTTTCAAAAAATTAGCTCCTCAATTCCTTGATTTTTTGAAGGGTTTATCTCCTTCAGTTCTGCTCTGATCTTATTTATTTCTTGTCTTCTGCTGGCTTTTGAATTTGTTTGCTCTTGCTTCTCTAGTCCTTTTAATTGTGATGTTAGGGTGTTGGTTTTAGATCTTTCCTGCTTTCTCCTGTGGGCATTTGGTGCTATAAATTTCCCTCTAAGACTGCTTTGGCTGTGTCCCAGAGATTCTGGTATGTTGTGTCTTTGTTCTCATTGGTTTCAAAGAACTCATTTATTTCTGTGTTAATTTTGTTATTAACCCAGTAGTTATTCAGGAGCAGGTTGTTCAGCTTCCATGTATTTGTGCAGTTTTGAGTGAGTTTCATAATCCTGAGTTCTAATTTGATTGCACTGTGGTCTGAGAGACTTGTTTGTTAAGATTTCGTTCTTTTGCATTTGCTGAGGAGTGCTTTACTTTCAATTATGTGGTCAATTTTAGAATAAGTGTGATGTGGTGCTGAGAAGAATGTATATTTTATTGATTTGGGGTGGAGAGTTCTGTAGATGTCTATTAGGTCTGCTTGGTCCAGAGCTGAGTTCACGTCCTGAATATGCTTGTTAATTTTCTGTCTTGTTGATCTAATATTGACAGTTGGGTGTTAAAGTCTCTCATTATTATTGTGTGGCAGTTTAAGTCTCTTTGTGGGTCTCTAAGAACTTGCTTTATGAATCTGGGTGCTCCCCTATTGGGTGCATATATATTTAGGATAGTTAGCTCTTCTTGTTGCATTGATCCCTTTACCATTATGTAAAGGCCTTCTTTGTCTTTTTTGATCTTTATTGGTTTAAACTCTCTTTTACCAGAGACTAGGATTGCAACCCTTGCTTTTTATTGCTTTCCATTTGCTTGGTAAATATTCCTCCATCCCTTCATTCTGAGCCTATGTGTGTCTTTGCACATGAGATGGGTCTCCTGAATACAGAACACTAATGGGTCTTGACACTTTATCCTATTTGCCAGCCTGTGTCTAATTGGGGCATTTAACCCATTTACATTAAAAGTTAATACTATTATGTGTGAATTTGATCCTGTCATTATGATGCTAGCTGGTTATTTTGCCCATTAGTTGATGCAGTTTATTCATAATGTCAATGGTCTTTACAATTTGGTATGTTTTTGCAGTGGCTGGTACCAGTTTTTCTTTTCCATATTTAGGGCTTCCTTCAGGAGCTCTTGTAAGGTAAGCCTGGTGGTGACAAAATCTCTCAGCATTTGCTTGTCTGTAAAGGATTTATCCGTCGCTTATGAAGCTTAGTTTGGCTGGATATGAAATTCTGGGTTGAAAATTGGCCCCCACTCTCTTCTGGCTTGTAGGGTTTTTACTGAGATATCCGCTGTTAGCCTGATGGGATTCCCTTTGTGGGTAACCGATCTTTCTCTCTGCTGCCCTTAATATTTTTTCTTTCATTTCAACCTTGGCAAATCTGTCGATTATGTGTCTTGGGCTGCTCTTCTTGAGGAGTATCTTTGTGGCGTTCTCTGTATTTCCTGAATTTGAATGTTGGCCTGTCTTGCTAGGTTGGGGAAGTTCTCCAGAATAACAATATCCTGAAGAGTGTTTTCCAACTTGGTTGCATTCTCCCTGTCACTTTCAGGTACACCAATCAAACATAGGTTTGGTCTTTTCACATAGTCCCATATTTCTTGGAGGGTTTGTTCATTCCTTTTCATTCTTTTTTCTCTAATCTAGTCTTCATGCTTTATTTCATTAAGTTGATCTTCAACCTCTGATATCCTTTTTTCCGCTTGATCGATTCAGCTATTGATACTTCTGTATACTTCATGAAGTTCTCATGCTGTGTTTTTCAGCTCCATCAGGTATGGAGGTCCACTCCAGACCCTGTTTGCCTGGGTATCACCAGCTGAGGCTGCAGAACAGGTCTTTTCTTAACTAGTGATTGTAGTTAGCAATTTGTCTAACCTTTTTTCAGGGTTCTTAGCAGCTGGGTGTGGTGGCTTACGCCTGTAATCCCAGCACTTTGGGAGGCTGAGGCGGGCGGATCACGAGGTCAGGAGATCAAGACCATCCTGGCTAACACAGTGAAACCCCGTCTCTACTAAAAATACAAAAAAATTAGCCGGGTGTGGTGGCGGGCCCCTGTAGTCCCAGCTACTCGGGAGGCTGAGGCAGGATAATGGTGTGAACCCAGGAGGCGGAGCTGGCAGTGAGCCAAAATTGTGCCACTGCACTCCAGCCTGGGCGACAGAGTGAGACTCTGTCTCAAAAAAAAAAAAAAAAAAAGGTTCTTAGCTACCTTTCATTGGGTTAGAACATGCTCCTTTAGCTCAGAGGAGTTTGTTGTTACCCACTTTCTGAAGCCTACTTCTGTCAATTCGTTAAACTCATTCTCTGTCCAGTTTTGTTCCCTTGCTGGCAAGGAGTTGTGATCATTTGGAGGAGAAGAGGCATTCTGGGTTTTGGAATTTTCAGCTTTTT
Source organism: Hylobates moloch (assembly GCF_009828535.3). Classification (NCBI taxonomy): domain Eukaryota; kingdom Metazoa; phylum Chordata; class Mammalia; order Primates; family Hylobatidae; genus Hylobates; species Hylobates moloch. The sequence continues at coordinate 3,500,646 of NW_026652299.1, forward strand.
TGCACTGGTTTTTCCTCATCTTCATTGATTTATCTACCTTTGGTCTTTGTGTTGGTGACCTTCAGATGCGGTCTCTGAATGGATTTCCTTTTTGTTGATGTTGATGCTATTCCTTTCTGTTTGTTAGTTTTCCTTGTAAGAGTCAGGCCTCTTTGCTGCAGGTCTGCTGGAGTTTGCTAGAGGTCCACTCCAGACCCTGTTTGCCTGGGTATCACCAGCGGAGGCTGAAGACCAGCAAAGACTGCTGCCTATTCCTTCCTCTGGAATCTTTGTCCCAGAATAGCACCCGCTAGATGCCAGCTGGAGTTCTCCTGTATGAGGTGTCTGCCGACCCCTGCTGGGAAGTGTCTCCCAGTCAGGAGGCATGGGGGTCAGGGACCCACTTGAAGAGGTTGTCTGTCCGTTAGCAGAGCTCCAGCATTGTGCTGGGAGATCCGCTGCTCTCTTCAGAGCCAGTAGGCAGGAATGTTTAGGTTGGCTGAAGCTGTGCACACAGCTGCCCCTTTCCCCTGGTGTTCTGTCCCAGGGAGATGGGAATTTTATGTATAAGTCCCTGACTAGGGCTCTGCCTTTCTTTCAGAGATGCCCTGCCAAGAGAGGAGGGATCTAGAGATGCAGTCTGGCTACAGCGGCTTTGCTGAGCTGCAGTGATCTCCGCCCAGTTCGAACTTCCTGATGGCCTTGTTTACACTGTGAGGGAAAACTGCCTACTCAAGCCTCAGTAATGGTGGATGCCCCTCCCCCGACCAAGCTCCACCATCTCAGGTTCACTTCAGGCTGCTGTGCTGGCCGAGAGAATTTCAAGCCAGTGGATCTTAGCTTGCTGCGCTGTGTGGGGCTGGGATCCGCTGAGCTAGACCACTTGGCTCCCTGACTTCAGCCCCCTTTCCAGGGGAGTGAATGGTTCTGTCTTGCTGGCATTCCAGGCGCCGCTGGGGTATGAAAAAAACTCCGGCAGCTAGCTCGGTGTCTGCCCAAATGGCCACCCAGTTTTGTGCTTGAAACCCAGGGCCCTGGTGGTGTAGGCACGCGAGGGAATCTCCTGATCTGCGGTTGCAAAGACCATGGGAAAAGCGTAATATCTGGGCCGGAGTGCACTGTTCAGCATGGCACAGTCTCTCCTGTCTTCCCTTAGCTAGGGGAGGGAGTTCCCCAACCCCTTGTGCTTCCCGGATGGGGAGGGTGGCACCTACTGTGTAACTAGTTCCAGTGAGATGAGCTGGGTACCTCAGTTAGAAATACAGAAATTACCCGACTTCTGCGTTGATCTCGCTGGGAGCTGCAGACCAGAGCTGTTCCTATTCGGCCATCTTGGCAGCCACCACCATTTTGATGCCTTTATTAACATCTAGTGATTGTTGTCCAAACTATGGGATTGGCAACGTGTGTTTAAAAATAACTATTGTTAAGTTCCTATTTCTCTGACTATGTAGATAATGTGAGCCCTTCTTGTTTCATAGCCTAGATCCTGGGCAATGTTGCAAAAGGCTACATTAGTTAATATTGGACAAATTGTTAAGCCAGTCATTCAACATATACCCTACCTTTTAAAAATGGCTCTGCAACAAATTTCTGTTTGGAAATACTAATAAAACAGGGGAGTCAGTGTCCCAGCTGATGTTCAGAAGAATATGTACTGAAAAGAAATCTGTAAATCCAACACTTTTTTTTTTGTTTTGTATGTGTTTTTGAGACAGAGTCTCACTCTGTCACCCAGGCTGGAGTGCAGTTGTGCGATCTTGGCTCACTGCAACTTTCACCTCCTGGGTTCAAGAGATTCTCCTCCCTCAGCCTCCCCAGTAGCTAGGATTACAGGCACGTGCCACCTCACCCGGCTAATTTTTGTATTTTTAGTAGAGATTGGGTTTCACAATGTTGGCCAGGCTGGCTGGTTTTGAACCCCTGACCTTGTGATCTGGCTGCCTCGGCCTCCCAAATTGTTGGCATTATAGGCATGAGCCACCACGCCCGGCCCCAACCCAGCACTTTTTTTCTTATTTTTCTTCTCAATAAAAACATGGAAGGAGAGGAGGGGAGGGGAGGGAAGATTTCTATAGTTAGCAGATTATGATAATTCTAAATACAAGGTAAATAATGGTGCGAAAACTCATAATAAAACTTACCTAGTCTGAGCTAAAATTTTAAAATGAACATTGATTATATGTGCATTTTAACTGAAATATAAAAACATTACTTTTTATTTGTTTTTGAATATTTTTCAACAATTTTAATACCAGCTTAGAAAAATGATCATATAGACTATCACAAAAATACCAGCAAAATTAAATAGTGTGCACCCTGTAATTCCAGCATCTGGTACCAGAATGTTTCTAAGGTTTCACAGTAAATATCAGCAATGCAGCACACTCTACCTAGATTTTCAATATCTAGGTCACATGGACTACTTTGAATACTGTGAATAGGGGAAAAAAAGCAGGAAGATTTCTGTATAGCCACCAGAAAATCGTAACATGCAAAATATATTTAAAAAAACCCTAGGATATCATGGTTTTAAAAATAATTCCTACATAAAATAGAAGACAGTACCCTAAAAAGGAGCTTCTCATCTATTATGTAAACGAAATAAAACCTTTGCAGAGTATTATTTACTTAATAAAATGTCTTTTGTTTTTCCTGTTCTCTGAGATGTGTGTGTGTATGTGCTCACTGAATGGTCAGGAGCAGGTAAAAAACATATACTAAAAATAAATGTGTTGTTAATCCAAAAAACATACGCACTTTAGGGAAAAATCCAGCAGTAGTTAGAGGTAATCAGAAACTACAGCTTCCACTTATAATAAAGGCAAACAGATATGATAATAATGATATTTGAAATTATAATCCTTTTTATTTATATGAAAGAGACATGGAGGGTTTATAATACATTTTGATTATGAAAAATGCACACTGTGTTTGCAATTTCTTTCAGCCATAATAATATACAGTTACAGATATTTGAAACCTGAAATGATTTTTACTATAATTTTATTATTTTCCTTGAAATCTACTGAATTTATTCAGTTATGGATTTAAAATTTCTCCTTGCCCTTTTTCCAAGTTTTTATGTGAAGGACAGGAAGTAAATATGTCTCTCAGCAAAATGAGAGTCCCTAATAATCTATAATAAAACTGCTACCACATATAACTTTTTTATATGTATACTTCTTTTAAAGGGAGATAGAAATGAAAACTTTTTCAGTGAATTTTTCTTAATCTATTTGAAAAGCAATACATAAAGAGCAGTCACATATGTCAGCACAACAATTAAGATGGGTAACATTGAAAAACCACATTTAAATGACTAGGATTCATAGAGATCGTGCTTTGATAAAGAGTTTATTCCTATTATCAAAAAGATCTATAGAACTGGCTATAAACAATGTATTAAGGATATTTCAGTCGAGTACACAATGGAGCTGCTTAAGACTGCAAAGCCTTTCTTAAGACTTAAGAAGGCAAGAAAAATGCTTTTTACATATCACACTCTATTATTTGGCAATAGTGCCCTTTTAAAGCACCAAAATTTTCATATAGTAGGAGGATTTTGATATTAGAGAATTTACTATAGTTATGGAGATATTCTAGAAGTGGTTTAAAAATGGGTATATAGTACAAAGAAAGAGCAAAAATGAACATGATATGTTTTATCTCATTTTATTCATCACCACCCTATGAAATAGCATTTTGATCCTTATTGCTGTTCACTGAAAATAAAACACTACAATTTTTTTTTTTTTTTCTGGAGACAGAGCCTTACTCTGTCATCAAGGCTGAAGTGCAGTGGGGTGTGATAACACCTCACTGCAACCTCCTCCTCCCAAGTTCAAGTGATTCTCATGCCTCTGTCTCCCGAATAGCTGGGACTACAGGCGCAGGGGGTGCCACCAAGCCTGGCTAATTTTTGTATTTTTAGTAGAGACGGGGTTTCACCATGTTGCCCAGGCTGGTCTTGAACTCCTGACCTCAGGTGATGCACGTGCCTCGGCCTCCCAAAGTTCTGGGATTACAGGCTTGAGCCACCACACCCAGTCAAAAGACTATAAATTTCTAGAAGTCCAAGGCTGGTATAAAGCTAACTTACTGCTACTCTATGCAAAATAACATTGAAATCAAGTGATAGAAAGCACTGGTAGAGTAGGTAGAGATTAGATTATTTCTGAAAAGAGTCACTTCAATTTTGCCCTGGAGAATAAATTATATTTTGTCTTTTGATTTTTTTAAGACAGGGTCGCACTCTTGTCATCCAGGCTGGAGTGCAGTGGCATGCCGCTCACTGCAGCTTTCATCCCCCCATCCCCAACCCCCACCTCAAGCGATCCGCTCACCTCAGCCCCCCGAGTAGCTGAGACCACAAGCGTGTACCACCACACCCAACTATTTTTTTTTTTTTTGTATTTTTAGTGGGGGTTTCACCTGTTGCCCAGGCTGGTCTGGAACTTCACAGCTCAAGTGATCCACTTGCCTCGGCCTCCCAAAGTGCTGTGTGAGCACTTACAGGCATGAGCCACTGCACCCAGCCTATTTTGCTTTATAATAGGAGAAAGTATTGTATTTAACTTGTTCCTAGGTGGTTGCATTTCTTTAAATATTAATCCACTTATTTCTTTATATGTAAGAATATACTAATTATATCCCTCCTGTATTATTTTAATAAGTAGCCCTATTACCTATATCTTGGGCTGTGTTATAAGCATCACATAATTACATGCAGAGTAACCTCATATGCTAGTTTATGCTGCTATAACTCAAACTTTATCAGGAGTGATCTTTGTAAAATGGCATTTCCTCTGGCCATTTTTTTGCCTATAAACTTTCAATGACTTCTAGTTAAAGATAGCAGGTAGACCACGCATGTTTTTACTTCTTTTAAGACCCAGTAAAATGACAATACAGAAATAAAAAATAAGTAACACCACAATTAGGTGGAGGATGGGCCATTAACAGATGTGAGATTTCAATATATTAATGTGAGCAAGAAAACAGATTAGAACTGCTGAAGTGGGCACAGGAAACCTCAGCCTAGAGTAGACAAGACCCATTGATCTGTAGATCCACAGGGAGGTTCAGGGGCTCTGAGATGCCTGGTAAGAGGACAGCAGGGAGAAATAGGGCTGAAAATGGGGAGATTTACTGAATATTTGTATAATGAACAATGACACACAGAGACCACAGAGAATATGAAAGACTTTTAGAAAATAAAAACATAATTTTATATTTCAACCCTCCCATGAATTTTTGTTTTGAGAGTTGAGAGCTTTCCCAGTAAGTAGATTAAAAATGAAACAAAGTATCACGCAAAAGAAGAGATTTCAAATGGTCAGCCCATGTGGACCATCAAAGAATAATAAAAGTTATCGAAGGAAAGAACAAGAAAAAAAAGGTGGGTTGGGGGAGAATTGTAAGAAAACAATGCAAGATAATTTTCTAGATATGAAGGACACAACTCCTCAGAAGAGAGTACCCACTTAAAATTCAAGTACAACATGAATTTTAAAAGGCCTACACCTAGACATATCAGAAATTGCAAAATACCAAGAAAAAAAAAAGAGTAAATCCTAAAAGCCAGAAGAAAAAAGCAGATGACCTACAAAGGACAAAAATGAATGTTTGAAGAGAGTGGAGCATCACCTTCCGAGTTCAGAGTGAAGATTTGTAATCTAGAGTCCCAGATAAACTAGAATTAAGATGGCAAGCAATTAAAATGGACAGTAATTGCTTCCCCTCACTGCAGTCTTTAAAGGTGTGCCTTTTCTATAACTTTTAACATGATGAATTCTTAAGACTATTATAAAAAACAGTTAGTAAAAGTGGTACAAAATGTCAGTTTTAAACAGTGTCTCATGTAGAGCAGGTGGCCAAAAATAGCACCTTTTAAATGTGTTTTCTCCTTTTCTAATGTGGATGCATACACTCACTACTTCTCTCCTTTCCCCCGGACCTGTAAGGCTATGCCCCTAGGCTTGCATCTTCTAATGTTAGAACCTGGATAACTTGTGAGAATAAAATAAGAAAAAATTCAAACAAAAAAATTAAAAAAATTGATTATCCATATACTTGCTCTTAGGAGTTGCTAAGGGATATGTCTCATCACAGCAGAATAAAAAAAAGAAAAGAAAAGAGAAAAAATGTGGGTTGAAATAGCACCATCCAGAAGATCAAGAAAGGGGAGTCTCAGGATGACAGTTGTGCAGCCAGAGGATGTCAAGACTCTGGAAGAGCAGTTCCCAAGGAAAAGGGGGAAGAAAAGGAAAGAGATACACCAGAATATTTTATATAATGGAGAGTTGGAAAGAACTGGGAATATGATAAAGAAAAATGATACAAGAAAAACAAAAGGGAATTAGAAAGTCTAAGAAAACAGAAAAATTGCTTAAGAAAATATAACCAAAGAAGACTACTTGGCACTGTAATTAATCACTAATTAAATTAATACTTATTTAGTGTCAGCTGGTTATATAGCATTGTTTTAGCTACTAGGAATACAGTAATGATGGGGAAAGTAATGAATTAAAAAATGAATTAAATTAGTTAGAACAGATTCTCTGCCTTCTTGAAGCTTACAGTCCAGTGGGGCAGAGTGACAGTAGTTTTAAAAATTAAGAAAAATAAAATATATAATTTGTATTAACAACATGAGCTATGAAGAAAAAAATAAGGGAACCAGAGCAAAAATTCCAGGCATGGGAAGTTGCTATTTAAAATAAGTATGGCAAGGGAGGCCCTACTGATCAGCTGCCATTATCGTCAAGAATTTAAGAAAAAGAGGGATTAAATGGTCATCTCAGTGAATTTATGTTGCAGGTAGAGGGAACACCAAATGCAAAAGCCCTTTTCACACAATAATGTACATGGTTAATTATGGTTGTAAAATAATAATAATAGACAAGCAAAGAGCCAAATCATGAGTGAACTCTAATTCACAATTGCTACAAAGAGAATAAAATACTTAGAAATACAACTTACAAGGGATGTTAAGGACCTCTTCAAGTAGAACTACAAACCACTGTTCAAGGAAATGAGAGAGGACACAAACAAATGGAAAAACATTCCATACTCGTAGATAGGAAGAATCAATATTGTGAAAATGGCCATACTGCCCAAAGTACTTTATAGATTCAGTGCAACTGCAAAGTACTTTATAGATTCAATGCTATTCAAATGCTATTCCCACCAAGCTATCATTGACTTTCTTCACAGAATTAGAAAAAACTCTTTTAAATTTCATATGAAACCTAAAAAGAGCCTGTATAGCCAAGACAATCCTTAGCAAAAACAACAAAGCTGGAGGCATCACACTACTGGACTTCAAACTATATTACAAGGCTACAGTAATGAAAACAGCATGGTACTGGTACCAAAACAGATATATAGACCAATGGAACAGAACAGAGACCTCAGAAATAATATCACACATCTACAACCATCTGATCTTTGACAAAACTGGCAAAAACAAGCAATGGGGAAAGGATCCCCTGTTTAATAATGCTGCTGGGAAAACAGAAACTGGACCCCTTCCTTATACCTTATACAAAAATGAACTCAAGATGAATTAAAGACTTAAATGTAAAACCTAAAACTATAAAAACCCTAGAAGAAAACCTGGGCAATACCATTCAGGACAGAGGCAGGGACAAAGACTTCATGACTAAAACACCAAAAGCAATGGCAAAAAAAAAGCCAAAACTGACAAGTGGGATCTAATTAAACGAAAGAGCTTCTGCATAGCAAAAGAAACTATCATCAGAATGAACAGACAACCTACAGAATGGGAGAAAATTTTTGTAATCTACCCATCTGACAAAGGTCTAATATCCAGCATCTACAAGGAACTTAAACAAATTTACAAGAAAAAAACCAAACGACCCCATCAAAAAGTGGGCAAAGGATATGACAGACACTTCTCAAAAGAAGACATTTATGCGGCCAACAAACATATGAAAAAATGCACATCATCATTGGTCATTAGAGAAATGCAATTCAAAACCACAATGATATACCATCTCACACCAGTTAGAATGGCAATTATTAAAAAGCCTATCAAAAAGTGAGCAAAGGATATGAACAGACACTTCTCAAAAGAAGACATTTATGCAGCCAACAAACATATGAAAAAAAGCTCACAGAGAAATGCAAATCAAAACCACAATGAGATACCATCTCACTCTAGTTAGAATGGCAATTATTAAAAAGTCAGCGAACAACAGATGCTGGCGAGGCTGTGGAGAAATAGAAATGCTTTTATGTTGGTGGGAGTGTAAATTAGTTCAACCACTGTGGAAGACAGTGTGGTGATTCCTCAAGGATCTAAAATTGGAAATGCCATTTGATCCAGCAATCCCATTACTGGGTATATACCCAAAGGATTATAAATCATTCTATTATAAAGACACATGTACATGTACTTTTATTGCAGCACTATTTGCAATAGCAAAGACCTGGAACCAACCCAAATGTCCATCAGTGATAGACTGGATAAAGAAAATGTGGCAAATATACACCCTGGAATACTACGCAGCCATAACAAATGATGAGTTCATGTCCTTTGCAGGGACATGGATGAAGCTGGAAGCCATCATTCTCAGCAAACTAACACAAGAACAGAAGACCAAACACCACATGTTCTCACTCATAAGTGTGAGTTGAACAATGAGAACACATGGACACAGGGAGGGGAACATCACACACTGGGGCCTGTTGGTGGGGGGTGGAGGGCAAGGGGAGGGAGTGCATTAGGACAAACATCTAATGCATGTAGGGCTTAAAACCTAGATGATGGGTTGATAGGTGCAGCAAACCACCATGACACATGTATACCTATGTAACATACCTGCACGTTCTGCACATGTATTCCAGAACTTAAAGTAAAATAAAAAAATTTTTTTTGAAGATGTAACTGGCATTAATTTTAGAAATGCAAAAATGAAAGACCTGATAATGAAATCAGGAAGAAGAAGAGTTGAAGGAGAAAGTGGGTATACAGATATCCTCATCTGATGAGGGCAATCACAAAGAAGTATCTATAGTGAACGGGACGAAAAAAGAAAGGTATTATAGTTACAACAGAGAAACTAAAAATAGAGATAAAACTAAATGGAGGATGGGAATGGTGGCTCACACCTGTAATCCCAGAATTCTGGGAGGCTGAGGTGGTCAGATCACTTGAGGTTAGGAGTTTGAGACCAGCCTGGGCAACATGGTGAAACCCTGGCTCTGCAAAAAATACAAAAATTAGCTGTACCTGCTGGCACACACCTGTAGTCTCAGGTACTTGGGAGGCTGAGGTGGGATGATCACTTGAGCTTGGGAGGCGGAAGTTGCAATGAGCCACAATTATGCTACTATACTCCAACCTGGGTGATAGAGTGAGACCATGTCTCAAAACAACAACAACAACAAACTAAATGCTGAACGATAGAGACAGGAAAGGTGGAGGTAGGATTGGGTGAGTGAGTATATAATGCCTCCTTTATGTGTTTGTGTGCGTGTTGTTAATATATGATGTCTAAAAAATGATTAACAAAAATTTTCAGGTGGAAGCAAATTACTTTTACCTGAAAAAATAGAGATACATATCAGAGGAAAAGTGGAAAGAGAAGCGAGGCTTACATGGGAAAATCTGGGCCAAAGGACCATTTATTTTAACCATGTGCATGTTTTAATCTGATTTAAACACACACATCTGCTCACATATACACCCTTCAGAGGTTTTCCATCACTCTTAGGATAAAGGTCAGAATCCCAAATATGGCCTCTATAAAAATTTAACTATACTAAATACTTGTGACACAAAAGTGTTTTTTTTATCTCTCATGTTAAAAGCAGAACCTTTAACATACACAAAAACCCTCAGTGTCCTTTTTTACTAAAGTAATATTTTATTGGAAACTATAGCTCTTCTCTCCATCATTATTTAAATTTTATTTCTCTATCCTCAGGAGGTATTGTACTAAATTGTGAATACTGTCATGGAATTTCCCAAGTCTTTTGAGTAAAATTTTACATATGCTTTCTCCAGAAACATGACAGTTTTGATTTTTCAAAAAATCCTTGGGTAGATAGAATATAAAATTTTACATGTTATTATATGTGATCAATATCTGATTAGTTTTTATGTTATCATTTCAAAAGAAGGCAATACCTTATTAGGGTCTTCTGCGGGGTTTGATAATGCAAATATTGCAAAACTTCCCAAAATCTGAAATCTGAAACACTTTTGGTTCCAAGCATTCCATAAGAGGTATACTCAGCCTGCACTACTAAGCAATAAAAAGGAACAAACTACTGATACACTCAGTAACCTGCATGAATCTCCAGAAAATTATGCTGAGTGAAAATAGTCAGTCCCCAAAGTTTACATACCACGTGATTCTACTTATAAAATATTTTTTCAAATGACATTATAGGAATGGAGAATAGATTAGTGAGTTGTGAGGAGTTAAGAAACAGGTGGTGAGGGAAGGGAAATGGGTGTGGTATGAAAGAGCAACATGAGGGACCTTCGTGGTGATGGAAATCTTCTTTATCGTGACTGTATCAATGTCAGTAACTTGGTTGTTACATTGTGCTATAATTTGACACATATTACCATTGGGGGAAATTGGGTAAAGAATACACCATATGTCTATATTATTTTCTGCAACTGCATGTGAATATATAATTATTTCAAAATAAAAAGTTTAATTTGGAAAAAAAGCTGGTACATATTATAAAAATATGAATTGTTCTCCATTGGTGGCAAGGAGGTGGGGTGATGGTAATTCAGGCCTTCAAGCAAAGGAGGAGAGATACATGGAGAGGGAGATGGCTTTATCAAGCTACTTTTATATCAAAGCTACTTTGTCCAGAGCCTTCCTCTGCTTTGTAAGGGCAAGAAAACTGAGAACTAGTCAAGCAAAGATACACAAATCTTTTTAAGGCCCCACTCATTAGGATTTGACTCCAAAAGTTACCCAAGCTCCTATCATTTCTGTGGATACCAAACCTGCCAGTATCTAATGACAACCTCAAAAGGAAGCCAGACAGGGTACAAAGGGCAGATAGGATCTTTACACTAAACACATAGGTTGCAGAACCAAGAGTCAGAGATTATACTTTTAGACTTCAATGCCAGGATCATCTGTTATCTGATATGAAGGACATGAAGGGTAGAGGGAAGCAGCAATAAATGCCCCAATTCTTACATAGCAGAACCTTGGGAGGCAGTCTTCATTGAGAAGGAAAACACATATTGGCAGCAAGTGTGGGATTAGGGTTGAGGTGCCTTTACCTGAAAGGGTTTCAGACATCAGAAATAGTTATCTTTTGTCTATTCTTACAACCTTATTTCTTAAGAACTTACCAGATTGATGACTCATCAGTTCTACTCATAGAGAAATAAAAATATATAAATACACTAATATTTGTACACAAGTGTGCGCAGCAGCATTACTTAAAGAGTGTAAACAACCCAAATGTCCATCAGCTGACGAATGGACAAATAAAATGCGGTATGTACATACAATGGAATATTATTTAGCAATAAAAAGAGATGATGTACTGATTCCTGTACAGTATGGATGAACCTTAAAATTATTACATTAAGTAAATCAAGCCAGTCACAAAAGGCCACATATTTTATGATCACATTTATCTGAAATGTCTAGAGCAGGCAAATCCACAGAGGCAGTAGATCAGTGGTTGCCTGGGACTGGGGGATTTGTGGAAAAAGTGAATACTAGTGTTTATAGGATTTCTTTTTGGAGTGATGAAAATGCTCTGAAATTAACTGTGACGATGGGTGCACAACCCCAAACTGTAAAAAATATTAAATTGTATATTTGAAATGGAAAAACGTCCTTGGATTAAACAGAATACAAAATTTCATGTGTTATTATATGTGATGAATATCTGATTAGTTTTTAAGGTATTAAAAACTAAAAGAAAGCAATACCTTGAGGTCTTCTGTTAAGGTTGGATAGTGAATGTAATAGCTCATCATAGGAAATTGGAAAATATTGCATAATAACTAATGGCAGAAAGAGTTCACAATATTGTCAGTTATGGTTCTTATTCAATGATGAAAGAAACAAAAACAAAGTCAGCCTCAACTCGAAAAAGAATAGCATTGCATATAAAAAGAGATAAAAGAGACTTAAATATGATAATCAGTAAGAAATTGTATCTCACTATCAACTGAAGCAGACACTGGAAGAACAGGGAAAGGACTGCAATGCTCAATCCTAGAAACAAAGCAAAAATGCAAAGTTTTAGCAGGATAGATGCTAAGAAATAATATATTTTACATCCCACGTAAGAAAAACTGAAAGGTCTCATTAAGGAAATTTGTAGCCTGATTTGACTCTACCTTATCCCCTGGTTTTCTGAGACCATTGCATTCTAAACTTATTTTTGCACTAATAAAAATCATTTTGATTTTTCAAGTAAAAGCTGGCTTATAAAAACTGTATTGCAAAATTCTGAGTTTACTGAACTATTGCCCACTATCACTGCATTTCCTATCCCCTTTAATGACTATATATCCAGTTGCATGAATTATGCAATGTAATCCTTAGACATTTTTGTTATCAGAATATCTTTTTATAAAGTAAAGAAGGCCAGCACTCAGAACATATTGACTGTTGCTGTAGGTTTTAATGCTTAGTGCAGCTGCTATGTAATGGTGCACATGAATTAAACAAAAAATGAAGTCATGAGGGCAGAAGAACGGATGTTCAAAAATGAATTTGCAAGTTTAGTTCTAAATAGCAATCACAATTTTAGCTTGAGGCTTTTCTGGGGGATAGTGAATAATGATTAGGTGAGATTATAGGCACTAAGCAAGGCCTGAGGACATGGGCGCTCCTAGCCAGTCACTTATCCTCAAAAAGTTGTCCTTAGGTTGTGGGGGCATTGTTTGAAATACCAGGAAGAATCAAACCTGTGTCTGTCACTTTATCTCAAGGGTCTTCTCAGGATTCTGAAGCTCCAGTGTTAAGATAAATGTTTACCTAAACAAAGGCCTTGGTAGGCTTTTACTGTTACCTTATGTTATTTTTACTGTTCTGGGTTTATATTTTTATTTACCTGCAGAAGGAATTACATGTGAAAATTGTAACCCCAAAATCACTATTGAAAATTGTGTTCTACTATGTTAGGTGTGTGTTCAAGGGAAGTAAGATAAGATTTAAGAGAATAAATTTTCTCTCTCATTTTTATTAGATTCTCATGGCAAATTTGTATTTCAGAGAATTCTGACTTATTGTATATTGCCAAAAATATTGTTTTAGCCAGATCTAATCATGTAAAATTATGAACTGGTTAGTGTGGCTATTTTGAAAGCCCTGAAGCCTTGAATTCATGGCTAATTATGTATTTTATTTACCAGAACCTCAGTTTCTGAGGTCAAGACCCATCAGTGTGCTGTATTCAGGAAACCCATCTAACGTGCAGAGACACATATAGTTGGTGGGACTGTAAACTAATTCAACCATTGTGGAAGTCAGTGTGGTGTTTCCTCAGGGATCTAGAACTAGAAATACCATTTGACCCAGCCATCCCATTACTGGGTATATACCCAAAGGACTATAAATCATGCTGCTATAAAGACACATGCACATGTATGTTTATTGTGGCACTATTCAGGATAGCAAAGACTTGGAACCAACCCAAATGTCCAACAACGATAGACTGGATCAAGAAAATGTGGCACATATACGCCATGGAATACTATGCAGCCATAAAAAATGATGAGTTCATGTCCTTTGCAGGGACATGGATGAAACCGGAAATCATCATTCTCAGGAAACTATCACAAGGACAAAAAACCAAACACTGCATGTTCTCACTCATAGGTGGGAATTGAACAACGAGAACACATGGACACAGGAAGGGGAACATCACACTCCGGGGACTGTTGTGGGGTGGGGGGAGGGGGGAGGGATAGCATTAGGAGATATACCTAATGCTAAATGACGAGTTAATGGGTGCAGCACACCAACATGGCACATGTATACATATGTAACAAACCTGCACATTGTGCACATGTACCCTAAAACGTAAAGTATAATAATAAAATAAAATTAAAAAATGTGCATATAAAAAAAAATGAGCTGGTAGGATCTAGGTCATAGGATACTATACAAATCAAATTATATAATGCCCATAAAATTATCCCATAAGATATAAAATTCTCAGGCCCTATACTATTATTAGTGAGAAACTATAAATAATTGGAATAAAATAATTACAATTCCACAGAAAAAATAAAATAAAATAAAATAAAGCCAAGGTACAAAGAAACATCAAAACCCAAAAGCCATGAAAAAGATGATAGATTTAAGCTCATAAAAATGATAACATTATATAACAAAAATAAAGTCCACAAAACATTAAAAATAAAAAAGAAGACATAATTGTGATATACATGATTTATAGATTTAATATTCTTAACATGATTATGATTCTTATCAGTCTAGAAAAAATTCAAAGACCCCTCCACAAGAAAAACTTGGCATGGCTCATGAATGGGACATTCATAAAAGAACTTAAAATTCAAATAAATATATAAAAAGATACTCATGCTCAGTAGTAATCACACAAATGAAAATTAAAATGCCATATACTTTTCTCGTATCAGGTTTTGTAAAAAACAAAGTTAATGTCAAAAGTTGACAAAACTATAAAGTGACATTCTCATTCTTTCAAACACTGTTGCTAGAAATGTAAACTGGTATAATCTTTCCATTTATTTACTATTTGATCTACCCATTCCACTTTTAAGAATATATCATAATCTAGCATTTTCAAAAGTGTGTAGTGGGATGTTGACAGATGTTATTTGTGTTTGTGTAAGTCTAAACTTAAGTTTAAATGTACATTTATAAAACGTCATTTTAAAAATTTCCCTTTTAAAAGTTTTTCCATTTCTTCTTCTCCTTCTTCTTCTCCTTCTCCTTCTTCTTCTTTAAAATACAGTTTATTTTTCAGAGCAGTTTTAGTTTCATAGCAAATGGAGTGGAAAGTACAGAGACTCCCATATACCCCTTGCCTCCTGTGACAGTTAATACTGAATATCAACTTGATTGGATTGAAGGATACAAAGTATTAATCCTGGGTGTGTCTGTGTGGGTGCTGCCAAAAGAGATTAACATGTGAGTCAGGGGGCTGGGGAAGGCACATCCACCCTTAATCTGGATGGGCAAAATCTAATCAGCTTCCAGCAAATGTAAAGCAGGCAGAAAAATGGGAAAAGGAGAGACAGGCCTAGCCTCCCAGGCTACATCTTTATCCTGTGCTGGATGCTTCCTGCCCTCGAACATTGGACTCTAAGTTCTTCAGTTTTCAGACTCAAACTGGCTCTCCTATATATGTATATACGTATATACGTATATATGTGTGTATATATACACAAAACACTGCTTGGAATCATAGATAATAGAAACGAAGATATACATATATATGTGTATGTGTGTGTGTGTGTGTGTGTGTGTATATATATATACACACACACACACACACATACACATATATATATATCCTATTAGTTCTGTCCCTCTAAGAGAACCCTCACTAACACAACTCCAAACTGCCTCCCTCATTATCAACATCTTGAAGACATACGTTATCTTAAGAATGCATTCCATGGTTAAATAAGTTTGATTTCTACAACCTTGGTATACAGTAATACTATACACTAGGACATATAACTCTAAGATGGTGAATAAGTCTTTCCTTATGTTGTATGTCATGGAACCCTTCCATCAGAGAAAATGTTTAGGTGCTGAGGTTCTACAACACTTACTTTTAGAGATTCTCTTAAAAAAATCATCAGATATGAATACATATCAGTTAAGTCATGTTTCCACATCTTTAATAAAAGGAAGGTGGTTACACGATTCATGTTATAACCTTTTTTTTTTTTTTTTTTTTTTTTTTTGAGACGGAGTCTCGCTCTGTCGCCCAGGCTGGAGTGCAGTGGCGCAATCTCGGCTCACTGCAAGCTCCGCCTCCCGAGTTCACGCCATTCTTCTGCCTCAGCCTCTCCGAGTAGCTGGGACTACAGGCGCCCGTCACCATGCCCGGCTAATTTTTTGTATTTTTAGTAGAGATGGGGTTTCACCGTGGTCTCGATCTCCTGACCTCGGGATCCACCCACCTCGGCCTCCCAAAGTGCTGGGATTACAAGCGTGAGCCACCGTGCCCGGCCATGTTATAACCTTTAATTGGAATTTAAGGTGGATGATATTTACTGGCATAAAAATTGCTGCAATAGGATGATATGATTCTATACCTTGAAAATACTAAAGACTCCACCAAAAGGCTCCTGGAAGTGATAAATGACTTCAGCAAAGTTTCAGTGTGCAAAAATCAGTAGCATTTCTGTACACCAATAATGTTCAAGTTGAAAGCCAAATGAAGAACATAATCCCATTTACAATAGTCACACACACATTCACAAACCTGGGAATACATCTAACTAAGGAGGTGAAAGATATCTGTCTACAAGGAAAACTACAAAACACTGCTAGGAATCACAGACGACACAAACAAATGAAAAAACATCACATGCTCATGGATTGGAAGAATCAATATTTTTAAAAGGGCCATACTGCCCAAAGCAATCTACAGATTAAATGCTATTGCTATCAAACTACCAATGTCATTTTTCACAGAATTGGAAAAAAACTATTCTAAAATTCATATGGAACCAAAGAAGAGGCTGAAGAGCTAATGCAAATCTGAAGCAAAAAGAACAAAGCTGAAAGCATCACGTTACCTAACTTCAAACTATACTATAATGCTTCTGTAACCAAAAGAGCATGGTACTGGTATAAAAACAGACTCATAGACCAATGGAACAGAATAAAGAACCCAGAAATAAAGCCACACACCTACAGCCATCTAATCTTTGACAAAGTTGACAAAAGTAAGCAATGGGGAAAGGACTCCCTATTCAATAAATGGTGATGGAATAGCTTGGTAGCCACATGCAGAAGAATGAAATTGGACCACTACTTTTCACTATATACAAAAATTAACTAAACATGGATTAAAGATTTCAATGTAAGAACTCAGACCATAAGAATGGTAGAAGAAAGCCCAGTAAACACTGTTCTGGACATGGGCCTTAGGAAAGAATTTATGACTAAGTTCTCAAAAGCAATTGCAACAAAAACAATAATTGGCAATTGGGACCTAATTAAACTAAATAGTTTCTGCACAGCGAAATAAATTATCAACAGAGTAAATAGACAATCCACAGAATGGGTGAAAATATTTGCAAACTATGCAACCAGCAGTTGTCTTATATCCAGCATCTATAAGGAACTTAAACAATTGAACAAGCAAAAAACTAACAGCCCCATTAAAAATTGGGCAAAAGACATGAACAGACGCTTTTCAAAAGAAGATATACAAGAGGCCAACAAACATAAGAAAAAGTGCTCATTATCACTAATCATCAGAGAAATGCAAATCAAAACCATAATTAGATACCTTCTCATACCAGTCAGAATGGCTATTATTAAAAAGTCAAAAAACAACAGACGTTGGTGAGGCTGTGGAGAAAAGGGAACGCTTATATACTATTGGCGGGAATGTAAATTAGTTCAGCCACTGTGGAAAGCAGTTTGGAGATTTCTTAAAGAACTTAAAACAGAATTACCATTCAACCCAGTAATCACATTACTTGGTACATATCCAAAAGCAAACAAATTATTCTACCAAAAAGAGACATGCATTCACAATATTAAGCACTATTAGTAAAGTCACAGAATCTACATAGGTGCCCATCAGTGGTGGATTGGATAAAGAAAATGTGGTGCATACACACCATGGAATATCATGCAGCCATAAATGAACTCATGTTCTCTGCAGCAACATGATGTAGCTGGAGGCCATTATCCTAAGATAATTAACACAGGAACAGAAAACCAAATATCACATGTTCTCACATGTAAGTGGGAGCTAAACATCAGGTACTCATGGCCATAAAGATAGCAACAATAGACAACAGGGACTACTAGAGGGGAAAGGGTGGAAGGGGGAGCAAGAGTTGAAAAACTGACTGCTAGGCACTATGCTCAGTACCTGCATGAGGAGATCATTTATACCACAAACTTCAGCATCACACAGTATACCCAGTTAACGAATCTGCACATGTACCCTCTGAATCTAAAATAAAAGTTGAGGAGAAAAAAATAAATAAATTTTTTTTAAAAAGGCTGAAATAAACCACTAAGTAAAAGAAGCAGGGCAGGGAAAGACCATTTAAGCTCTACGGTGTCTAGTCATAATTATTGTAACTATATAAATCCACATATTATACATAATATACACATATAAAAATAAATTCAGGAAGCTATAACAAAATATGAAGAATAGTTACCTGAAGGTGGTAGGATAACTATATTTTTCTGTATTACCTTTTTTAAAAAAAATAGTAAACATGTATTCATTTTCCAATAGAAATAATTTTTAGAGGCAACGTCTTTAAGCACCCTAACTTTGGAGAAATACAGCATTTTAATCTATAGATGTCAGACACTTTCCATATTTAATAAAAACTAAGTCTGCAGACAAAAACTACAATTGTATGAAGAATCTATGAAGGGAAACCATGATGCCTACCTTCTGGAGAGAAGTGATGAAAACATAACAGGCGTTGTGTGTGACTCAGCAACGTAATGGGGGCAGTTAATTTCCAGATTCTATGTCTTTACGAGTCCCTATAAGGAAGTACCTCTTCTCTCTGGAACAGAAATAACATGAGTCCACACATTTATTTAAAGGCTTGTTTTCAAAATCATTAATAGTATTGTTGGCATTTTTTCACTTCCAAACATCAATGAGTCTTTGCCAAAGAACTAGAGAGAATCAAGGTATAGTATCTTCATGCTTCAGAAATACTATGATTAACTACCAGAAATAATTAAAGCAAATGTTATATACTTTATTTTCATGTTTAATAATATAATCAGAAGAAACATATTTAATAAATTAAAAATGATTGATAAAAATAGTAGTATAATTTTGTATATCTACTATCTACCAGACACAACGCTAGATCCTTTATATCTCATTTAATCCTCTCAACATCTTTTTATTTGATATTTATTCAACAATATTTATTGCTCTGTGCCAGGTACTGCGGGAAGCACTGGAGATATAATGGTGATCACTATAATGATACAAGACAGTCATTAACATTCCCACTTTAAAATGAGGTAATTGAGGCTTTGGGATTTAATATTAAATAGTCTAACTTCAAACCTACCCTTTCTATTATAGCCCAGTTAAAAGAAGTTTGCCAGTCTTATCACCATCACCACTAAAAACAAAAACTCCAAACCTTTTAAGTTAAAATGGAAAATACCAAAAAATGCCAAAAAATCCCCAACAACTCATCTAAACGTAGTATAAAATATATACAAAATATCTTTATATAGCCTTTATAATTGGCAATATCACCTAATTTAATCCTCACTCAATCTCATAACATAGTTGTTAGTATTACCATTTTGTAGATGAGAACACTGTCTTAGAAACGTTCAGCTTAAATCTGGATCTGCCTAATTCTAATGCTTAAAAATCTCAAAAGGAGAACAAGAAAAAAAAAACTTACATTAAAATGGAGAAAGCAACAAAGAAGTAAGAAAAACAACTTATTTAAGCAGCCTGATGTATGCACACACATGCAAAACACACACAGTATCACACACCTATATGGATTGTGGTACTGCCATTCAATAAACACCCATCATTATCTGGTAAAAGAGTACTGGGGTGGGAGGAGGATGACAGGGGAAAGCAACTATCTAGGAGGAGAAGCTGAATGAAAATCATCCTCAAATACAGATTGTAGCTATACAGGCCACTTACTTTCAAGTGGGGTCTCAGAGAAAAATAGGAAATATTACCACTCACTTGCTAAGACCTTAGGAAAGTTACTTATCTTCTCTGGGCCACAGCTTCCTATCTGTAAATGAGGATAACAGTATCTAACTAATAGAGGTGTTATAAGGATTAACATTCACAAAGCACTTAAAGTATCAATTTCAATAACAAATGCTATATATATGTGTGTGTGTGTGTGTGTGTGTATGTGTGGTTTAAAATAAATATCTGAGTGGGGTTAATTATATATATATATAATTTTTTTTTTTTTTTGAGTCTCGCTCTGTCGCCCAGGCTGGAGTGCAGTGGCGCGATCTCGGCTCACTGCAAGCTCCGCCTCCCGGGTTCACACCATTCTCCTGCCTCAGCCTCTCTGAGTAGCCCGCCACCACGCCCGGCTAATTTTTTTGTATTTTTAGTAGAGACGGGGTTTCACTGTGGTCTCGATCTCCTGACCTCGTGATCCGCCTGCCTCGACCTCCCAAAGTGCTGGGATTACAAGCGTGAGCCACCGTGCCCGGCCGAGTGGGGTTAATTATATTAATAGAGCCCCTTCATGGAGCATTTTACTCACAGTTATATTTTGTCTGTTAACATCTCAAGTAATCCTCACTTCAACCATATGAGGTAGATATTATTGCCACCTGGCTTTTAGCTTCAAAAGGCAGAAGGTTGATTTTATCAACTCCCCCAATCATTAGAAACTCATCAACTTAAAAGGGAAATTTTTTTGTTGTTCCAAAATGATAGCCAATGAATTGGATAAAACAGTACATATCAATATCAAGTCTATCTTGAGTACCAAACCACTAAGAAATTACTTCATTACTATAAAATGAAAACATGGAGAATTAAAAACTCAAATTAGACCTCCCATCAAGCCATAGTAGTCTACTGTATTAAAAATTTCCTTTTACATGATATCATACCTTGAGAAGGCATACCATCACCAATGTAATATTTTTGCAAAGAATATTTAACCTAAATTTAACAATAAAAAATTTCAGAAATATCCAAACTAAAGTGACATCTTGCAAACAACTGGCCCAGGGTAATCAAAAATGTCAATGAGATTAGAGTCCAAAGGCTAGAATTTGATGGGGATAGGCAAGTAATTTGTTTACCTTCTGGCATGAAGGTATTGGGAAGCCTCATAGAGATTTGAAATTTCACTTGAGAACCCTGGCTTGTCCTAAGGACTAAAGTTTGTAGTTTGTGAAAGATTGTAAAGAGTTTTTAGGCAGAATGGAAGGAGTTGCTGAGAATAAACAGCCAGGAAATAAAGGATTCTGAAGGGAGAGAGGGACCCAAATCAGTGTTGAGATGTTGGTGAGTAGAAGAACTGATACAGAGAAAAAAGGGAAGGAGAAAAAATCTGAACCCTGGAAATTATACAGCCTCTGGGAATTACACAGCAGGTATAGTTATGCACAAGACAATCTGCTGATGTGGGGAGGAAATATGAGTACTTACCTGTTTTCTATAAAAATAAAAAAGCTTTAGTAATATTTATATAGATTAACACTAGTACCTTTAAAATGTATTTTTATTGAGGATAGACAATAAATTTATTTATTTATTTATTTAATTTTTGTATAGAGTATGTGACCAAAATGTTTGGTGATCATTGTTTGTACGAATGAAAGAAAGACTTTTAGGTGTTGGCAGGTACTAGGACATTTGTCCTTGCTCTTAGGGGTGAAGGAGACAGTACAGTGCTTGGATGGCCTTCTGCTCAGGGGCCAGTGTTGACTGCGTGTTGTACTGTTGTTAATCTGGAGGCATGATGTGCTCTGAAGCTCATGTGAAAATGAGAGGAGTTCATTGAGATTCATCAAACTCTGCTCCATTTTCTTGCTTATTTATACAGAAATAAATGATACTTTGAGAAGAAATGTGGAAAACATAGTCAGAGATGATGAAAATTCTTGGGTGAGAAACTTGAAGGACTTGAGGGCAAAGTGAGGCCACTCGCTTTGGAGACTTGAGGGTCACTCACTTTGGTCCATGTGGGTGAAAGAAAGCTGGGAAAGGGGAAGGAACAGCCTACCATATCCTTTTTGTGAAAAAAGCAAGATTTTTTTAGATCATGTATAGAGATGGTAGTGAGGAATGTGTTTCATCCAGAGGAAGACATGGCAGAAAAGGGGATGGAAGCACCTCTGCCTTCAGAATGCTATGTATGTCCAGTGCCAAGAATGAGCTTGAGATTTTAACACAGTCATCACAGAGACCTGATAGGCAGGAGGCATCTGTCCTCCTTCACACTGTGGTGTCTATATCCAACCTGTGATCTGTCTCCTGTCCCCATCATCCCCAACTTTAGCTTCTCTCCACGTCGTCACGAGTGCCTGCTCAAAAGTCCTCACTGGGTCCTGTCTGTGGAATCCGGCCCACTGGCAAGGTTTGCTCAGCCCAAATTTGAATGTCTTTAGGCAGAACTCATACAATTCAGTTTGCCACAGGTCTATCATTCCACATCATATGTTTGTGTTTGTTTTCTGCCTGTCCCTTAAAGCTTTTGAATTCTCAAACGCAGGATGAAGTCCAGATTCATTGGCCCAGCATATGAAGACCTGCTCCTGTGTGTTTCTCCTGACTCATGTCTCATGGTAATACCCTCAGAGGTGACTCAGATCTCTAAACTGTGTGCAAAAACATAAAAAGTAATACATATATTTTGCTCATATGATGATCTCTGCTTTCCCTTTTTTGTCTGCTTATCTTTCAAGTTAGCTGAAATGTCATTTCCCCACTGACATGTCTTTCCTGAATCTTTGAGAGAGGACAGGTATCTTCCTCTTTTGTGCTCCTTCTGCACTTTATACGGTCTTCATTGTAGTATTTATAACATTTTACTGATTATTATGTACAAATACCTAGAAACTGACACGATGCCTGCCATTTCACAGGTGGCCAATAAATGTTTTTGAATGAGTTAAAAAAATGTCAACAATATGATAGACACATAAGGCTGGGAATTTTTTTTTTTAGATTAAAGGAGATCAAGCAGATATAACAACCTTGACTGGACCTTAGATCAGGAGGAAAAAGACAGCTATAATTAATGGACAACTGGGAAATTTTAAATATTGGTTTAAAGAATCTCTATCAAAAACACATTTAAAACCATCTCAGGTAGTTTATTCCTTTAGAAAAATTATTCACTCATGCATTTATAATAATATTAAATACCTATTCAGTGTAATAACCCTGCAGGTAAAAATTCTTGTAAGTAACAGAACCTGCAAAAATCTTGTAAGTAAAATGTAGACTTGGCTTGGCCAAGAGGGTCAGGTGAAGGGTAGTGAGGACCCCTTCTATCACAGTCTGGCAAGTTAACAAAGTAACTAAACTATCATCTGTTACATTTCAGGACTCAGACATCTGCCTACTGAAGTATTTCCCTTCTAATTGAAGGGAAAAATTCAGACTGTTGGATCAGGTTGGCTGCTTTATGCAGCCTTCAGTAAAGTCCTACAAGAAAGAGTGGAAGGTCAGGAAGCAGTGAAGGAAAAAAAGATATCTTTGCCAATAAAGCTACTTTTTATCTGTGGCTGAGAATAGGAGATCTGGATATTAGCAAGAGTGAAGAAGCCAAATTACAAATGCTTTATAATTATCTTGTATCTATTTTTTGAATAGGTTATTCACATGACATAGAATTTTAAAGATATAAAAAGGGAGTAAAAAATCTCTTTCTCAGTCTTGTCCCCCAGCCATCTGTTTCTTCACTCCCCAGAGGCAACCTCCATTACCACTTTCATATGTCCTTCCAGAGATGTTCAATGTATTGCCATACTACACATACATTTCCACAAATGAAGCAGGTTATGCATACTGTTCTATACCTCGCTTTCTTCGTGTAAGATGTTTTGTCAACTGATCATATCAGTACATATAAAGCTGCCTTATTATTTTAAGAGCATCATTGTATAAAGCTTACATGATTAAAACCATAGAGTAGACAAGAATGCAAGAGGATTAACCATTTTTTAAATATAAAGAATATGGCCATATTCTTTATGTAAAAACATACCACTAAAAACCTAGAGTACCACTAAAAACATAGAGTACACAAGAATACAAGAGAATATAATAGATGTTTTCTCATGCAAATAAATAAGGTACGGGCTACTAGGCAGGAAAGAGTGGAGGGGCTGTGATTAAGGTATCTGAGCATTGGGTACCAAAGACAAACGCTAAGAAAGGTAGATGGGAAGATTTGTCTGAAGACATTTTTGAATCCTAAACATTCCATTGTATTGTGGCAGAGCATGTGAAAAGTTATTGAAGCTTCCATCATGAGAAAGGTGCAAAAGTGGCTAAGACTAAGCTGGAAGACATAAAGGAGACTGGGGTTTGAAGGGTAAGGAATACATGGTTCTCACAATTGGAAATTACAGCAAGGGCCATGGCAGTGGATCCAGTATATGAAGTCCAGAGGCCAAGCAGGCAGAACTGACATAAGTAGATGCTGGCATATGGTACCAAAAGGCCAAGGGCCAAGCAGTTACTCAACAGAGGCCAGCAAGGACAGAAACAAATACGCAAACCCATCCATGCTGATGATGCCTCAGGATATGTCAGTCTCCCTCAGGAACTTGAAGAAGAGTGAAAGAGAAGAAGAGGCCGGGTATGGTGGCTCACGTCTGTAATCCCAGCACTTTGGGAGGCTGAGGTGGGAGGACTGCTTGAGTCCAGGAGTTCCACACAAGCCTAGGTGATGTGGCAAAACCCCATCTCTACCAAAAATACAAAAATTAGCCACGCGTGGTGGTGCACGCCTGTAGTCCCAGCTACAAGGGAGGCTGACATGGGAGGATGGTTTGAGCCCAGGAGGTGGAGGTTGCAGCGAGCCAGAATTGAGCCTTTGTACTCCTGTCTGGGCAACAGAGCCAGATCCTGTCTCAAAAGACAAGAAAGAAAAGAGTAGAAGGGATACAAATAGGAGATAGGGGTAGAATCTCAGTTTAAAGCTGAAATTAATTTTAATTCAGAAATGACCAAGTAACTTCAAATTTATCTGTGGAAATGTTCTTGGTGGGGGTACCAGGAAAAGACACTGAGATCAATCAATTTTTTGATATAGGCAGACAATGTTTTACAGATTTAAGATCAATAACTACAAAACTTAAACTTACATAGCCAGCTCTTAGGGGTGTTGGAAGGATTCAATTACATAGGTGTGAGAAAGTAGAATGGTGGCTTTTCTGATTACAATTTCTGATAGCAACATTTCTTCGACTTTTCTCCAAGTTTTGGGACCTTTATTGCAGTCCCATATGTAGAAACCACACATGCCATCTTATCTTACACAGACTCAGTTCCAAAGAGCATTAACTTTGAAATAAATGAATCTTGAATTTGAATTCGACTTTTGTCATGCACTAGCTGTACGAATTTGGGGAAATAACTTTTCTGAATCTTTGAGTCTTCATCCGTAAAATACAGAAGTCAAAAATCATTTCATACATGTATTATATAAGACAATAAAATATACAAAGCAAATTGTCTGGCTCATGGTTGGTGGACCTATCTTCTTTCTCTAAAGCTTATTTATGTATTATTATTTTATTATTATTATTCTTTTTTAAGGCAGGGTCTCACTCTGTCACCTAGCCTGGAGAGCAGTGCTGCGATCATGGCTCACTGCAACTTTGACTTCTGGGCTCAAGTGATCCTCCCACTTAAGGCTCCCGAGTAGCCATGAGCACAGGTGAGAGCCACCACGCCCAGCTAATTTTGTTTATTTTTGGTAGAGAAGAGGGCTCGCTATGTTGCCCAAGCTGGTCTCAAACTCCTGGGTTCAAGCCATCCTCCTGCCTCCGCCTCCTAAAGTGCTAGGATTACAGGTGTGAGCCCCATGCTCAGCCTTTCTTTAAAGTTTAAACTATGTTGCCTAGCTTTTAAAATTAATTAATTAATGTTTTGAGACAGGGTCTCGCTCTGTCGCCTAGGCTGGAGTGTAGTGGGATCTCAGCTCACTGAAATCTCTGCCTCCCAGGCTCAAGCCACCCTCTCACCTAAGCCTCCTGAGTAGCTAGGACTACAGGCACGTGCCACCATGCCTGGATAATTTTTGTAGAGATGGGCGTCTCACTTTGTTGCCCAGGCTTATCTTGAACTCCTGAGCTCAATTGATCTGCCTGCCTTGGCCTATCAAAGTGCTAGGATTACAGGCACGAGCTACTGCACCTGGTCAGTTGCCTAGCTTTTGACTTGGAATATTTGATCATCTTATCATATGTCCTAACTAAAAGAGATTAAGCTCTCTATATATTAAGTAATATATGACACCTAGTTATTGTTCCTTGGTTTACTGAGTAATAAACACCCTTACATGCAATGAAGCAAGCATAATATAAGCATTTAAATATATAAGCATTTAAATATAAAATATATGATACATAAACAGAAATCTCCTCAAGTCTTACCCTGAGACTGAGTACAAGGGTTGGATATACAATTTCCCACTTTCTCCACATAGATATTGTCATTTTAAAAGATATTTGCCTCAAATCCAACAAGTGTTAAAAAGAAGAAACTTCACAACAGATAATAAAAATCAAGAGTATCTATTATTCATAAAGATGGTAGATTGAACATATGCACTTAACTCTATCCCTTTCCAAAACCAAAATAAAATATAATTTTATGTTAAGTATTTTATTAAAAAGCAAAAACAAGGCTTGGCACAATGGCTAATGTCTGTAATCCTAGTGCTTTGGCAAGTCAAGGCAAGGGGATCACTTGAGACCAGGAGCTTGAGGTCAGCCTGGGCAACATAGCAAGACCTTGCCTCTACAAAATATTAAAAAAAGTAGTTAGGCTTAGTGGCACACACATGTAGTCTCAACTACTTGGGGGACTAAGGCAGGAGGATCACTTGAGCCCAAGAGTTCCAGGTTGTAATAAGCTATGTTAGCACCACTGCACTCCAGCCCAGTGACAGAATGAGACCTTGTCTCTTAAAAAAAAAAAAAAACAAATAAGAAAAAGGAGAATGAGAGATGAGTGACAGTAACCACAGTTTGGAAGCTAGAAAGCAGGACTATTGCTAACTAACTTAGCAGACCCAAGCAAGCTGGTTTCTAAACCAGCAGTTGGTAATGATAAGCTAGGGAGCAATTTTGTACTACAATTTCCAAAAGACTTAGGAATTGGTGACAGCCAGTGCTTACGGAAGTGAGATAAAGATGAGACTATGGACAAACTTGGTTAGAAATTTATTTAAGAATTAGATACTTTCTTTACAGGAATAAAAGAATAGGTGGCAAAAGTAAATAAATAAACAAATGAAGAAGAAACTAAAAAGAATTAGATACTTTCTAATTAACTGCCACCATTCACAACTGGCCAAGTACTTTTCCCTCTCTCATTCTAGCAGAAGACTAAAAGTTCACTCTTTGGCTTGAGTAAAATAGAAGGTTCTTGAACTGGGGAATTTTTTTGTTTTTGAGATGGGGTCATGCTCTGTTGTCCAGGCTGGAGTGCAGTGGTATGATCTCAGCTCACTGCAACCTCCACCTCCTGGGCTCAAGTGATCCTCCCACCTCAGCCTCCCAAGTAGCTGGGACCAAAGGCATGCGCCACTTTACCTGGCTAATTTTTGTATATATATATTTTTTCAGTATAGACAGGGTTTCACCATGTTGGCTAGGCTGATCTTGAACTCTTGACCTCAAGTGATCCACCTGCCTCGGCCTCCCAAAGTGCTGGGATTACAGGCGTGAGCCACTGTGCCCGGCCTTGAACTGGGGAATTTTGAAGGGTACTCTACTGAAAAGAGGAAAACTGAATGAAATTTTACTTGCTGAATATTGAGACTCTAAGTCCTCTTTCACTTGGTTCACACAATGCTAGCAGCCCATCTTATAGCCTCCAGGTAGGAAAATGGAAGAAGATTCTTCTTTGGTGAATCTAACAGGCCCAAAAGAAAGATATTCAATAAAACAATACTAGGTTCCTGGATAAAACAGCAGTCAGATCTAGGAAATTCGTAGTCATTAAGCCCCAATTACATGTTATCAAGGTATCCACTTTTTTACTTCCTTAACTATAAGGTGACAGCCAAGGACCACTAGACTTCTGATGAAAGCCCTTAACAGGAAACATGGAGGGTAAAACAAACAGAAAATGAGATTCTTTAGGGACATAAAATTTCAAAAAATGTTTCTAACATATAAGAGAAGAACTATATTCATGAAAGAAGAACAGATGGTCTAAACAAAAACAAAAGAACATTCAGGGAATAAGAAAGTACTGCTGAGAGACAAAATAATGATAGAAATGAAGAACTCAATAGAAAGGTCAGATCTCCCTGCAAGTAAAGACACTAAGAAAACAAACATAGGAGACAAAAGAAATGAATATTAGAAAATTAGTCTGGGAGGTTCAACATCCAAATAACAGAATGAGAGAACCAAGAAAATAAAAAGAAAAAAAATTCAAAAAAAAATTTATAAAAATTTTCCTGCACTAAAGAAGATGAATTTTCAGATTAAAAGGGCTCACTGAGTACCTGGCTGAATGAATGAAAATAGGTCTCCAAAAGGGCATATCCTAATAAAATTTCAGATCTCTGATAGAAATAGAAAATCTTAATAGCTTCTAGAAACGAAAAATAGATAAAACAGAAATCAGACTATCTTTCAACTTTTCAACACTAGAGGCTAAAAGACAATGGAGGGAAGCCATAAAAATTCAGAAAGAAAATGAATTACAAACCAGAATCCTATACTCAGCCACAATATCAATCAAATGTCAGTAAACAATAAAGACATCTTCAGACAGGCAAGACCAACTCAAGAAGGAAAAGACGTGAAAACTGGGAGATCCAACTCAAAACAGCGGCAGAAAGAAGCCTCAAGTTGATAGTGAAAAGGGATCTGTACTATGTGGGACACAGTTTTCAGCCAAATCAGAAATAAGCACATAGGGAACCAAGCAAATGAAAAGACAGTTATTAATTTTAGGAAAAGCAGAGTTAGATACAGGATATGGTTCAGCTATGAACTGAGTTTATATCATTATAATAACATGCACAATTGAATATTAAACTTAAAATCATTATATAACTATATAGAAATGATGGTGTGCTTGTGGCAGTAGGGTAGGAGATAATAAAGAGATCTAAGTCTATAGCTTGCATAGTAAGGATTTAGTAGATTATCTGTGAAACTGAAAAAAAAACAAGAAGTAGAAATATAATCATGTGATTTAGAGATATTCTGTTTTATAATTACCAAAAGACACAGTTAAAAAAGAATTTGTAAATTTCTTCTTCCTTATTTTGGTACTTGGAATATAGTGTGAGACTTTTTATTTCTAGATTTTGTTGTATCTTCTATTACATAAATGCATTGTTTGACAATTATAAAATGCAAGTGTTTTTTGAGTGATTTTAAGAATTTGGCTTAAAAATTGATTGCTACAATGTATTATTTTTACTAAGAAGTAAGTTGACCCAAAACACCCTGTATGTTTGCTTAGGGTATTTTTTTTCAATGTCTGAAAGTCAAAGGCATTACTGTCACAACTGTAAACAAACTTACCCTAAATGTGTTAAAACATATTCTTGGGTACTCTATTTGTACATCTTTCATGCCTTGAAAATCTGAAGGTTAATCCAAATTCACATGTTTTAGCATATTTAAGAAAAAAAACTACTTTTAATATCAGCCTTTTAAATTTCGTGAAGATTTTGGTGAGGAATAATAGTATATACTTTAAGTATTGACAAAACTTCGAAAGTTCCTTTCTATAAAATGGGAAGTATTTAATATCTAAGTCCACATCAGGCATGAGAAATCAGTATTTAACATTGGATGTTTTGTGTTTTGTATTTATAATGTTCAAAATTCAAGCATAACATTTAATCTTTGTCCACATGGCTTTACAAAAGTAAATCTTAAATTACCAAAAAAAAATTGAAAATGATTGCATCTAGGGATTGGAAACTGATGGAAGGAAGCTTAGAGCAGGGGACTGCTGTTGTTTAAGTCTTGTACAACTACTTAATTTTTGAGATAATTTGATGTGTAACTTTGATAAATTTAAAAAAGCATAAAATTAACTTTAATAATCTGTGGAAATTAAGTAGGCAGTTATAAATTCTTAAGTGTGCTGCATATGAATTGCTGTCTCATACAACTTTATAGGAGAAATTTCTAGAAAACAGGTATTGTACCAGACAAGTATCTGCCATGGAAGCCAGCATATGGCAGATATGTAAACATCACTACTTTATTTGGTAAGCATGACAAAAACAAGCAGTATTGTGGGTAGGAGCATAGGTTCTAGACTAGATTCAAATCCTGGCTCTATTTCTTTCTAGTTACATAATCTTGGATAAGATATTAAGCCTCTTTTTGCTTAAGCTTCTTTATCTGTAAAATCTTCATTTCATAGGAATGTGGTGATTTTTAAATGATATATGAACAGTAATTACCAAAATGCCTGAGACATAGTAAGTAGCTAATACTTGTTAACTATTTTGATTTAGTATTCCAAAATTCCTAACTTTGGATCGTAAGGATCATGTCCACTGCACCTCTTCCTACTCCTCCACACTGATCTTGGGACACTTTATTTCACACAAATGTCTTGTTCAACTACCCCACACAGATCAAACTCACTTATCACCCTAAAGACAATCATGCCTGATTAACTACAAAACATAGACTAGAAATAGATGTCATACCTGAAACCACGTCTCTTTTCTTTTCCATCCCTTTTTTCCTTTAAGGAATCTATGGCAGGATTTGTAATGAGAAGACCTACGTTTGAGTAGGTCATTTAGCCTGAGTATCCATTTTCTCATCTGTAAAATGGAGATGATTGCATCTGCTGGAGTGATGTTTGTTGTTTGACTTCTCACCATTCTTTCCTGCTACTTCTGGTAGCCGTATATGGATTTTCCTTTGGAAATCTTACCCCACCTCTAGAGATGTGTCTAGCTGCCAAAGTCAGTCAGCATATCCTTCTCTCTCTCTGTCTACAGTGATGGGTCCAGAGATTGGCATTTAGCCAAATCAGGGCCAGTGATGCTCAAAACTGTCAGGGCTACCAAGACTGGAGTTAACAATGCCACTAATTCAGAGGGAGAGAGAGAGCTGGGAGTCTCATATCAACCTATCTGAACATTTCATCCTATGACCCACCATACCCTTTTTTGGCCTAAGGTAGAGTGTGTGTGTGTGTGGGGGGGGGGGGGCAGGAGGGCTTTAGGCAGTGTGTGTGTGGTGGGGGGAGTGTTCTTACCTACAACCAAGGAAGTCTTAACTCTTGCCTACCTTATAGGTATTATCTTCAATGTTTCTGGGATTAACTGATATGATAAATATAAAATATTTGGTAAACTCAAAGCAGCATGCAAATGGTAACTGTTATTATTAACATAATTTTTTATAAAACAAGCCTAATGTCTACACGAAGCAATTTATGCCTTGTAACAGTTATAAATAATTTTTATAAAAACCAAAGTACCCTGTTAAAAGTCTTGACACGTTGGATATTATTTGTGAATATATATACCTTTACGAATACATATCATTTTACACTGCAGAAATTTGCTTATATATCTGCCTTCTCAGCTAGCCTATGAGCTTCTCCAGAGCGAGGAAGAACTAGAGGTCATATTATGGAGTCTAGCGTAGAGTACATGCACTACAATTGTATGGATCAATAAAGCAGATTGTTAGATGTGCTATCAGTGAAATAAATGCAAGGTGAGAATGAGAAAACCAAACAAGGAATAGTTTAATTCCCATTGGAGAGCTTGGAGAAAGGTTCAAAGAGAGTATGACATTTTTAAAAAATTGAGGCTGGGGGTGGCAGGTCATATCTGTAATCCCAGCACTCTAGGAGGCCGAGGCAGGAGGGTTGCTTTAGGTCAGGAGTTCAAGACCAGCCTGGTTAACATAGTGAGACTTCATCTCTTAAAAAAAGAGTTGGGATTTTAATATATAGAAATAGAGGAAAGAGAGAGTAGGCAAATGGAATGGGAAAGGTTTGCAAAAGCACAAAGGTAAAAAAGTACTGTGGATGCTTTAAAAATATTTATAATCCAGTATTTTCAGAATTCCAGGCTTTTGTGATTGATTGATAGATGTATTAGTGGTATCTTGAGGGTTAGTCTAGATGTTTCTCCTAGGCAAGTTAGTAGGGATCTGAGTGGGTCTGCTTTCCCAGACCTGTACACCTAGGGGACAAAAACAGATACCATAAAAATGGCCCTTGGGAACCTATCTTCATGACAGGACACAATTCAAATGTCTATAACAAGCTTGTTCAACGCATGGCCTGCAGGCTGCATGAGGCCCAGGATAGCTTTGAATGCAGCCCAACACAAATTCGTAAACTTTCTTAAAACTTTATATGATTTTTCGGCAATTTTTTTTTTAGTTCATCAGCTATCATTAGTGTTAGTGTATTTTATGTGTGGCCCACAATTCTTCTTCCAATGTGATCCAGGGAAGCCAAAGAGATTGGACACCCTTGGTCTATAATAATTGGGAATAATGTAACTGTTTACTAAGTTATATTTCATTGAACAATATACATCTACAGAAATGCAATACATGCTTGCATAACGCAGTTCAATCCAGTATATTTTACCAAATTAATTTGACCACAGAATGTCTTTGTTAGGAAATTCCTATTGGCATTTAGGTTTGATAAAATTTTTTTAGTTTCCCTTTGTTTAAAATGTAAGGTATCAGATAGAGACAAAAAAATGAAAAGGAACAATGAAATGAAATTGCTTCTCTGAAAAGACAAACAAAATTGATAAACCAATAGCTAGACTAAAAAAGAGGAGAGAAGATCCAAATAAACACAATCAGAAATGAAAAGGGAGACATTACAACTGATACCACAGAAATACAAAAGATTATCAAACTATTATGAACAACTATATGCTCAAAAACTAGAAAACCTAGAGGGATAGCAACATACAACCTCCTGAGGTTGAACCAGGAAGAAATAGAGCCCTTGAACAGATTAATAATGAGTAGCATGATTAAGTCAGTAAATAAAAAAATGTCCCAACAGGACTGGGTGTGGTGGCCCATGCCTATAGTCCCAGCACTTTGGGAGGCCAAGGCAGGTGGAATGCTTAAGCCCAGGAGTCTGAGACCACCCTGGGCAATATAGTGAAACCCTGTCTCTACAAAAAATACAAAATTAGCTGGACATGGTGGCACATGCACCTGTAGTCCCATCTACTTGGGAGGGTGAAATGGGAGGATCACCTGAGCCTGAGAGGTCGAGGCTGCAGTGAACCATAACTCAGGCTGTCACTCCAGCCTGAGTGACAGAGTGAAATTCTGTCAAACAACCAAACCAAAACAAAAAGCAAAAACAACAACAACAACAAAAAACCCAAACTCCCAATGAAACAAAAGTGCAGGAGCAGATGAAAATCAAGGAGGAGGTAATTCTATCTAACTCATTCTATGAGGTCTGTATGGCACCGAAACCAGACAAGGACACAACAACAACAAAACTACAGACCAATATTCTTGATGAAGATAGATGCAAAAATCTTCCACAAAAAACTAGCAAATAGAATCCCAACAACACATCAAAAACATAACGTACCATGATTAGGTAGGATTTATGCAAAGATGATTCAACATACACAAATCAATAAATGTGATACATCACAAAACAAACTAAGAACAAAAATCATATGATCATCTTAATAGATGCAGAAAAGGCATTCAATAAAATTCAGCATCCCTTCATGATAAAAATCCTCAACAAACTAGGCATAGAAGAAACACACTTCCAAATAATAAAGGCTATATATGACAGTCCCACAGCCAACATCATACTTGGTGGGGAAAATTTGAAAGAATTGCCTCTAAGAACTGAAACAAGATAAGGATGCCCACATTCACCATTCTTATTCCACATAGTACTGGAAGTCCTTGCCACAGCAATCAGGCAAGATAAAAAAATAAAAGGTATCTGAATTGGAAAAGAGAAATTCAAATTATCCCTGTTCACTGATGATATGATCTTATATCTAGAAGATTCTAAAGACTCCACCAAAAACCTCTTAGATTTGATCAATGAATCCAGTAAAGTTTCAGGATACAAAATTACCATACAGATATCAGTAGCATTTCTATATGCCAATAATGATATAGTAAAGAACCAAATGAAGAAGGCAATCCCATTTACAATAGCTACAAAAAAACACTCAAAAACCTAGAAATATATTTAACCAAGGTGAGATATCTCTATAAACAGAACTACAGAACACTGATGAAAAAATCGTTGATGACACAAACAAATGGAAAAACATCCTACGCTCATGGATTGGAAGAATCAGTATTGTTAAAATGACCAGACTGCCCAAAGCAATCTACAGATTCATCACAATCCCTATCAAATTAGCAGCACCATTTTTCACAGAATTAGAAAAAAAATCCTAAAATTAATATGGGTCTAAAAAATAAGACCCCAAATAGCCAAATCAATTGTAAGCAAAAAGAATGAAGCTGGAGATGTCACATGACCTGACTCCAGTTTACACTACAAGGCTATAGTAACCAAAATAGCATGGTATTGGTATAAAAATAGATACAAAGATCAATGGATCAGAATAGAGAACCCAGAAATAAAGCCATACACATATAACCAACTGATCTCCAACAAAGTCAACAAAAATATACACTGGGAGGCTGGGTGTGGTGGCTCACGCCTGTAATCCCAGCACTTTGGGAGGCCGAGACTAGCAGATCACTTGAGGCCAGGGGTTCCACACCACCCTGGCCAACACAGTGAAATCCTGTCTCTACTACAAATAAAAGAATTAGCCAGGTGTGGTGGCGCATGTCTGTAATCCCAGCTACTAGGGTGGGTGAGGCACGAGAACACTTGAACGCAGGAGGCAGAGGTTGCAGTGAGCCGAAATTGCACCACTGCACTTTAGCCTGGGAAAGAGCGAGATTCTGTCTCAAGAAAAAAACCAAAACACATTGGAGAAAGTACGTCCTATTCAACAAGGAGTATTGGGAAAATTGGATAGCCATATGCATAAGAATTTTTGTATATCACCATGTACAAAAATTAACTCAAGATGGATTAAATACCTAAATGTAAGATTGGGAACTATAAAATCCTAGAAGAAAACTGAGGAAATCTCTTCTGAACATTGACCTAGACAAAGAATTTTTGAGTAAGTTCTCAAACACAAATGCCAGAAAAACAAAAATAGACAAATAGGACTAAATTAAACTAAAAAGATTCTGCACATCAAAAGAAACAATTAACAGAGAAAACAGACAATCTACAGAATGGGAAAAAATTTTGTAAACTCTGCATCCAAATAAGGGGCTAATATCCAGAATCTACAAGGAACTCAAACAACTCAACAAGAAAAATAATTAAAAAAAAACATTAAAAAGTAGGCAAAGTAAATGAGCAGACATTATTCAAAAGCAGACATAGAAGTGGCTAACAAACACAGGAAAAATGCTCAACATCACTAATCTTCAGAGAAATAAAAATTAAAACCACAATGAGATGCCATCTTACACCAGTCAGAAGGGCTATTACTAAAAAGTGAAAAAACAACAGATGTTGCAGAGGATGGGGATAATAGAAAATATGTATACACCATTGGTAGGAATGTAAATTAGTACAACCTTTATGGAAATCAGTATGGAAAGTTCTTCAAGAACTAAAAATAGAACTACAATTCGACCCAGCAATCCCACCACTGAGTATATACCCAACGGGAAAGAAATCATTATATCAAAAAGATATCTGCACTCATGTTCATTGCAGCACTATTCACAAAGCAAAGATGTGGAATCAACTTAAGGGTCCATCATCAGAGGACTGGATAAAGAAAATGTGGTATATATATGCCATGGAATACTACTCAGCCATAAAAAAGAATGAAATCGTGTCTTTTGCAGCAACATGGGTGGAACTGGAGGTCATTATAGCTAAGTGAAATAACTCAGACAGAGAAAGTAAAATGCTGCATGTTTTCACACAAGCGAGGACTAAATGATGGAAACACTTGGACATACAGAGTGGAATAATAGACACTAGAGACAACAAAAGGGGGGAGGGTGGGAAGGGGTGAGGGTTAAATTACCTATTGGGTACATTGTTCCTTATTCAGGTGACAAATACAATAAAAGCCCAGACTTTATCACTACACAATAAATGCAAGTAAAAGTTTGCACTTGTACCCACTAAATATACTAAAATTAAAATAATTTTTTAAAATAATTATACTTTGGCCCCGTTTATTACTTTAGAGGCTTTAAACATGGTTCTTTACATGTGGTTAACTTAATTTTCTTTTTTGAGGCGGAGTTTCACTCTTGTTGCCCAGGCTCGAGTGCAATGGTGCAATCTCGGCTCACTGCAACCTCTGCCTCTCAGGTTCAAGTGATTCTCCTGCCTCAGCCTCCCGAGAAGCTGGGATTACAGGCATGCGCCACTATGACTGGCTAATTTTGTATTTTTTTAAATATATATATTTTTAGTAGAGACAGGGTTTCTCCATGTTGGTCAGGCTGGTCTTGAACTCCTGACCTCAGGTGATCCACCCGCCTTGGCCTCCAAAAGTGCTGGGATTACAAGTGTGAGCCACTGCTTTATACTGGAGTTTTGGGATAATATTAATCTCTTTTTTAGCATGGTTTAAGTTGTGAAGAAAATTGTCTATGTTCTCAAGTACTCTGATGCTTTTCCCATTAAGTGAAGATGTGTAACTGTAGTTCCCTCTAAATGCTTTTAAAACCTCAAAACAATAAATAACAAAGCACAAGCTCAACATAAAAAACTGACCTGGTCTGAAAGACTAATCAACTTAATCTTACTTCTGCATATTCTTGACTTTTCTTATTACCAAACACTCTGATGTAAAATAAGCTTCTATCTTGTATTTACAATTTTCCTCTTTCTTCCTTTTAAAAATATTTTTATTATTAACCATCAACTTCATGTTTTTCTATTTGTTCATCCATTCATTTATTATTGTAACAAGTATTTATCAAATATCAACCATGAACCAAGTACTATGCTAGATTCTGGGTTTAATTTTTTTAAGAAGTATGATGATTTTACTTAAGAAATGTAAGGTATCACTACACTTTAACTTAAATCTTGAGTCACTGAATGGGTCTATTTCAAGAGTTATAATGTTATATTACTGGTGGGAACAACTCCTAAATGCCCACTAATTTGCTAGCAAGCTGAGGATATGAGATTGCATATAATAAATAAGAAACTATAAGTACATGTTTACTTTCATCTTATATACCCAATGTAATCTACATGCTTCTCAGCATGATGAACTCTTCCTTAAAACATTTACAAGACCGACTCATACAAATATCAAAAATATAGACTATTATATAATAAGTATCAAGTAAGTTTTATAGGAATTCAGAGTTCTGATTGGGGTAGTCAGGAAAAGCAGGTGTTGTGATTTGGATTTGTGTCCCCATCCAAATCTCATGTCAAATTGTAATCACCAGTGTTGGAGGAGTGCCCTGGTAGGAGGTGATTGGATCATGGGGTTAGATTTTCCCCTGGCTGTTCTCATGATAAGGAGTGAGTTCTCACGATATCTGGTTGTTTAAAAGTATGTAGCACCAGACCCTTTGCTCTCTTCCTTCTACTCTGGCCATGTAACACATGCCTGCTTCCCCTTCACCTTCTACAATGATTTTCAGTTTCTTGAGGCCTCCCCAGCCATGCTTCCTGTACAGCCTATGGAACTGTGAGTCAATCAAACCACTTTTCTTTATAAAGCACGCAGTCTTAGGCAGTTCTTTACAGTTATGTGAGAATGGACTAATAAAACTGGTGTTAAAATTAGTCTTGAAGATTAGCACGAAGAGGGAAGGTACTCCAAGTAGGGAGAAAGGACAAAAGTAAAGATACATGGGTGGTATACATTATAAGACATCTTCAGAATGCAGTGCCTGGTACATGGTGGGCATGTTGTAAATAATTGTAGATGGGTAGAGGAATGGATTTATCAGAGGATTAATGGAGGGAAACAGCAATATATAAGACGGGAAGGTTGGACTGGGGTCAGATAATTGAGGGTCTTAAAAATGAAGCAAAGTCACTTAAAATGTATTCTGTATACTTGGGCTCTTCAAGTAGAAATATATACCTCATGGTCCACTGGAAGTCTCAGGATAAACATGAAGCATCTTCCCGACTCTTCAATTTTACTTGAACATTTGAAGAATGAAGTGAAGAAATTTAAGTGATACCTAATTTAAAACATTATTTTTATATTAAAACAAACAGATGTATTTTGGAGTGAAATGTAAAACGTGTGAATTTTTAATGTAAAACAAGAGACTTCAAGGAAATATTGAGCTTGTGGTGAGGTGCTTTCAGTTACGCTACCTTCGTTTACAACCTTTTCTGGCAGTGGATATGTGGGACTGTAAGAGGGATTTGAGCAAGGTAGTAACAGGATTAAAATGATGATTTACTTATACTAATGTAGCAGCAGGATGCAGGTTGGTCTAGCATGTGGAGATGAACAATCTGTAACCTAGCTAAAGAACTATGGAAAAAGTTCCTTTGACCAAATTTTAATCAAGCTCCTCTGAGTCCTCTTTTTAACTAGGCTCCAATCTTGGGCTCTGTTCTTAGTCCCCCTCTCCTCAGAAAAAGAAAAGAAAGAAAAAAAGATAATGGGTAGCTTTGTTTAATGTCTCATGAAATATCCATGAACAATACAAACATAGTTGTTACAAACAAGTGAATTGAATGGATATAAGTTGATAAAAGCTTATAAATGAGCTTTTCAATAATAACCATCCCTAAAATAACCATATATATGGTTATTTTATATATATATAAAATATATATATATATATATGCCTAAAAACAGTTGCCAAAATCTTTTTGGTAACTTGAAACTTTAGAGTTATGCTATGTTGAGTAAGAGATAGTTACTGAATATCTAAATCATTTCTAAGAAAGAAAAAACTACTGAAACACGCTGGGCGCAGTGGTGGACATCTGTAATCCCAGCACTTGTCTATGGCCATACCACCCTGAATGCGCTTGATCTCATCTGTAATCCAAGCACTTTGGGAGGCCGAGGAGGGTGGATCACCTGAGGTCAGGAGTTCGAGACCAGCCTGGCCAACATGGTGAAACCCCGTCTCTACTAAAATTACAGAAAATTAGCTGAGAGTGGTGGCGCTGCTGGTAATCCCAGCTACCTGAGGGGCTGAGACAGGAGAATCCCTTGAACCTGGGAGGTGGAGGTTGCAGTGAGCCGAAATGGTGCCACTGCATTCCAGCCTGGGCAACAGAGTGAGACTCTGTCTCAAAAACAAAAACAAAAACCATAAAACTGAAACATTAATTGCTGAACATAAGTTTATACATTTTTGGCATCTTGTTTTCATACAATATAAAGAAGTTAAGATATCTAGGTCTGTAAAAAAAAAATTCCTTTTGCCACATGAAAAACTATAGTATGAGGAGGCGTATGTCTGTAGGAATTGTGAGATGATATGTTTATAAAATGCTGATCTATGACAGACAGTTTACAGTTTTCTACTTCCTAGTTTTCTCTGTAAGGAAAAGACTACTGATGGCTAAAAAGTACAAGCAGGGTGGCTGGCAAGATAACCGAATAGGAATAGCTCCGATCTGCAGCTCCCAGTGAGATCAATGCAGAAGGCAGGTGATTTCTGCATTTCCAACTGAGGTATCCAACTTCCCTCACTGGGATTGGTCAGACAGTGAGTGCAGCCCATGGAGGGCAAGCAGAAGCAGGGTGGGGTGTTGCCTCACCCGGGAAGTGCAAGGGGTCAGAGAACTCCCTCCCTTAGCCGTGGGAAGCATTGAGGGACTGTGCCATTAGGAACAGTGCATTCCAGCCCAGATATTCTGCTTTTCCTGTCGTCTTCATAACCTGCAGACCAGGAGATTCCCTTGGGTGCCTAGACCACTGGGGCCCTGGGTTTCAAGCAAAAATGGGGCAGCCGTTTGGGTAGACACTGAGCTAGCTGCAGGATTTTTTGTTCATACCCCAGTGGTGCCTGGAATGCCAATGAGACAGAACCGTTCACTCCTCAGGAAAGGGGGCTGAAGTCAGGGAGCCAAGTGGTCTAGCTCAGTGGATCCCATTCCCACAGAGCCCAGTAAGCTAAGATCCACTGGCTTGAAATTCTCACGGCCAGCAGAGCAGTCTGAAGTCGACCTGGGAGGCTTGAGCTTGGAGCGGGGAGGTGCGTCTGCTTGAGTAGGTGGTTTTACCCTCACAGTGTAAACAAAGCCGCCAGGAATTTTGAACTGGGCAGAGCCCACCACAGCTTGGCAAAGCCACTGTAGCCAGACTGCCTCTCTAGATTCCTCCTCTCTGAGAACGGCATCTCTGAAAGAAAGGCAGCAGCCCCAGTCAGGGGCTTATACATAGAACTCCCACCTCCCTGGGACAGAGCATCTGGGGGAAGGGGCAGCTGTGGGCACCGCTTCAGCAGACACAAATATTCCTGCCTGCCACCTCTGAAGACAGCAGCAGATCTCCCAGCACAGTGCTCGAGTTCTGCTAAGGGATAGACTGCCTCCTCAAATGGGTCCCTGACCCCTGTGCCTCCTGATTGGGAGACACCTACCAGCAAGGTTCGACAGACACCTCATACAGAAGAGCTCCAGCTGGCATCTAGCAGGTGCCACTCTGGGACGAACCTTCCAGAGGAAGGAACAGGCAGCAATCTTTGCTGTTCTGCAGCCTCTGCTGGTGATACCCAGTGAAACAGGGTCTGGAATGGACCTCCAGCAAACTCCAGCAGACCTGCAGCAGAGGAGCCTGGCTGTTAGAAGGAAAACTAACAAACAGAAAGGAATAGCATCGACATCAACAAAAAGGACATCCACACAGAAACCTCATTTGAAGATCACCAACATCAAAGACCAAAGGTAGATAAATCCAGGAAGACGAGGAAAAACCAGCTCAAAGAGGCTGAAAATCCCAAAAACCAGAATGTTTCTCCTCCATAGGATCACAACTCCTCGCCAGCAAAGGAACAAAACTGGATAGAGAATGAGTCTGACAAATTGACGGAAGAAGGCTTCAGAAGGTGGGTAATAACAAACTCCTCTGAGCTAAAGGAGCATGTTCTAACCCAATGAAAGGAAGCTAAGGACCTTGAAAAAAGGTTACAGGAATTGCTAAGTAGAATAACCAGTTTAGAGAAGAACACTAATGACCTGATGGAGCCGAACAACACAGCACAACAACTTCATGAAGTATACACAAATATCAATAGCTGAGTCAATCAAGCGGAAGAAAGGCTATCAGAGATTGAAGATCAACTTAATGAAATAAAGCGTGAAGACAAGATTGGAGAAAAAAGAATGAAAAGGAATGAACAAAGCCTCCAAGAAATATGGGACTATGTGAAAAGACCAAACCTGCGTTTGATTGGTGTACCTGAAAGTGATGGGAAGAATGCAACCAAGTTGGAAAACACTCCTCAGGATATTATCCAGGAGAACATCCCCAACCTAGCAAGAGAGGTCAACATTCAAATTCACGAATTACAGAGAAAACCCCAAAGATACTCCTTGAGAAGGGCAACCACAAGACACATAATGGTCAGATTCAACAAGGTTGAAATGAAGGAAAAAATGTTAAGGGCAGCCAGAGTGAAAGGTCAAGTTACCCACAAAGGTAATCCCATCAGATTATCAGCAGCTCTCTCTGCAGAAACCCTGCAAGCCAGAGGAGAGTGGGGACCAATATTCAACATTCTTAAAGAAAAGAATTTTCAACCCAAAATTTCATATGCAACGAAACTAGGCTTCATAAGTGAAGGAGAAATAAAATCCTTTACGGACGAGCAAATGCTGAGAGATTTTGTCACCACCAGGCCTGCCTTACGAGAACTCCTGAAGGAAGCACTAAATATGGAAAGGAAAAACCGGTATCAGCCACTGCAAAAACATTACAAATTGTAAAGTCCATCGACACTATGAAGAAACTGTATCAACTAACAGGCAAAATAACCAGCCAGCATCATAATGACAGGATCAAATTCAGACATAACAATATTACCCTCAAATGTGAACAGGCTAAATGCCTCAATTAAAAGACACAGACTGGCAAATTGGAGAAAGACTCAGGACCCATTGGTGTGCTGTATTAAGGAGACCCATCTCACATGCAAAGACACACATAGGTTCAAAATAAAGGGATGGAGGAATATTTACTAAGCAAATGGAAAGCAATAAAAAGCAGGGGTTGCAATCCTAGTCTCTGACAAAACAGACTTTAAACCAACAAAGGTAAAAAAAGACAAAGAAGGGCTTTATATAATGGTAAAAGGATCAATGCAACAAGAAGAGCTAACTAACCTAATATATATGCACCTAATACAGGAGCACTGAGAGATCCATAATGCAAGTTCTTAGAGACCTACAAAGAGACTTAGACTCCCACACAATAATAGCGGGAGACTTTAACGCCCCACTGTCAATATCAGACAGATCAGCTAGACAGAAAATTAACAAGGACATTCAGGACTTGAACTCAGCTCTGGACCAAGCCGACCTAATAGACACGTAGAGAACTCTCTACCCCAAATCAACAGAATACACATTCTTCTCAGCATCACATAGCACTTATTCTAAAATTGACCACATAATTGGAAGTAAAACACTCCTCAGCAAATGCAAAAGAACAGAAATTATAACAGTCTCTCAGACCACAGTACAATCAAATTAGAACTCAGGATTCAGAAACTGACTCAAAACCGCACAACTACATGAAAACTGAACAACCTGCTCCTGAATGACTACTAGGCAAATAATGAAATCAAGGCAGAAATAAAGATGTTCTTTGAAACCAGTGAAAACAAAAACACAATGTACCAGAATCTCTGGGACACAGCTAAAGCAGTGTTTAGAGGGAAATTTATAGGACTAAATGCCCATAGGATAAAGCAGGAAAGATCTAAAATTGACACACTAACATCACAATTAAAAGAACTAGAGAAGTAAGAGCAAACAAATTCAAAAGCTAGCAGAAGACAAGAAATAACTAAGATCAGAGCAGAACTGAAGGAGAGAGAGACAGGAAAAACACTTCAAAAAAATCAATGAATCCAGGAGCTGGTTTTTTGAAAAGATTAACAAAATACATAGATCACTAGCGAGACTAATAAAGAAGAAAAGAGAGAAGAATCAAATAGACACAATAAAAAACGATAAATGGTATATCACCACTGATCCCACAGCAATACAAACTACCATCAGAGAATACTATAAACACCTCTACACAAATAAACTAGAAAATGTAGAAGAAATTGATAAATTCCTGGACATATACACCTTCCCAAGACTAAATTAGGAAGAAGTTGAATCCCTGAATAGAGCAATAACAAGTTCTGAAATTGAGGCAGTAATTAATAGCTTACCAACCAAAAAACCCCAGGAACAGATGGATTCACAGCCGAATTCTACCAAAGGTACAAAAAGGAGCTGGTACCATTCCTTCTGAAACTATTCCAAACAACAGAAAGGAGGGACTCCTTCATAACTCATTTTATGAGGGCAGCATCATTCTGATACAAAAACCTGGCAGAGACACAACAAAGAAAGAAAATTTCAGGCCAATATCCCTGATGAACATCGATGCAAAAATCCTCAATAAACTAATGGCAAACTGAATCCAGCAGCACGTCAAAAAGCTTATCCACCATGATCAAGTTGGCTTTATCCCTGGGATGCAAGGCTGGTTCAACATTGTAAATCAATAAACATAATCCATCACTTAAACAGAACCAATGACAAAAACCACGATTATCTCAATAGATGCAGAAAAGGCCTCTGATAAAATTCAACAACGCTTCATGCTAAAAACTCTCAATAAACTAGGTATTGATGGAATGTATCTCAAAATAATAAGAGCTATTTATGACAAACCTACAGCCAGTATCATACTGAATGGGCAAAAGCTGGAAGCATTCCCTTTGAAAACTGGCACAAGAGAACCATGCCCTCTCTCTCCATTCCTATTCAGGAATTTGAATTCAATATAGTATTTGAAGTTCTGGCTGGGGCAATCAGGCAAGAGAAAGAAATAAAGAGTATTCAAATAGAAAGAGAGGAAGTCAGATTGTCTCTGTTTGCAGATGCCATGACTTTATATTTAGAAAACCCCATCGTCTCAGCCCCAAATCTCCTTAAGCTGATAAGCAACTTCAGCAAAGTGTCAGGATACAAAGTCAATGTGCAAAAATCACCCTATACACCAATAACAGACAGAGAGCCTAATCATGAGTGAACTCTCATTCACAGTTGCTACAAAGAGAATAAAATACCTAGGAATACAACTTACAAGGGATATGAAGGACCTCTTCAAGGAGAACTACAAACCACTGCTGAAGGAAATAAAAGAGGAGACAAGCAAATGGAAAAGCATTCCACGTTCAAGGATAGGAAGAATCAATATCGTGAAAATGGCCATACTGCCCAAAGTAATT
This sequence comes from Hylobates moloch, assembly GCF_009828535.3. Taxonomy (NCBI): domain Eukaryota; kingdom Metazoa; phylum Chordata; class Mammalia; order Primates; family Hylobatidae; genus Hylobates; species Hylobates moloch. Next base: position 3,545,027 of record NW_026652299.1, read on the forward strand.
TATAGGTTCAATGGTATCTCCACCAATCTACTATTGACTTTCTTCACAGAATTAGAAAAAACTACTTTAAATTTCATGTGGAACCAAAAAGGAGCCCATATAGCCAAGACAATCCTTAGCAAAAAGAACAAAGCTGTAGGCATCAAGATACTTCACTTCAAACTATTCAACAAGGCTACAGTAACCAAAACAGCATGATACTGGTACCAAAACAGATATATAGACCAATGAAACAGAACAGAGGCCTCAGAAATCATGCCAACTATGTGATCTTTGACAAAGCTGACAAAAACAAGCAATGGGGAAAGGATTCCCTATTTAATAAATGTTGCTAGGAAAACTGGCTAGCCATATGCAGAAAACTGAAACTGGACCCCTTCCTTACACCTTATAGAAAAATGAACTTAGGATGGATTAAAGACTTACATGTAAGACCTAAAACCATAAAAACCCTAGAAGAAAACCTATGCAATACCATTCAGGGCATAGGCATGGGCAAAGACTTCAAGACTAAAATACCAAAAGCGATGCCAAAAAAGCCAAAATTGACAAACAGGATCTAATTAAACTAAAGAGTTTCTGCACAGCAAAAGAAACTACCATCAGAGTGAACAGGCCACCTACAGAATGTGAGAAAATGTTTGCAACCTATTCACCTGACAAAGGGCTAATATCCAGAATCTTCAAGGAACTTAACCCCATAAAAAAAAAAAAAAGAAACAACCCCATCAAAAAGTGGGAGAAGTATATGAACAGACACTTCTCAAAAGAAGACATTTATGAGGGCAACAAACATGAAAAAAACTCATTATCACTGGTCATTAGAGAAATGTATATCAAAACCACAATGAGATACCATCTCACGCCAGTTAGAATGGCAATCATTAAAAAGTCAGGAAACAACAGATGCTGGTGAGGATGTGGAGAAATAGGAATGCTTTTACACTGTTGGTGGGAGGGTAAATTAATTCAACCATTGTGGAAAACAGTGTGGTGATTCCTCAAGGATCTAGAACTAGAAATACCATTTGACCCAGCAATCCCATTACTGGGTATATACCCAAAGGATTATAAATCACTCTACTATAAAAACACATGCACACATATGTTTACTGCAGCACTGTTCACAATAGCAAAGACTTGGAACCAACCCAAATCCCCATCAGTGATAGACTAGATAAAGAAATTGTGATATATATACACCATGGAATACTATGCAGCTGTAAAAAAAATGAGTTCATGTCCTTTGCAGGGACATGGATGAAGCTGGAAACCATCATTCTCAGCAAACTAACACAGGAACAGAAAACCAAACACCACATGTTCTCACTCATAAGTGGGAACTGAACAATGAGAACACATGGTCACAAGGAGGGGAACATCACACACCTGGGTCTGTCAGGGGGTGGGGGGCTAGGGGAGGGATAGCATTAGGAGAAATACCTAATGTAGATGACCGGTTGATGGGTGCAGCAAACCACCATGGCACGTGTATACCTGTGTAATAAACCTGCACGTTCTGCACACGTATCCCAGAACCTAAAGTATAATAAAAAAATATAAGCAATATATGTAATTTAAACTACTAGAAATAATAAAGGTAAAGGGAAACAACTTTGTGTGAAAATGTGTAAGAAAAGTAAGATGTGTTTTTAGTAAGAAATAGTATAAAAGATTTAAAAATGTGTTTTCATTGAGGAAAAAGGGATAGTTTTCTACTAAAGTAAGGTGACTATTGTTTTAGGATGCGAAAGAGGAAAAGAGTATGATAAAAACTGAATGGATGTAAAATGGTTGTAAAAGGTTTGTGAAAAAGAAATTTTGTATAGTCAAGTTGTTAAGATTGGATAGATTTATTTTAAAAGTTCTTTAAAAAAATAGAGCTCATAATTTTCTGATGAAAAGCTACAATTCGGTTTTCTCTTTGTTAAAAGAATAAAGTTTTCTAGTCTGTTTTCAATTACTTAAAAAACCCAAGTCTTATCAATTTTAAAAGATTTCTTTTTTACAATTATGTAAATTCTGTATTTGCCTACAAAACCTTTCATAATTACTTTGGTTAAATAAACAACTAAGTATTGTTTCACAGTGACCTGTGATCCCATTTAATCAAGTGTTCCAACTTTTAACATTGTTGACAAAGTTCCCCAAATCAAATCCTAAAAGCTCTAATCTTGTAAAAAGAAGGATGTTATCCTACATTGGTGTATTTGACATGTTAAATTACAACGAAGCACTGTCAAATAAAATGTGATGTTTAAGCTTATTTATATTCTATTTCTATGAGTATATGTCATTGATATAAATATTCCAGAAATTGTATGACGTTCACAGGACTTTGCCAAAATCCTCTTTTCTGGTTATTATTGTTGCGTATCACAGAAACAACCAAATTCTCTTTTCAAATAAATTGTTATCAGATCCTTAGAAGTTGATGGGTTTGTTAAACTATTAATTCAAAATTAAGCAGAACAAAAATTAATTACCTGAGACTGAATGAACTAATTTTTATTAGTTTTTGTTTGAAGCATTGTTGGTTCTTTGTTGTTTGGTTTTCCATATTTAAAGAAACCTTTTTCTCTTAAACTATCTATAACTTACAGCAATCTTAGAGATTATGCCCTTTGTAAACAAAACGAAACATTTATTTTTTCTCCCTGCCTAATCTCTCCAAAATATGGATGCTATTATTCAGTATTATTATTTTTATGGCAATATAGGTGTTTGTATAAGTTCAATAAAAATGTTTTTATTGCCGGGCGTGGTGGCTCACACTTGTAATCCCAGCACTTTGGGAGGCCGAGGTGGGCGGATCACGAGGTCAGGAGATCGAGACCACGGTGAAACCCCGTCTCTACTAAAAATACAAAAAATTAGCCGGGCGTGGTGGCGGGCGCCTGTAGTCCCAGCTACTCGGAGAGGCTGAGGCAGGAGAATGGCGTGAACCCGGGAGGCGGAGCTTGCAGTGAGCCAAGATTGCGCCACTGCACTCCAGCCTGGGTGACAGAGCGAGACTCTGTCTCAAAAAAAAAAAAAAAAAAAAAGTTTTTATTATAGCAAGACAGAGCTGGAAACATTGATTATATTACCAAGGCTTTGACTGGAATGGCATATTTTAGAATGAAGTACAGAGAATCAGATATGACTAAACAGATTTAAGAAACTAGAGTCAACCTTATAAGCCAATGCTTACAAAGCCCTCTTAAGATATCAGTCTAGTACCTGGCTTACAGGGTTCCCGTTCTTAAAATTGAATACAGAAGTCTCTTCCTGGGAGGCCCAGGAAACTCTAGGTACCTTGGCGACCTAGAGAAGAGAGGAATTCACTCAAATCTGCAGGCATAATAGGTGGCAAAATCTGGTGGTGAGTTCCTGGCTTTGTATCCTAGCCTGGGTTTTAAAAGTTTAATCTGAGATTCCTTATGAAAAGTTCAAACAAAGCAAATTTTAAAAGGCCTATGTGATCAATTACCATTCTTGCTATGCTGATTTAAATAATCAGGCCAAATCTAATGACACTAGATTTATTTTGTAATAAAAAATTAAAAAGGAGGGAGATTGTAAAAAATTTTGTTTCAGTGGAAAACTATAGTGGACCTGTTATTAGATTCTAGCTCTGTTCATTGTCTTTGAGGCTTCATTATATACTTGTAAACTGGATGGGATCCAGAATTCCTCTAGTTTCCTTTGATATCTGGCTACAACTGTCCAAACTAACATTCTAATTTTTTCTCCCATCCTTCTGCTTTGGCATCACTAAGAACTAAAACTGCCATTTTCCCAAAGCTCTGCAAGCTGAAGCTGGACAACTTGACATGAACTTCTAACAAATTACCATAACAGATTGTGTGCAGGCGACATCACGCCTGCTGCTGTTTGGGCCCCTCAGAAAGTTCACCCGATGTCATCGCTAAACACATTCAAATTGCAAACCAGGAAATGTGTGGGGTTGCTTCTCTCATCCTCAGTCGACCATTTAAAGATGCTTTGAGCCCAATATCCAGAAATCTTCTTGACTGGCTGCCCTCTGGACACAGAAACTGGGTTTGTAGACATTAATCTTGGTTTTTCTTTTTCTGTTTCATAGAAATGCCACTCATTAAATGCCTGATTGTTCATACCATCCGGCAGACATCCTCTACCAAATGAGGAATGGACTTTTATTATTCAAAGAAAAGAAGATTGACTCTTCTTTCCTTTGAACAATAGGGAGGATTGACAGAAACTCTCTCCTTTGACTAAACGTTAGGCTCCTCTGAGTCCTCCTCTTAACAAGGCTTCAGTCTTGGGCTCCATCCTTAGTCAAGTGACTCTGCCTGTTTAGTCCACTTTAAGCAAGTATCCTGTTGGATCAGTTTAGCGAAAATCTCCCATCCTAGATATCTGATCAAATGGCCTGCCTTTTAAAATAACCCTGTCAAGTCAGTTTGGCCAGAATTCTCTTTGCCTCTGATGTTTCCTTTCAGTAATTTTCCATCCACTGATACCCACTCCGCTCCTTGGTTATAGATACCCACTGCCCTTATTGGAGTTAGAGTTGGGCCCAATCTCTCTCTCCCACTGCAGTCCCCATTGCAGTAGTCCCTTGAACAAAGTCTTCTTTATTGTCTTATCAAATGTCATCCATAATATTTTTCTTTAATGTAGTCCAGAATAGTAGCTATTAGAATGAAAAGAAGCTTGAAAAGCCTTTTAAGGATGTTGGTATTTCAACTAATTTTGCAACCCACAATGCACTAGAATTGATTCAGTGATGCTAGACTTTTTTTTTATATTGAGAAGCAGTTTGCTGCTGGTTAAGTACTGACTCTTGTGCCAGGATGCCTGGGATTAAATTTTGGCTCAGGTACTTACTGTGGCACTTGCGTGCAAATTGCTTAACTGTTGTGTGCCTGCATTTCTTTGCCTATTTCTTGATGTTAATTTAATATTACCTATTTCATTGGATTGCTTTGAGGATTAAACGAATTAATATATGTAAAACACTTAAAACAGTGCCCGGGTACAGTAAATACTGTTTAAGTGTCAGCTGCTATTATTATTATTACTACGTACATTGACTCTCATCTTTCCTGAGATTTCAGACTCCTAGGAATCGGGGAGATCTGCAGTGTGGATATATGGCTGTGGAAAATCTCTGAATCCTGGAATATCAGCTGAGAGATTGATGAGGGCATTATAAGTTGGCTCAGTTCATCAGCGTTAGGCTTTGAGGTCATTTGTACTCTATTGCTCCCTCATTACTTAAAGGTTTCTTTTGAGCTTGATAATCTCTATTAAAAATGTCCACATCAAGTGTTTCTGACACCTAATAAAATTAGATTTATTTGATACAAGTAAATATTTTGTTACAAATCATTTTTGATAACAAAAAAAGAAAAAGATATCCAAATCTATTCAGAGTGAGCAAACTGTATTTGCAACATGCTGTATATTGTGATATATTACAATCTACTGGTAGGTTTGGTTAGGTTGAACCACATGAAATTGTCCATAATCAATCATTTTTGACTCACAAAAATGACATATCTTTTCAAATTGTTAAACCTAATATTTCCTGAATTTTACTTTAGACAAAGAATATATGCTTTTATTTTTTCTTATCCATATTCTACACTTTTTTGTCAGTTAAAATAACTAAGAAATGATGTGGACAGATAAGGTCAACAACAGCACACAAAATGATTCTTATATGAATTAACACTCTGGAACTGGAAAACTCCTCTTTGTCTTTGCCTTTAACCTCTAATATTTCCCCTTGCTCCCTGCTGTGCTGTTGTGGTAAGCCGGCTGGCCTGACATGTAGCCACACAGACTTTTCCCTACCAACTTTGCATATATTAGCAACCAAATGCTGTGCCTTTGTTTAGAATATTGCTTTTTTAAGTATGCTTGGAAAGATTTTCTGGCAGGGCAACCTTATTCTTCAGAAGCTTAAATGGCTTGAATATACTAATTAACGAAACACCAAATTGTTTGTCTGATTTACTACTGAATGCCTTTTGTAATGATTTGCTGGATTTGCTAAAATTCAGAAGGTTCCACTTATTAAAAACCAATAGCTGCTCCAATTATTTGGCTGGCCATTTGCAATCCGGCGATCTGCAATCATTATTTCACTTTCTGAGACAACTAAAAATATGAATAATATCTTCAAATTTTATTTTTGAATAGCTCTTCAAATAAAGATATATAATATATATAATAATGTATAACATATAATGTATATATGATATAATGAAACATATACGCTTTAGTGTGGTATATCATTTTACTTTTCACTTTAGTTTGAAAAGAGTAAGATGAAAGAAACCATGCTTTCAAGATAAAACAGAAGCCTGGGCAAGATAGTGACACCTCATCTTTAAAAAAATAAAAAAAAAATTAGCCAGGTAGGGTGGTGTACATTGTAGTGTCAGCTACTCGGAAGGCTGAGGTGGATCACTTGAAACCAGGAGGTTGAGACTGCAGTGAGCCATGACAGCGCCACTGCACACTAGCTTAGGTGACAGAGTAAGACTGTGCCTCCAGAAAACCCAGAAAAAAAAACAAACAAAAACCCAAAGCCGAATTGCTTTAATATCTGCATAGAAAAATAATCCAATCTAAGTCCCACATCTATATGTAATTAAATGGACTTGATATAAGTTTAATTCTCTTCAGCAGAACATTGACTTTAAAAAATTACGTCTCTATTAGCAAGAGCTACTAATAACAGCAAGAAGCATGGAGAAGATACTGCTCTAGCCTGTTCTGTGTCTTAGGTAGCTTTAAAGGTTAAAATAAAAGGCTTTTTGATGGGGAGGGAAAGTCCTCATTCCAGATTGCTCCAAAAGGAAAAAGTAAGCATTAATAGAAAGATCTGGTCTGGAGGCAGTGATCACTTGGAACAATAATACAGAACTTAACACTATCAGCAAATCACAAATCCAACTAAAATCACCAGTATTTTCCCACCTCCAATCTATTCTTCATGCCCACAGCAAGAGGATTTTTTTCAAAATATGAATCTGAGCATAATATCTGCCATTTATAAAGACTCAATAGCTTTATGTTATTTTTGAATTTAAAAATATCTTCGATGGTCTTATAAAGCTAGTATTGTTACAGTAGGTAGCTAGTCAGACATGAGCAAGGCAGGAGAGGGCCCCCCATCCCCAACCAAGAATGTCAGGCAACCATCAGGTGATAGTCAGGCGGATGGTCTGTCTCTCTAAAATAATAATTGGTCACAGCTGGTGCCAGGGAAAGGCAGTCTCCCAATAGATAGAAACACCTGAAACTGGTGATCAGCAGCTTTCTGATAAGATTTCAGGAGTTAGGCAAGTGGGGTCAAGCATATATACTAAGAAGCAAAATGGCGGAGTTTAACTGGTATACGACCTTCTTCTGAGAACACTAGACTGGTAAGGAAAGAATGCCTCAAGTGAGCACGTGTACAACTTCAGTAAATATACTATGCATATAGCCCCTCCCAAGTGCTGGCAGGCCACTGCTCATGAGGACAACCCACCCCAAGGGAAGAATCAGGGGAAAAGGGACGTAATTCCCCTAGAAACATGCCAACATAAAAAATCCCAAGTCAAAGGTCAAACCATGCACTTGATCTGTCAAATCACCTGCTTGGCCCTCTTCCAAGTTACTTTACTTCCCTTCCTTCCTGCTCTAAAGCTTTTTAATAAACTTTCACTCCTGCTCTAAAACTTGCTTCAGTCTCCCACTCTGCCCTTATGCCCCTTTGTTGAATTATTTCTTCTGAGGAGGTAAGAATTGAGGTTGTTGCAAACCCATACGGATTCACCACTGCTAACAGTATGATTCAGTTACTTAATTCCTCTAACAATTTCCTATCCATTGACACTCTTCACCAGTTACTTCACTTTATCTTCCAGACACACTGTCCCTTTAGTCTCTGGTATCTTCTATGTTCCTTCCAGCTACACAGGCTCCTGCCATGCTTTTCTGCCTAGAATGTGCTTTCTTTCCTTCTTGACTCAGTTAACTCATATTCTATTGGCAATTAACTATAAGATAGTTTGGTTTATTGCTATATTGGCTTATGAATGAAGCGCTTTAGGGGTACAGTGGTGTCCCTCCATCTTAGTTACCAGCAATAGAAACCAACTTGTAATTTCAGCAGAAAATACATTTATTAAAGGATAGGAAGCACCTCACAGAATTCTTCAGAATGCTATAGAAACAGCTTTGGAAGTTACCCAACCAGGAAAGGAGCGTGCAGCATGCAATGCTACTGTCTGGAAGCTGCAGGATAGATGTTGCCACTAGAATAACTTTTCTGTTATATTTGGAAACTGGAAGTAGCTGCTACTGCTACTTCAGAAATGAAGACTCCAGAAATGGAGTCTGTAGTCTACATTTTTTTCATGTCTCTAATTTTTGTTTCAAAGTCTGTGGTGAGTATGTCTGATTGGCAGTCCTGTTTATGGACTCATGCCCAACGTGTAACAGAGACTGGGAGAGTAAGTAGTTGGCATTTTAAGCCTGTAAGATAGAAAATATCTCTGATTCCAAATGTAGGGTACTCCCTAAACCCAGAAAGAGAATTCTAATACTAATTATCCAAGAATAACAAATATCCACTAGCTGAGGAATACAGACAGAATTGAGAACAACTTTTCAAGGAAGGTAATATTTTAGTTGTGTCTAGTTTTTTTTCTTTCTTCTTTTTGTTAAGCAAGCCTTTGTCAAGCAAAGTGAAAGCAAGTGATGATAGGGAGGACACTGCAGGAAAAGAAGAGAGAATAGCATTGGTTCTTAAGTAGCTTTAGAATCAAATGAAGAGCTTTCTAAAAAACAATCCCCATGGCCGGGTGCAATGGCTCATGTCTGTAATCCCAGCACTTTGGGAGGCCAAGGCAGGTGGATGATATGTCAGGAGTTCGAGACCAGCTTGGCCAACATGATGAAACCCTGTCTCTACTAAAAATACAAAAAATTAGCTGGATGTGGTGGTGGACACCTGTAATCCCAGCTACTTGGGAGGCTAAGGCAGGAGAATTGCTCGAACCTGGGAGGTGGAGGTTACAGTGAGCTGAGATCGTGCCACTGCACTCCAGCCTGGGCAACAACAGTGAAACTCCATCTCAAAAAAAAAAAAAATCCCCAAATGTAGTTACTTATTCAATAGGTATGGACTGGGTCCCTGATATCTCATATTACTATTAGGATATTCTGTGACAATCATTTGGTTAAGTATCTGTGAAAGCAAAAGCACTGACACATAAAATAGATGGTCTGCTTAAGAGAAAGCAGTAAGTTTTTGGCCCAGTGTAAATGGAGCTCAGGGAGATCAGAGATGAGGCAAGAAAGCAAACTATGGGCAAATATAAAAGGTTATGACTGACTTCCTGAAGCATTTAAAGTGTACTCTACAGGTCCTCAGACATTTTTGAAAATGGAGATCATACATAATAGAAAATTGTTAACTCTGCATATGGGTAAAACATAACATGACACTTTAGTGAACAAAATAGGAAATGACTGGATATCAGTTATTAAAACAAAACAAAACACTCCAGGAAATGGAATAAAACTGAGCCTTTTATATATCTTGTATGCAGGCACCTGAAGGCTTAAGCAATAGATCCAGAAGGTCGGTCCTTCATTTTTCTCAGGTGAAATAGAATAGAGCATTAGTAGTCAATGAACATTTGGAGAGAAAAGAGGGTTGCAGGAGCAAAGAAGAACTCCTAAAGTTCCAAACAACTTTAGACAAAGTTCTTTAAAGAAAGTTCTTTAGGCCAGGCATGGTGGCTCATTCCTGTAATCCCAGCACTTTGGGAGGCTGAGGCAAGTGGATCACATGAGGCCAGGAGTTCAAGGCCAGCCTGACCAACATGGAGGAACCCTGTCTCTACTACAAATACAAAAATTAGCCGGCTGTGGTGGTGCATGCCTGGAATCCCAGCTACTCAGGAGCCTGAGGCAGAAGAATTGCTTGAACCTGGGAGGCAGAGGTTGCAGAGAGCCAGAACATGTCACTGCACTCCAGCCTGGGCGACAGAGCTAGGCTCTGTTTCAAAAAAAAAGAAAGAAAGAAAGAAAGAAAGAAAGAAAGTTAGTTCTTTAAACAGAGGACGGAGCAAAGCCCACCTACTGCCAGGAGGTTCTAGGAAGAAACTGCTAGAGAAGGAAAAGGGCCTGGCTTGGCATGGCATATCCTGGTTAACTGGGGTACCATCAAGGATGGGGAAAAGAGAAAGTTTCCCTATCCTTGCTTTGTCACACTGGATTTGGAGGCCGTAGCATGACTACAACTGAGATTGGCTGTAACCCAGAATTGCTTATTCTCTTTCCTTGTATATGACCTACAGGATGCCACGTATATAAACAGGTGTACTTATGTTAGGTTGTGCCTATTCATACATGTTGGCACTAAGTCTATACATACAATATTGATATATGAGGATGCTGTAATTTATTGACATGCAGTGTACAAAGTGGTTTATGGCATGATGCCGATTTCTACAGCTACAAGCAATATATTGATAAATTATAAATCATACAGTAATAAAGCTCCTTCTGAGAAGAAGAAGAGAGGTTTATGGGATACTGTCCAAAAGATAATAGCCCAGACTGACTTCTGGAATGGATGAGGAGTGAGGGGCTCCCCAGTGAAACAACCATAACTGATAAAAAATTATAAAAATACAATCATTTAAAATCTCTGAAAATTGTCTTAAGGGCACACAGCCAGTGAAGAAACATTTATGCAAGACAATTTACTAACTCTTGGGAAGAACAAAGAGAGTCACTGGCACTTGAGTCACAACCCACTGCCTTCCTCACTCCCACTCACCAGCTCAGCAGGACAGAGGCTCCACTCCAGGTAGGTGTGGTCAAGATTACAGGGCTCCCCTTCTCCCCACCTCCCAGCCAAGGGCTCTGATATCTTCCACAGAAGGCAAGCCATCAACATTTCTCATGACCCCAGCTATGTACTGCAGATGTAAAATTCTACTCAAGTACAGTTGAGAGGCCAGGGGTTCCCTTTCTGCACCAAGACCTTAACTGCAGAGCAAAAGTTCTTCTACTCCAGGTGAAGTAGACTGAGAACACTGGAGCTTAAAGCATTCATGCCCCAGCTCACCCTTAGGGCACAGGTTCCATGCTGGGAGAAGCAAGCCAAGAGATTAGAGGCTAGTCCTCTGCACACTGCTCTGCTCATAAAACAGGTTTGCCACTGCATGAAAAGTGGGCTGCTCTTCCTAATCTTAGCTTCAGGCTAGTAGTTCCAAGATTTTGTCCAGGGGGAGGAGAATGTCATAAGAACAGAGAACTCCAAAGCTCTCCCCAAGAGAACTGACTTTATTGAGAATAGAGTGAGGGAGAGTTCAAGCCCAGGAGTGCTCTTGAAACAATGAAGATTTTGATGGTAAGCAAGAGGAGGCTAGTATCTCCATGAGAGAAATAAGCTAAGTAGTAGGTCATCTTGGTGAACAATAGGAAACGACTGGGTATCAGTTATTAAACAAAAGAGAACAACACTCCCCAAAACATGAAGGTATTTGCCAGACAGAATCAAAGAGGCAGTTAAGAACAATCCTCCTGGCGTCAGAATAAACTTCAAAGAATGGCCTCAAAATTAGTTCAGTATAGGGGACAGAATTTAATTGGAACAGACTACAGCAATTTGTTCCCTGGGGTATTACTGGAAACAATAAAGCATTACCCCAGCAATTAGTAGAGCTTAACAGGTAGGTATGATACCAATAGAAGCAAACAGCATAACAGATCAGGGAAAGAGACAGTCAAGGGGGTCTATCATAGCTACTGTCATCCCAGGAGGACTATGTGCATGGGAAAGGCTGTGTGCTCTGAAGAGTAACATCAGAAGCTTCACATAGGTGCTGAATAGATTTTGTTAAAATAGTCCAGGGAAGTCATTAAATGAATAAACAGGCCAACAACAATGACAAGTATTGAGGACTAATATTCAGAATTGCTACAATATGCTATCTAGAAAGTCCAGTTTTCAATAAAATATTATAAGATATGCAAAGAGGCCAGACACGGTAACTCACGCCTGTAAATGCCAGCATGTTGGGAGGCTGAGGTGGGCAGATCACTTGAAGTCAGGAGTTCCAGACCAGCCTGGCCAACATGGTGAAACCCTGTTTCTACTACAAGTACAAAAAATAAAAACAATTAGGCGTGCTGGCAGGTGCCTGTAATCCCAGCTATTTGGGAAGCTGAGGCAAGAGAACTGCTTGAACCCAGGATGCAGAGGTTGCAGTTAGCCAACGTTGTGCCACTGTACTCTCCAGTCCAGCCTGGGCGACAGAGCGGGACTCTGTATCCAAAAAAAAAAAAAAAAAATATATATATATATATTTCAAGAACTAAAGCAAACTATGCTTAAAGAACAAAAGGAAAGTATGATTACAACATTTTAACAGATATACAATATTAATAAAGAGACAGAAATTGTAAAAAAAAATCAGGCAATGGTGGCCGGGCAGGTTTGGTGTGTGGGTTTGCGGCCCATGCTTTGCAATGCAAGCGGGTGGCCTGGCTTCTCTCCTCCCCTGCCTCCATCTGGACCACGAGTGCCATTGCTTCAACATGAGAGAAAGAGATTGGCCCAGAACAGTTTCCAGTCAGTGAGCACTATTTTGGATTAGTCAATTTTGGGAATACCTGCAATGGGCACTTTTGGGTTAGTCAATTTGGGGAACTTGTGCAATTTTGGGAATTCAGTTCTTCATGCACTTTATTTTTGTCATCCATTTCAGGAAAAAGTTCTAGCATACAAGACAACCTAGGTAGAAGGAAAATTTTAATGTGCTCAGCAACTTTCTTCCACAGTGTAGCCACACAGAAGGAAAAGGTTGAAGTAATATCTCCCGAGAAGTTCAAAACAAGATTACAGAAAGAAAATGAGATTTTCTGCATGCAACAAGATACCCATGGGTTCTTAAATTACCTACTAAATACAATTGCTGATATTCTGTAAGAAGAGAGAAGGCAGGATAAACAAAATGGTCACTTACCAAATGGTAATATTGATACTGAAAATAACAACAGCACACCAGACCCAATGTAGGTTCATGAAATTTTTCAGAAAACATTAACTAATGAAACCAGATGTATTACTTGTGAAACTATAAGAGCAAAGATGAAGATTTTAAAGAACTTCCTGTGATATAGAACAAAATACATCAGTTATTCACTGTTTAAGGGTTTTTAACACAGAAACTCTATGAAGTGAATACAGACATTACTGTGAAGAGTGTTGTGGCAAACAGGAAGCACACAAGTGAATGAAAGTTTAAAAACCACCCATGATTATAGCTCTACATCTGAAAAGATTTAAATATATGGATTAAATTCACCGATGTACGAAACTTTCTTACTAGGTAGTTTTTCGTTTAGAACTTTGTCTGTGTAACACTTCAGGGGATGCAACCAATCCAGACAGAATGTACGACCTTGTTGCTATTATGATTTACTGTGGAAGTGGTCACAGGTGAGGCCATTATATTGTAATAGTTAAGAATCAAGATTTCTGCTTGTTCTTTGATGACACTGTAGAAAAAAATGAATTCACAAATTACTGAAGAATTCTACGTATTGACCTCAGATATCGCAAAGAACTCAGAGTCTGGTTACATTCTTTTCTATTAGTCTCGGAACTGAGTGGAGACCGTCAGGAGGACATGCTTTCTGCCTTATTTCTTCCCTGGTTGTTTTGGAGAGAATCAAACACCAAGAAATAGAAATGCAGGAAGCTCAAAAGCCACTAATACTCTTTGCACACAATAAAGCAAAGACTATGGATTTTAAAAAAAGAGAAAGGTGGAAATTCTGGATGGAAATAAATATATAATACAACAAAATAAGAAATTCACTAGAGGGGCTCAATCATAGATTTCAGTTGGCAGAATAAACAGTCAGTGAACACGATGATAGATTGATAGAGATTATGTAATGAAAGCACAGAGAAAAAAGAATGTAGTAAACAACAGAGCCTCAGAGAAATGTGGGACACCACTAAACACAGCAGCATATGCATAAGACGGGTACCAGAAGGAGATGAGAGAAATAAACAAAATAATATTCAAAGAAATAATGGCTGGAAACTTCTAAAATTTGATGAAAATTCACTAATTGACCTACTGAAGAAGCTCAACAAATTCCAAGTAGGATGAGGACAGAGAGAATCATACTCAGACACATCAAAGTGAAAATGTTCAAGGGAGAGAAAATCTTGAATGTGGTGAGAGAAAATCTTGAATGCGGTAAGAGAAAAATAATTCCTCACATACGAGGGAAGCTCAAAAAGATCAGTGGCTGATTTCTCATCAGAAACAATGGAGACCAGAAGGCAGTGGGATGATATAAACAAAGTGCTGACAGGAAAACAAAACCCCAAAACTTGTTACTTAAAAATTTTAATTCTGGGCTGGACATGGTGGCTCACGCCTGTAATCCCAGCACTTTGGGAGGCAGAGGTATGCAGATCACTGGAGGCCAGGAGTTCAAGACCAGCTTGGGCAGCATAGTGAAAGCCTGTCTCTACTAAAAATACAAAAAAAAAATCATCTGGGCATGGTGGTGTTTGGCTGTAATATCAGCTACTCAGGAGGCTGAGGCACGAGAATCCGTTGAACCTGGGAGGTGGAGGTTGCAGTGAGCCGTGATCGCACTGCTGCACTCCAGCCTAGGCAATGGAGCCAGCTCTATCTCAAAAAACAAACAAACAAACAAAAAACTGTAATCCCAGCACTTTGGGAAGCCGAGGCGGGCAGATCACGAGGTCAGGAGATCAAGACCATCCTGGCTAACACAGTGAAACCCCATCTCTACTAAAAATACAAAAAATTAGTCGGGCGTGGTGGTGGGTGCCTGTAGTCCCAGTTACTCGGGAGGCTGAGGCAGGAGAATGGCGTGAACCCGGGAGGCGGAGCTTGCAGTGAGCCGAGATTATCCAAAAAAAAAAAAAAAAAAAAAATCTTCATTCTGGCCAAACTCTATTTCAAAAAGGAACGTGAAATAAGTATGTTCCAAGGAAACTGAAGCTGAGAAAATTTATTGATAACACGTCTACCTACATTACAAGAAATACTAAAGAAACTTCTTCAAGAATCCAGTTGATAATCTGACATCAAGAAAACAAAAAGGGGCAGCACAAGTAAAAGTAATTATAAAAGATACAATGAATGCATATTTCGTCTCCTTCTTTCCTTAATTGATCAAAAAAGAAATTGTACAAAACAATATTGTAGGATAAAGTACTGTTGGGCCTATCACATATAGAAATATATCTGACAGGAATAACATAAACGAGCACAGAGTAAGCATGTGACAAAATCTAACACCCCTTCATTTTAAAAATATTCAACAAACAAGAAGTAGAAGGGCACTTCCTCAACCATTAAAGGACATTTATGGAAAATCCACAGTTCAGATCATACTTAATGGTGAATGAATGCATGCTTTCCCCCCAGATCAGGAACAAAAATTATCTAGTCTTGCCACTTCTATTCAACATTATACTGGAAGTTCTAGCCAAGGAAACTAGACAAGAAAATGAAATAAAAGGCACACAAATTGGGAAAGACTAAGATAGAGGTAAGACTATCTCGATTTAAGATGATACGATCTTTTTTAAAAAAATTTTTGTAGGTACATTGTAGGTATATATATTTACGGGGTACATGAGATGTTTTGATACAGGCATGCAATGTGAAGTAAACACATCATGGAGACTGAGGTATCCATCCCCTCAGGCATTTATCCTTTGAGATATAAACCATTACATTCTTTAAGTTTAAAATATACAATTAAGTTATTATTAACTATAGTCACTCTATTATGCTATCAAAATACAATAGTAGATTTTATTCATTCTTTATAGTTTTTGTACCCATTAGCCATCCCCACCTCTCCCCTAATCCCCCTACAACCCTTCCCAGCCTCTGGCAACCATAGCCTCCCAGGGAGTTGGGACTACAGACACATGCCACCATGCCGAGCTAATTTTTTTTTTTTTTTTTTTTTGAGGCAAGTTTTCATTATCTTGCCCAGGCTGGTCTCGAACTCCTGGGCTCGAGTGATCCACCTGACCTCGGCTTCTCAAAGTGTTGGGATTAGAGGCATGAGCCACACTGCACCTGGCCAATTGTTTTGTTTAATTCCGCAAATGAGTGGGAGCATGCATTGTTTGTCTTTCTGTGCCTGGCTTATTTCACTTAGCATAATGATCTCCAGTTCCATCAATGTTGTTGAAAATGATTGGATCCCTTTTTTTTTTAATGGCTGAATGGTACTCTGTTGTGTATAGGTACCACATTTTCTTTATCCATTCATCTGTTGATGAACACTTAGCTTGCTTCCAAATCTCTAGCTACTGTAAACAGTGCTGCAACAAACATGGGAGTGCATAGATATATCTTCAATATGCTGATTTCCTTTCTTTTGGGTATATACTCAGCAGTGAGATTGCTGGATCATATGGTAGCTCTATTTTTAGTTTTTAAAGGAACCTCCAGACTGTTGTCCATAGTGGCTGTACTAACTTGCACTCCCACCAACATTGTAGGAGGGTTCCTTTTTTTCCACATCCTAGCTAGCATTTGTTATTGCCTATCTTTTGGATATAGGTCATTTTAATTGGGGTGAGAAGATACCTCATTGTAGTCTCGATTTGCATTTCTGATGATTAATGACTGAGCACCCTTTCATATACCTGTTTGCTATTTGTATGTCTTCTTTTGAGAAATGTCTATTCAATCAAATCTTTTGCCCATTTTTAAGTTGTATTGTTAGTTTTTTTTTTTCCTGTAAAGTTTATGAGCTCCTTACATATTCTGGTTATTAATCCTTTGTCAGATAGGTAGTTTGCAAATATTTTCTCCCATTCTGTTTGTTGTCTCTTCACTTTCTTGACTGTTTCCTTTGCTGTGCAGAGGCTTTTTAACTTAATGTGATCCCACTTGTCCACTTTTGCTTTGGCTGCCTGTGCTCATGGGGTGTTGCTCAAGAAATATTTGCCCAGATCGATGTCTTAGAGAGCTACTCCAATGTTTTCTTGTAGTAATTTCATAGTTTGAGGTCTTAGATGTAAGTCTTTAATGTATTTTGATTTGGTTTTTGTTTATGGTGAGAGATAGGGGTCTAGTTTCATTCTTTTGCATACGAATATTGAGTTTTCCCAGGACCAATTATTGAAAAGACTATCTTTTCCCTCAGCGTATGCTTCTGGCACTTTTGTCAAAAATGAGTTCACTGTATGTGTATGGATTTGTTTCTAGGTTCTCATTCTGTTCCATTGGTCTATGTGTCTGTTTTTATGCCAGTACCACGCTGTTTTCAGTTAGTACAACTCTGTAATATATTTGAAGTCAGGTAATGTGATTCCTCCAGTTTTGTTCTTTTGCTTAAAGCAGCTTTGGTTATTTTGGATTTTTTGTGATTCCATATAAATTTTAGGATTGTTTTTTCTATTTCAGTGAAGGATGTCATTGGTATTTTGATAGGCATTACACCGATTTTATATATAAGAAAGCCAAAGGAATGTTCTAAAAATCTACAAAGATTAACAAGTTCAGCAAGATTGTAGGATACAAGATCAATATACAAAAATCAATCATTTTCTTTTGCCATTGACTCAATGTTAAAAAAAATTGGTTATTTTCTCTAAGCCAGCAATAAATAATCTGAAACGAAATAATAAAACAATTCCATCTAAAATTGTATTAAAAAATTAAAATATTTGTGAATAGATTTAACAAAGGAAGACTAAACTTACATTTTAAAAACTACAAAATATCAGTGAAAGAAATTAGAGACTTAAACGAATACAAAGACATCTCATGTTCATGGATCTGAGCTCTACTATTGTTAAGATGATGAAATTCTCCAAATTGATCTACTGATTCAATGTAATCTCTATCAAAATCCCAGCTGGCTTTGTTGCTAAAATTGGTAAGTTGATCTTAAAATTCACATGGAAATTGATGGAAAGTAGAATAGCCCAAACACACCATTTTAAAAAAACAGGAACAAAGTTGGAGGACTCTTACTTCCTTATTTCAAACTTATCAAAGCTACAGTAATTAAGATAGTGTGGTACCTACAAAAAGATAGACACATACAGATCAATGGAATAGACATGACAGATAAATAAAGCATGTTTTGACAAAGATGTGGAGAAACTGAAACCCTCATACACACTTGGTAGGACTGTAAATGGTGCAGCTGTTTTGGAAATCAGCCTGACAGTCTCTCAAATGTTAAACATAAAGTTAACATATGAGTCAGTAATTCTATTCCTAGTTATATAACAAAGAGCAATTAAAATATACGTTCACATAAAAACTTGTACACAAATATTTATAGTATTATTATTCACAACAGCTAAAAAGTAGAAACTACTCAAATATTCATCAATTGATGAATAAAATGAAATGTGGTATATTCATAACTGAAATATTATTTGGTAATAGAAATGAAAAAATCACTGATACACACTACAATATTGATGAACATTAAAAATACTGTACTAAGTAAAAGGAAATGAAGAGAAAATAATGAGTGGGGAAGAGCCTGGGGTTGTCACACTGAAAACATACAGTCATTAGGCTTAGTATTGATAAGTCAAGAGAAGGTCAGTTAAAGTATGAGGAGATTGATAACTTATATTGAGGCCTGTTTCATCTAGAAGGAGAGTCACGGCAGTGCAACGGCGAATTTGATCAGTTGCTCAGTACTTTAAACTGCTCTAGTTCTCCTTTTTTATTCTGAAGTTCCTAAAACCTGTTAAAAAGGCAGGAATCTCATTCTTAAGAAATATATCTTTCCCAAGAGAATGATTTAAGTGTTTATTGTTTCTTAGATTTAAAAAAAGCAGCTTACTTTTCCATTCATTTAAAAAGTAATACATGATTTTTGGCTGGGTGCAGTGACTCACGCCTATTATCCCAGGACTTTGGGAGGCTGAGGCAAGTAGGTCACCTGAGGTCAGGCGTTCAAGATCAGCCTGGTCAACATGGTGAAACACTGTCTCTACTAAAAATACAGAAAAATAAGCTGGGCACGGTGGTGGGCACTTGTAATCCCAGCTACTTGGGAGGCTGAGGCAGGATAATTGCTTGAGCTTGGGAGGTACAGGTTGCAGTGAGCTAAGATTGTGCTACTGCACTCCAGCCTGGATGACACAATGAGACTCCATCAAAAAAAAAAAAAAAAAAAAAGGTAATACATGATTTTTATAGGATTATTAGAGAATACAAATAAGTGTAAGAATGAAAACAGTCCTATTACTTAAAACCAAATAACTATTAAACTGTAGATATTTTTGCATAACTTTCTCAGACTGTTTTTCTGCTTTCATATTTTGCAAAGCAGTGACAATACTAAATTTCGTACATTTTTAAAAAGAAAGTCCACATTTAAGCAAATTATTTGGAAACATTATGTATAGTAACATCACATTGTTGCATTGTAATTTGTTCATTACCATTCACTATTGTTTATCATTTAGGTTGTTTCCAAATTTAGTTGTTATAAATAATGTTGTAAAATTTCCTGTAGATAATGCTTTTTCTATGCTTCCTTAGAATAGATTTTTAGAAACTGAGTTAAAGGATAATAATATCTTTAGGTATGGTAAACATACATAGATTAGTTGTTTTCCAAGAGTTGTACTAATTTATACCTACCCACAGTATAAGAAAATACCTGTTTCTGGACATTTTCACAAACATGTCATTTTACCCTCATGAGCACTATTGTCTTAGCAAATCTCTAGAACATGAATCTAAAATTCTACTCATAACCTATATTGAAAGAAGAACTCATTATAAGTTTCATAAAAGGAGAAATTGTTAATATTTGCTATAAAGGCTTTGCATAGATTTATGAGATAAATGTACTATACACTAAATAGGAGTAAAGTTACTTTTTCTTATTCTGGAAAAGAATGAGTTTGTATCAGCTTGAGTCAAATAAAAAAAAACTGTTTTGGCCATTTCTACTATTAGCAAGACACTGTAATGAATGAAGCTTATAGTTTGTTTGGGAAGTTGTAAGCACAAAAGTAGTTCAACAACCATATGAGATTTAAATAAATAGTTTCAAAAACCAGCAGAAGAGTTGTTCAGGGTCTGCACAAAATTATTTGTCAAAGATATAATATAGAAAAATGAAGCCTCTGGAAATTCAGATGAGAAAGATCACTTCAGGTTAGGATAAGATTTATTAATTACAGAACTTACCAAATATATAGAAAACGTAGAAAAGTCTTGGTCTTTACGTTATTCAAAAGTCTTTGAACCATAAGCATCAGCCTTTAAAAAATTCTGTTTAGTGTTTATAACATTTAATCATTTCATTTTTAGATTACTGTTTTCTTTTCCTTTTTATTATTTCTACTTCAAGACTCACTTCTAACAAAGTATCCTGTGATAGATTACACTAAACACATCCCTGCACTGAGTAGTTAATTGCACCTATGGTTCACCTAGTCTGATCATCAGGGCTTTTTTCCCTTGGTATGTATTTGTTTTTGGAGCATCTATTATAATATAATGGTGAATCAATTGGTGCTAGGTTCTTTTGGTTCATCGCTATGACATAGCAAAATGTCTTTCTTGGATAGTAAAACATTATTCATGCTAAATAAATGTCACTATCAACACTGACAGCCCACTTTAGTCAATGCTATAAATGAATTTCCATCTTATTACTGTGAAGAAATCACTTTTTTAAAGGTCTGAAGTTTATACACACACACACCCCAACATAACACACACTTTCATGGTACTTAAAAATGCCATAGTTGATGAGTTATTTGAGATGAGAAAGCATTTATAATAAACTTGAAAGGCTTCAGAATCTTGCTATCCGGAAATTCACCATTTGTGCTACAGAGTGAATGTGTCCCCCAAAGTTCATGTGTTGCAAATGTAATCCCCAACGCAACAACGTTGAGAAGTGGGAGTTTCAAGAGGTGATTAGGTTATGAGGGCTCTGCCCTCATAAATGAATTAATGTTGTTATCATAGGATGGGTTCATTATTGTGACAGTGAGTTTGTTATAAAAGTGAGTTTGACACTCTCTTGCTCTATCTTATACACATGCTCTATTGCTCTTCTGCTTTTGGCCATTGGGATGATGTCGCAAGTAGGTCCTCACCAGATGCAGGCCCCTTGACCTTGGACTTCCCAGTCTGCAGGATCATGAGAAATACACTTTTCTTTATAAATTATGCAATCTGTGGTATTCTGACATAGCAACACAAAATGGACTAAGACAATTCCCATATTCAGAAAACTGAAGGCAAAACAGGAGAGGTCCCATTACCTGAATATTCATTACCCAAGCAAAAGTTCTATCGGCATAAAAAACTGACTGATACATACATCACTCACTAATTGGGCCCTTCTCAAATATCCTTCCCTACTCAACACTAAAGAAACTGGCTAGCTATATGTAGAAAGCTGAAACCGGATCCGTTCCTTACACCTTATACAAAAATTAATTCAAGATGGATTAAAGCCTTACATGTTAGACCTAAAACCATAAAAACCCTAGAAGAAAACCTAGGCATTACCATTCAGGACATAGGCATGGGCAAGGACTTCATGTCTAAAACACCAAAAGCAATGGCAACAAAAGCCAAAATTGACAAATGGGATCTAATTAAACTAAAGAGCTTCTGCACAGCAAAAGAAACTACCATCAGAGTGAACAGGCAACCTAAAAAAATGGGAGAAAATTTTCACAACCTACTCATCTGACAAAGGGCTAATATCCAGAATCTACAATGAACTCAAACAAATTTACAAGAAAAAAAAAAACAACCCCATCAAAAAGTGGGTGAAGGACATGAACAGACACTTCTCAAAAGAAGACATTTATGCAGCCAAAAAACACATGAAAAAATGCTCATCATCACTGGCCATCAGAGAAATGCAAATCAAAACCACAATGAGATACCATCTCACACCAGTTAGAATGGCCATCATTAAAAAGTCAGGAAACAACAGGTGCTGGAGAGGATGTGGAGAAATAGGAACACTTTTACACTGTTGGTGGGACTGTAAACTAGTTCAACCATTGTGGAAGTCAGTGTGGCGATTCCTCAGGGATCTAGAACCAGAAATACCATTTGACCCAGCCATCCCATTACTGGGCATATACCCAAAGGACTATAAATCATGCTGTTATAAAGACACATGCACACATATGTTTATTGCGGCACGATTCACAATAGCAAAGACTTGGAACCAACTCAAATGTCCAACAACGATAGACTGGATTAAGAAAATGTGGCACATATACACCATGGAATACTATGCAGCCATAAAAAATGATGAGTTCGTGTCCTTTGTAGGGACATGGATGAAACTGGAAACCATCATTCTCAGTAAACTATCGCAAGGAGAAAAAACCAAACACCACATGTTCTCACTCATAGGCGGGAATTGAAGAATGAGAACACATGGACCCAGGAAGGGGAACATCACACACTGGGGACTGTTGTGGGGTGGGGGGAGGGGGGATGGATAGCATTAGGAGATATACCTAATGCTAAATGACGAGTTAATGGGTGCAGCACACCAACATGGCACATGGATACATATGTAACAAACCTGCACATTGTGTACATGTACCCTAAAACTTAAAGTACAATAAAAAAAAGAAGAGCCTGTTCTTACTCTTCATGACAAAAGTTTTGTTGGTAAGTCCTTCTCTAATCAATGGATGGTGTAAACATATCTGTTCTTTTGGGATGCTATCTACGCCTGTAAAATATGCAAATTTATGCAAAGTCAATATAGGGAAAGATGTGGGATTTCATGGAGTTAATGAAAATTATATTTGAACACTACTCACATCACAAATAAAGCCAGTAAGAGCAGTTAAAAAGTGAAATACAGAAAATAAGCAAGGATCATGATTCAATGGGTGTTTGAAAGGAGAATAATATAAACATTAATGATTGGAGACACCTTTAGGAAAACTAAAAAACCCTCTGAATATTTCTGCAAAAAAAAGAACCTCTTTAAAAACCATAATAGAAAGTTAAACAATAAGGGCAAGATGTCATATTGCATTATCATCAACTTTGTTAGAAATTACAAAAATGAAAATTAAAATGTCATTTATCCTTTGTTGCTCTTCATTATTCCCACAGTTAAAATTATAACTTGTATTTAAATAGCCTTCAGTTAAATATTTTTCATAACTAAGTCCCACTAAACTTACCACTACTATTTACCGTAAATCTTCGGTTCCTTTACCATAAGTCTTTGGTTCCTATTTCATTTAGATTCCTTGTCCTGGCTGCAATTATTCTTAGATAACAAAACTAATAATAATAAAGGACAAGACATAAAAATAATTTTGCTTCTTAAAAATGAGTACAACCAGATTAAATGAATTCCTTTTTTAAAACAGAGGCAAACCTTAATTAATTGTGCTCATAAACAAAGCATTCATAGTTCTGGTACAGTGTTAACAAAGAAAGCAATGTCCATCATCTGCATCTTTGTTTATAAAATGATAGATTTTAATGCAGAGAGTGTTGGGAGTAGGGTGAGAAAGTGATCACAGCTTACTTAAATAAACAGGGGTCTGCAAAGTCTGGAAAATTAAAATCAATGAGAAGTTATATGGGTAAGTCAGCTTGTCAGCTCGGGGATCGAAATGCAGAAGAAATATGATCATAACTCTGATGAACCTTGGTACAACATTTCTCAGCAACTAAAGTTTTTAAAAGATATATATTAAAAGTCAAATGAGATACATGAAAATAATCAATATATCAGATGATAAAAAGCAAGAATCATTCAGAAAGTAATAAAAATCAGTAATAGTTTCCCAAAATGGTAAGAAAATATGTACATGTATTAAAAGGGAAAAAAAGCTTTATGTTAAATAATCCAACTACTAAGTCAAATGGCAAATTTCATGTCTGTAAGAACAAACACTTTAGTCATAATAACTGTAAATTCTTTCAATTGAAATATTATTGCTAAATACTATATGGATACCTGAAAATACTAATAATAAAAAGAAGTGTTGCTGCTATTAAAACTTATAAAAATTTTTACTAAATTATATAGTATTCTGAAGAATAAGTAGAAAAAAAATGAATAAAGTGATCACATATAAAAATGTAATGAATTAGAGGCCAGGCACAGTGGCTCACACCTGTAATCCCGGTGCTTTGGGAGGCCGAGGTAGGCTGATGGCTTGAGCTCAGGAGTTCCAGACCAGCCTAGGCAACATGGTGACAGCTTGTCTCTATTTAAAAAAAAATGTGGTGAATTAGAGTATTTGCCCCAACCAACAGTGGTGATGTGGTAATATGGGCATATTATTCTCAGATATTCTCATTATTCAGTAAAATCTGGATTTTAATGTAATATTTCCTAATTTTGAAAGATTATGTGAGGCCAGCGATACAAGCCTGTTGGCTGAATCTGGCCTATAAGCAAGAGATTTGTAAACCTAATATTTTGGTTAAGTGTGGCTAATTTACATCTACAATAAAGAAAGTAGACGCTTCAAACAGTTTAGTCCAATTTTCTCATGTCAATTCTATTAATATCATTCTTTCTTTTAGTATGTTTACAAAATTCAACATGATAAGATCTTAATCAGCTTTCATTTCTAAATGTTTTGACATTAGGTAGGAGGCAGATGAGAAAAAAGAGGTTGTATGTGCACTGGAACTTGTGAACAAGAACAGTTACCATGTCAAAGGTATATAACTGTTACTGAGATGACTTTTTCTACTCTCTTTCAGTTATCCTTTAGTTATTCAGAATAACAGAATGCTGTAAACTAAGCTGTCTATTTGCTTGAAGAGCAGATGGGGAATGTAGCCGCTTTGAAATGTGATTAAAATACGAGGCCTCTGTTTAGTATTTATTTTTCTTTTTAAGCTTCAGATTTGTGGCTTAAGCAACTTTAATCAAGAGAAGGACCAGACAGCTGCTGTGGCCCTAGTCTGCTGCTGTGTTTCTTCATGGGGAAGGCTATAATAACAGACAGCAAACAAATAACCATCTCTATCATTTGCCAAGGCTGTGAGGAAAAAGTCACTCATATATTGTTGGGGATAGTGCAGTGTGGATAGACAACCTTTATGGAGAGCAACTAGCCAGTATCTATCCAAATTAAAAATACATTTACTATTTTGTATTCTGATTTTGAGTAGTTACACAAATTTATGTATATATTAAAATTGATGCAACAGTACATCAAAAGAAAGAAAAAGTCATTTTACAATCTGATAATTTAAAAACAAAAAAGAAAGAAAAAAAGCAAGTGAGCCTGGCATCAGATTTGTAGCCATTTTTTTGGTTAATAATCCCAGCATCTTAAAGGTGGCAGTACAGACAAGACCCATCCATTATCTCATCTAATTTTATAATTACTCCATTGAGATAGGGACCAGCCCCCACTTTTGATAGAGGGTGACACCAAGGCTCCATGAGAGAGGGGTAACTTGCCCAAAGCCGTGCACCAAGTCAAGGATGAAACCCAGATCAAATGCAAGTCTGCCTGCACAACACGGCCACCAGGCTCCTTCCCTGATGCCCTCATTATTTGTTGTTTTGAGGTGATTGAAACAATAGAAAATTCTTAAAAAATGCATTCACTCTTTGACTCAGTAATCATACCTTTGGAAATGTATCTTAGAGATATCCTGTGTATATACAAAATTACAATATTTAAGGTTATTTACTGTGCTGGTTTTACATCAGCAAAAGATTGAAAAAAAGTGTTCCTTTATGAGGGGCTGGTTAAATAAGCAATGGCATATACTTCTAATGTAATAAGATAATAACTCTAAAGAGAAATGAAGAAGCTCTCTGTGTGGAGATTTAATCCCCCAAACTCCAACATGAATTGTTCAGTAAAAAAAGCAAGGGCAAAATAGTATATATAGTAGGCTACCATTTGTGTAAGAAGAGGGAAAATACATCTGTATCTATATTGTTATATTTGTGTTTATATAAACAAACATCAGAAGAGTACAAAAGAAACTAGTGATAACAGTGACCAGAAGTAGGTGGTGGCGGGGGCAGAACAGGGTAAAAAGCAGGATACTCAGTGTATACCTTCTAATATTGTTTTGATTTTTGAATCAAACGTGGCAAGTTAGGAAGATAGTTAAGAAAGAAAGGGGTTATAAAGCAGCTGAGTGTAGCTATGTTTGTGTGCTAACTTTTTTCTGGGCTCCCGGAGGCAGAAATTTTACTTTAACCTTTGCACTGCTCTAGTAAGCATAGGCATGGTCCATTTAGAGTACTTTTGGCTACATTTGCGTGTGAAGAAGGAGGAGAAAACTACTGGGGACTTCAGTGGAGAGCACATTTCTTGTGACTTAAAATAGGGCCATCAGTGAAGGATAAATGGCTTAGTTCTTAGATTTGTTTGGCATATTCCACTACAGGTATGTAATAATTTTATCTGAATAGGAAAGGAAATGCCTGCTCTACTTACCTCAGGACTAAAATTACGTTTCCTATTTCTGCTTCGAATTGCTAAAAGCTAAATATTGTATGCTGTGGCTGAAAGAGCAAAGGATTCTAATACTTTGGTCTTAGCAGTTAAAGCTGTCAAATACAAATACCAGATAATGTATATCTACTTTACTCCCATCCCCAAAGAATCATTATTCATAAAACTCTCATTGAGAGTTTTTCCTTACTGCAAAAAGTGCAGGATGGATTGGAGATCCAATAACTTTCCAGGCTCAGGGTTACCTACTTTCCATATGACTATGCAAATATGGAAGGAAGCTGCTGTAACAAAGACATGCAATCATAGCTACATATCTAGTGATTTACAGTTTATAGATTGCAGTCTGAGAATACCTAATTGCATTTAATCTTTACAAACACTCTGATATGTGAGTGTTATCATTCCTGTTTTATAAATGAAGAAACTGACATCCAGTAAGGTGAGGTGACTGGATAATGCAAGAGGCCGGAACCTAGATCTTCTGATTTTGAGCCCAAATGATTTTTCAGTACTATACAGCTTTATATAATTGCCAATGTCTGACATAAAAATACGCTGACTAGTATAGGGACAACTAATAATTGCATCAGATGGGGGCGGTTAAGTCTTAAAAGTCAGTCTATATGGAAAAAATATCCAGTAGTCAAAATTACTTTTGAAGATCATTTAAATGACCCAGAAAGTACAGAAATACAGTGTGAGGGAGGTTTAATAACCTTGATAATATTTCATTTTAAAGTACAAATTAATATATCATATATAGTAATATATATATCTAAAATTATTATGCTACATGTATTTTACAAAAGAGAATGGCTATAAGTGAATTTATACATTAAACAT
Source organism: Hylobates moloch (assembly GCF_009828535.3). Lineage (NCBI taxonomy): Eukaryota > Metazoa > Chordata > Mammalia > Primates > Hylobatidae > Hylobates > Hylobates moloch. Next base: position 3,572,379 of record NW_026652299.1, read on the forward strand.
GTATATCATGCAACTCCACTGTACAAGTAATGGCTAACATTCATTGAGGGTTCACAATGCTACGCTAATTTTACATATATATATATATACACACATATTTTATATATATATATATTTTTAACCTTGAACAACATGAGTTTTTGAGATTTCATTTAATCCTTTCAAGATGTCTATGAAGCAGACATGTTATAAATACAGATGAGGAAACAAATGTTTTGAAAAGATGAGTCATGCAGGAAGCAAATATCAATGCCAGGATTTGAATCCATCCAATTTGAGTCTGGAAGTCATGCCGCGAGAACATGAATTGGTATTCTTATTCTTGTTTTGCTGTAGCATATCTATGCATTAAACAAATAAATAGAATGAATCATATATATGCCAAAGGTGATGGGTTCGACAAAGATTCATATCCTAATTTCCAAATACGTACGTGCAAACTGTTTTGACAGGATTCCTGGTCAAGATGGTACTGGCAATAGACACTTTAGAGACTTCTCTATTTAAAACAGTACTCAGCAATTACCAATAAAGTAAAAGATATATTATTGACAAAGTATAACAGAATAAAGTATAAAAGATATAGTAAAGAAAAAAATCAAGATACTGCTGTACTAAAAATAAAAGTCACTGTGTAACAGAACACAAAGTAGTACGCAAGGCTGACATTATAGAATAGTTAAGCTCCAGGTCTAGTAGCAGTAAGATGCACCAAGGGTTAATATTGCATGTTAGTGGAGATTAAAAAGAACCACCTGGCAAAAGACTTGAGCAAGTCTCAGTGCATAAAAATGGCACTAAGATGTGATTCCCCAAACTGTGAAAAGAAGCTGAAAAAAGCTTTTGGGGATAAACCATTATATAAAACCAGGAAGACAGAGGAGGCAGACAAATCCTAGCTCCTAAAACTTAAGCCAATCCACCCACTGACTCAATGATTGGGATAAACAGAAGGAGATAGAGATAGAGAGAAAAAAAGTCACCGTCAGGATGAACCTGCAAAATGATTTCCAAAGCACTCGAGGAAAACTAAAGCTAAGAAAGTCAACAAACACAATGGAAAGATCATGAATTTTTTAAAAAATGCAAGAGGAAATATATTTACAGAGCAATCAAAAAAAAAAAAAATAAGAGTTGAAGATTCATACAGAAGTAAAGGAAGAAATATCTTAAAAAAGAATAAGAAATTTTGAAAACAAAATCAAAAGAAAATATAAGAATTGATGTATGCAAAAAAATGATAAAAATTATTGGAAATTGAAATTCATTATTTGAAAAAGAAAATGCTAGTAGACAGGATCTATTACAAAAGGATATAGTAGAAAAGGCACCTAGTAAACTGGAAAACAGGATTGAGCAATTCACTGAGAATGTGATACAGAGATACAGAGCGATGAAAACTGAAACTGTTAAAAGTCATGTAGGATACAGGCTTTAACATACAACAAATTTTAGAAATAGAATATAGAAGGCATGGCAGATAAGAATGTTTGCACAGATAATGACTCAGATACTAAAGATCAGTAGAATACCTTAGATTAAAAGCATCATTATCATCAAATCCAGAGAAGATAAAACCCATAAAAATATATCCACACCTCAATCCACCACACAGCAAGGACAAAATCAAGGTTAATAAGAAGTCTGAATGCTATCAGAGGTTAAAAAAAGATGATCTGTAAAGTAACAATAGTTAAATGGTAGATTTCTTTTCTCTCAAAAGACACTGAAAGATACTAGAGTGTGATCTTCAAATTGCTGAGGGAAAAATAACTGTAGCTTAAACACTTAAAATTAGCTAAATTACCATTAAGTAGAGAGGCCAAAATAAAGATATTTTCAGAACTACAAAAACTAGTTTACCTGCTACATGTGCTTGCTGCAATAACTACTTTTCACAGCAAGAAAACAACTTTAGGCCAGGCATGGTGGCTCATGCCTGTAAACCCAGCACTTTGGGAGGCTGAGATGGGTGGATCACTTGAGTGCAGGAGTTTGAGGCCCGCCTGGGCAACATGGCAAAACACCTCTCTACCAAAAATACTAAAATAAGCTGGGCAGGGAGTGCACACCTGAGGTCCCAGCTACTCAGGAGGCTGAGGTGGAAGGATGGCTTGAGCCTGCATGATCAAGGCTGCAGTGAGCTGTGATCGTGCCACTGCACTTCAGCCTGGATGACAGAATGAGACACCCACCTCAAGAAAAATGAAACAAAAAGCAGAAAAAAAGAAAACTGAACATTGAGGGAAGGCAAGGGACATAAAAAGTAACTATGAGGATGGAAATCAAACTACTATCCCTTTTAAAACAAAATCGACAAAATAGAAAGGTGAATTAAATTCTAGAAAAACCTGTAAAGAAAGACAGCAGATAAAATATGCAAGGATTGTTTAACTAAACGATATACTAAACGATTTTAGACTCTGTGAGAAAAATAATATAGTCCACATGTGTATTAAAATTTATGGTTAATTTTTTTTTCTGTTTTCTTTTTTGTTGTTTTTTTTTTTTGCAATTAGTTTTTAAAAGAATAGAAATACAAATCTATAGCTTCTAAACCAGGAAATGAGAAAAAAGAAAAAAGCAGAAGCAACCAAGAGAAATATCAGTTCAACAGATGTCATGAAAGAAGGAAAAAAAGTGAAGAAAAATTAACTAAACAAAACCACAATAAAATGGTTAAAATGAGCCCAAAGCCAGGTGTGGTGGTATGTGCCTCTAGTCCCAGCTTCTTGGGAGGTTGAGGAGGGAGGATCACTTGAGCCCATGAAGTTTGAGGCTGCAGTGTACTATGACTGCACCTGTGAATAGCCACTGCACTCCACCTGTCCAACACAGAGAGATACACTTCTTAAAAAAAGAGAGTCCAAATGTGTAACTATAATAAATTAAATTAACTTCTTAAAGGAAAAGTACTATCAGAATGGAATTAGAAAAATAAATCCAGCTTTATGATGTTCAGATGAGACACATCTAGAGCTAAATGAAAATAAAGAAGAATGGAAATGATATTCTAAGCAAAAACTTGCCAAAAGAAAAGTAGCAAAGCAATACTGTGATAGTGGATTGTGGGTGTCATCTTGACTGGATGAAGGGATACTCAGACAGCTGGGAAAGCATTAATTACTCCAATGCTTCAGTAGGCACTGTGCCTCACCTTTTTCTTTCTGTTGAAAGAGAAACTCAGATGGTTTTGCTTTATTTTTATCTTTTATAGAGACAGGGTCTTGCTTGTTGCCCAGGCTGTAGTGCAGTTGTGCAATCATAGCTCACTGCACCCTCGAACTCCTGTGCTTAAACGATCCTCCCGACTCGACCTCCCTAGTATCTAGGACTATAGGCTCGTGCCACCACACCCTGATAACTTTTCCCATTTTTTAAGAAATGGGATCTCACTATGTTGCCCAGGTTGGTCTTGAACTCCTGGCCTCAAGTGATCCTCCCACCCTGCCTCCCAGTGTTGGGATTACAGGTGTGAGCTACCACACTTTGATGGCTTCGCTTTTGATTAGAATGACTAGGCTGCCCCAGTGTGTTTGTGATGGTGTTCCCAGAGGAGACTGGCATGTGAGTTGGTGGAATGAATGGAAAAGATACACCCTCAACATGGGTGGGCACTATCCAATCGCTTGGGGGACCATATGGAACAAAAAACTGCAGGAAGGGCAATTTTTCACCACTTCTCTCCTGGAGTCATGACACCCTTCTCCTGACTTTGGACTTCAGAACTCCAGATTCTCCAACCTTTGAATTCCAGGACTGACACCAGTGGCCTACTGGGCTCTCAGGCCTTCAGCCTTAGACTGAGAATTACACTATCAGCTTCTTTGGTTCTGGGGCCTTCATACTTGGACTGAGTGAGTGTTTTGGCTTTCCTCGTTCTCTAGCTTGCAGTCTATCATGGGATTTCTCTGCCTCCATAATCAAGTGAGCCAATTCCCCTAATAAATCCCTTTTCACATACCTCTAGATATATCCTACTGGTTCTGTCTCTGGAAAACCCTGACTAAAACAAATAAGTTTTAAAAAATAGAATTTAGGGCAAATAAACATTAAATGAGAAAAAAGTGGCATTAAAAATGTATGAAGATTTTTAAATGATGGCCTTAATATACTTAAAAACATACAAATTACCCAAAGAAATGGAAAAATCCACAGACACAGGGAGAGACTTTCACATACACATACACAACCCCATCAAAACCTGATGGATAATAAGGATAAAAATTAGTAAAAATAGATTTGAACAACACAATCAACAAGCCTCTCTATCAGCTATATATATACAACCCTGTACTAAAAAATAGAGCATTCCTTTCAAATACACACACAGACCATTCATGAAAACAGATCACACACTAAACCTCAAAATAAGCCCAAATAAGTGCCAAAGAACCAGAATCATATAAACCAGCCCTCTGATCACAATATCATAATAACAATACAGATGAACTTCAAATACATGATATTAAGTGAAAGAAGACAGAATCAAAGGCTACATGTGGTGTAATTATGTTTATATGACATTCTGGAAAAAGCAAAACTACAGAGACAGAAAACAAATCATTGGTTGCCAAGGGCTGAGGTTGGGAGAGGGGTTTATTACAAAGGGACCCAAGAAAATTTTCGTGGGTGATGGAGGTTCTGTATCTTGACTATGGTGGTGGTTAAATGAATGTGTACACATGCCAAAACTCAGAACTATACACTAAGAAGGTGATCTGACTTTATGCAAATTATATCTTAATTAACCTGATATTAAAAACTGTTCAGTTAGTTAAAACAATAAAAAGCATTTCTTCAATGCATTTATTAAGTTAGAAAAACAAAGATCAAAAGCTAATCAATTATGTCCCAATCAAATAAATTAGAAAAGAAATAAGAGTAAATATAAGAAAGAAGAAAGAGGACAATAATGATAACATAGACCAATCTCTAGCAGGACTGATGAAGAAAATGAAATGAGCACAAATAGAGGCATTATGAATGAAAAAGAGTACATAATACAGATAAAGTAGACACAAAAAACTACATTGCTTGAGGCCAAGAGTTCAAGAGACTAGCTTGGGCAACAAAGCAAGACCCTGTCTCTAAAAAATAAGTTACAGAATATTAAAAACAACTTTAGGAAATATTTGACAGCTTGGATGAACTGAACAATTTATACATATATTTATATTTGTTTGTATTATATGCATAATATATATTAGCTACATATTTAAGTTTGTGTTTTCTCTGGTAAAATTTAAATAAAGGAATGAGTTCTACGATATGCTTCCTAGTGTTACACTAAGACCAAATTTTAATGATCTATATTTATCCTAAACTCTTAACAGGAATGTTTCCCCTATCACCCAAATATTATTCATATTTTTAGACTCAAGGCTTTGAACTTTCCATAACTTCTTACCGTGTCTCACAAATGCTCTTTACTTGCCTTACCTTAATAATTATTATTCATTGAACTAGACTGCAAACTTTGCATTCTCAACTGGACTTAACATAACACTCTATAAATACTGTGGACAACTGAAAACCGCCCCTTAAGAGTGATGTTGATGAAAGGGAGACACAATTGTTCTCCGAAGCTGCAGAGCCAAAAGTACCACAACTGAGTAGATCAAAATGAGAGAAAATACAAACTTTCTCTTCTCCTTTGGGTTTAATTTTTTAAAATAAGAACCAATAGAATTTTTACCCCAAATTCTGAAATCCTGATACTGGAAACATGCAGAACTGCTCTTTAAAGGCAATAAAGAAAAGTCATCATACATATAAAAACAAGAGGCACATTCTAAGGAGTCATATCAAATATTTCTTTGTGAAACAGATTTACGTCAAGAAAGAGCAAATTACTTCAAAAAAATCTCTTACATGATAACTAAAGGCAATATATAACTCTCAAGTGGAACCCAGATTGGAGAAAAAATTGCTATAAAACGACATTACTGAAATAATTGGAAAAATTTAAACATAGACTATATTAATATTGTATCAATGTTAAATTTTCTGAATTTCACAACTATTTTAAATAATGTAAATGAATGGCCTTGTTCAGAGATACACGCTTAAGTATTTAAGTAAAAGTTTATAAGGTCTGCAATTTACTCTTAAATGGTTTAGCAAAGTGATGCATGTGTATGGTGAGATATAAACCAAATATGGCAAATGGTAATTGATTAAGTGAAAAGCGGAATAATATTAATTATAGTATGTTAACAAATATTCTATAGCTTTGACATTTTTCTAAATAAAGTTCTATTTTTATTTATTTATTTTAGATAGGGTCTTACTCTGTCACTTAGGCTGGAGTGCAGTGGCATGATCATAGCTTACTGCAGCTTCCAACTCCTAGGCTCAGGCTATCTTCCTGCCTCAGCCCCCCAAGTAGGTAGGACTACGGGCATGCACCATTGCATTTGGCTAACTTTTTGTTTGTTTGTTTTTTGGTAGAGACGGGGTCTTGCTTTGGTGTCTAGGCTAGTCTCAAACTCCTGGCATCAGGTGATCCCTCTGTCTCGGACTCCCAAAGTGCTGGGAATACAAACATGAGCTACCATCCTTGGCCAACGTCTAAAAAATAGTCAAAACAAAAATATAAATATCCAAAAAACATTTCAAATTAAAACATTTTTTCAATAAAATATGAGAAAACTTTGAAACTATGAAAAATATAAAATCAGAAAATATTACTGTTAAATAAAAATTAACAAATTTATAACAAGCAATAAATGCTATAAACAGCAAACAGGTGATTTTAGAAGACTGTTTTGACAAATTCTCCTAGAACTCATATTAAGATAATAAAGAAAAAAGAGCCAAAAACAAAAAGTGATTTCCAGGCTGTGATGGTTAACTTTATATGTCAACTCAGCTAGGCTATGGTGCACAGTTCCTTGCTCAAACACCAGTCTAGATGTTGCTGTGAAGGTAATTTTTAGATGTGATTAAAGTTTAAATCAGTAGACTTTGAGTAAAGCATATTACTCTTATAAAGTGGATGAGCCTCATCCAATCACTTGAAGGTATTTAGAGAAAGGGGTGACGTCTCCTGTGAAGAAATTCTCCCTAGACTGCTTTGGGATACAAGACTTTAATATTCCCTCCTGCAGAAATTTCCAGCCTGCTGGCCTGCTCTATAGGTTAGACTTGCCCACCCCAAACTCCCGTGAGACAATTCCTTAAAATAAATCCCTCTCTCTACATACATCTCACTAATTTTGTTTCTCTGGAGAACGCTGATTAATAGAGAGACAAATCCAGGAGTCCAATAATAAAAATGTGAGAAGGTAAGAAGATAATGGATCGAGGGGAAGCAATAATCAAATAAATAATACTGGGAATTTTCCTGAAATAAAGAAAAATATAAATTTTCATACTCAAAGGGCTTATTCAAATGCATTCAAAAAAGGGACCTAGAATAACCTAGTGATGCTTATGAATTTAACGCATTTAAAGAATAAAGGAAAACAAAATCTTATATAGTTGCATAAGAAAACATATAATCTACAACAAAAAATAATCAGATTAACATCAGATTTCTCTCACACAACCATATGTAAGAAAACAGGCCAGGCACAGTGGCTCACGCCTGTAATCTCAACACTCTGGGAGGCCAAGGTGGGTGGATCACTGAGGTCAACACCTGAGGAGTTTGAGACCAGTCTGGCTAACATGGTGAAACCCCGTCTCTAGTAAAAATACAAAAATTAGCCAGGTGTGGTGGCATGTGCCTATAATCCCAGCTACTTGAGAGGCTGAGGCAGGAGAATTGCTTAAACCCAGAAGGCGGAGGTTGCAGTGAGCTGAGATCGTGCCATTGCACTCCAGCCTCAGCAACAAGAGCAAAACTCCATCTCAAAAAAAACAAAAAAACAAAACTCAATTAATTTTTAACTGTAAAAGGTTTTTACAACAGAATTCTAAACCCAGCCTACCTTTATCATTCGTTTCCAAAGACATTAAGTATTTCACAGTCATGCAAGGACCCAGAAATTTTACCATCCTTCTTAAAAAATTAGGACTTTAAGAAATGCAAAATGTTTTAACAATGAAGAAGTATTAGCAACAAAATCCGTAAAATATTGGGTTATGCCTAAGTTCAAATAACAAAATTTACATAGTGTAAAATGATAAGCAACATTATTCTAAAGTTAAAAATCGAGATTATTTCAACAAAAAAGTGATGTGTGACCGAGGCCTGTCAGGGGGTGGGGGGCTGGGGAGGGATAACATTAGGAGAAATACCTAATGTAGGTGATGGGTTGATGGGTGCAGCAAACCACCATGGCACATTTATACCTATGTAACAAAACTGCACGTTCTGCACATGTACCCCAGAACTTAGAGTATAATTTAAAAAAAAAAGTGGTTTGTGTGTGTGGTTGTGTCGGGGGTGAGGATAAGAATAGTAGAAAGTAAAATCACGTTAAATGTCTCATTGTACACATGGGAAAGTATTAGACAATTTTGCTCTCGATACTGAAAGAGAAATGAAGCCCTAGTAGAATAAGAATATGATATAAAACTTCCAAATGAGAACTAGAATAAAAAAAGATTAAGAAAAACTTGATGGGTATAGCAGAATAAAAGAAAAGAAAAATAAAATAGCAAAGAAGTATTATCTAGCATTGAAAAGTACAAATGATGAAAGTGGACTTCCCATATCAATAAGGGACATAGGAAAATCCAAGCACTCTCACTTTCCAGTACATGTATTGTTACTGCCTAACTAGATTCTTCCCTGCTGCCCAAAAATGCCAATATAATGAGAACAGCAGGAGTGCTGCAGCAAAGACAGAGTTTAATTATCACAAGACAGTCCAGTGGACAGGAGATAAATGTCAAGTCTGCCTCCTGGGAGAATTTGGTGGCTAGAGTTTTTCAAGGAGTTTGGTGGGTAGGAGGCTAGAGAATGTGGAATGCTGATTGGTTGGGTTGGGGATGAAATCACAGGCAGTTGAAGCTGTATTCTTGCACTATTTCTATTCCTGAGGGTGGGGGCATCACAACCTGCTGAGTCAGTTTCTTGGTAGGGGTTACTGGTCAGGGTGGTGCCAGCTGGTCCATCAGAATGCAAGGTCTGAAAAATACCTCAAACACCAGTCTTAAGTTTTAGCATAATGATGTTCTATACAGGAGCAAGTGGGGAGTTACAAATCTTGTGACCTCCAGCTACATGACTCTTGAACCATAGTTTTAACTGTGTGGCCAATTTGTTAATCTCACAAATGCAGTTTCAATCCCCAAGCAAAGTGGGGGTTAGCTTCAGGGAGAGACTGTTAATCATCTTTGTTTTAAAGTTAAACTGTAAACTAAATTCCTCCCATAGTTAGTGCACAGTTTGACGGATGCCTAGGAATGAGCAAAGGCATTTTGTGAGGTTGGAAGCATGATGGAGTCAGCTCTGTCAGATTTCTCTCACTGTCATAATTTTTGCAAAGGTGATTTCAATAGGAAATGAGATAATAAAGAAACAAAGAGAAATGTTGTCTAAAAAGAAGTGTAAAAAACAGCATAAAATGAGAACAAATATGTTTTTTTCTCACAATAACAGTGAGATCATTCCGTTCTTTGTCTAGAAATATATGACTTTTAGCCTAGTCTAGGAAACAAAATGTAATTTTATGTTGCTTATAGTACTTGCACCTTAGCAATTTCTAGGCAAAGGTTAAAACTAAAGGAAAATACAAAGATATATAAAGATATATCAGGCAAATGCAAACAGAAAGCACAGATAACAAAAAGTAAAAATAGATAAATGGAATTATATCAAACTGAAAAGCACTTCTGTACAGCAAAAGAAACAATAGAGTGAAGAGACAACCTATAGAATGGAAGAAAATATACGTGAACCATACAATTAATAAGGAGTTAATATCTAAAATATATACACCACACAAAGAACTCAACAAGAGGCAAACAAATAACCTGATTAAAAAGTGCACAAAGGACCTGAATAGACATTTCTCAAACGAAGACATACAAATGGTGAATAGGTATATGGAAAAATGCTCAACATCACTAATCATCAAGGAAATGCAAATGAAAGCCACCATGAAGTATCACTATACACTTGTTAGAATAGGTATTACCAAAAACAAACAAACAAACAAAATAAGTATTGGCAAGGATGTAGAGAAATGAGAACGCTTGTACACTGTAAGTAGAAATAGTAATTAGTATAGTCATTATGGAAAACAGTATAGAAGTTCCTCAAAAAACTTAAAAACAGAACTAGTACATGATCCCACTAGGGGGTATTATCCAGAGGAAATGAAATAAGTCTTTCAAAGATATATCTGCATTCCAGTGATCACTGTAGCATTATACAACTAATAGCCAAGATATGGAATCAACCTCAGTGTCCATCAACAGATGAATAGGTAAAGAAAACATGGTGTCTGAACACATAAGACAACACTACTCAGCCTTAAAATGAAGGAAATCCTGTTACTTCTGAAAACATGGATGAACCTGGAGGAATTATGTTAAGTGAAATAAGCTAGGCACAGAAAGACAAATACTGCATGATCTTATTTACATGTGGAATCTAAAAAAGTCAAACTCACAGTAGTGGAGAATAGAATGTGGTTACCACAGACTGGAGGGGAGGAGGGATGGGGCAGATGCTGGTCGATGGGTACAGAATTTCAGCTGGACAGGAGAAATAAGTTCAAGGGACCTATTGTATAATATGGCAACTGTGGTTAATACAAATGTATTGTGTATTATGACACAATGACAATTGCTGAGTAGATATTAAGTGTTCTCAAAAATGGTAAAAATGGAGGTAATGCATATGCTAACTAGCTTGATTTAGCCATTTCACAATGTATACATATTTCAAAACTGTAAATATATACAATTTTTGTCAATTAAAAAAGTAGAAATAATAAAAGGCAGAGTGGAAACATCAATAGCATACCGATGGAAATTGGAGCAAAGTGTATTATACAGGCAAAACGAATTATTTTAAACTGATTAAAAAGTATAGATCCACAATGAGGATATGTACTTTATGAACTTTTATACTAGAAATAACATAGTGCTGAAATATAAAATAAAACCTATTTGAAATCCAAGGAGAGCACGAAAAGATGGAAATAATTGTCTTGGGAAAATAACTTCTTTCAAAAAGTCATTTATAAATCAAACATCCAAAAGTAAATTAAAGAATTAACCAATATAACAGATGTACCTAACCTTGTATATAACAGAGAACATAATTCTCTTCAAATGTCCACAGAATGTTTACCAAAATTGATTATATTCCGTACTACAAAGAAAACATCACTGAACTCCAAAAATTAAAAATTTTATAGGCCAGCCACTAATCGTAGGGCAATAAAACTAGAAACAACTGACTAAAGATAAAGAGTATAAATAAAATTACCTAGAGCCTAAAAATCATTCTCCAAAGAGGAAACTGAAACATCAATTACAGACTCCATATTTTAACAATAAAAATAAAGGCAGCAAAAGCTCTTAAGATGGGTCTTTGTTATGAGAGTGAGATATGAGATATGAGGCTGAGCTCATATTCCTGTCTTTTCTCTCTTGAGATCTCCCTAAAATACTGGTAAATAAATACATTTTTAAAGGGAAAACAAACAATAAGGAAAAGGAATAAAGGGCTATCTGTTTGTGGAAAAGGGAATTAAAAAATTTCAGAAAGAAGGAAATCAGAAGGAGTGCTGAGTGATAAAGAGCAGTAGAGGAAGGGATGAAAGGTGAGGAGGGGGCCAACCTGCTGTAGGAATCCAAGAAAGATAGGGCAATTGGAAACACAAAATGCAATGAACTTTAGCAGAGACCTATGAGGCTGAAAACAAAAAAAAAATTGAAAGTCAGAAGACAAAGTCGTGAGGCCAAGCATGGTGGCTGACACCTGTAATGCCAGCACTTTGAAAGGATTGCTTGAGGTCAGCAGTTCGAGACCAGCCTGGCCAACATAGTGAAACCCCGTCTCTACTAAAAATACAAAAATTAGCCAGGTGTGGTGGTGCATGCCTATAATCCCAATTATTCGGGAGGCTGAGGCAGGAGAATCACTTGAACCCTGGAGGCTGGTGTTGCAGTGAGCCGAGATGTTGACACTGCACTCCAGTCTGGGTGACAGGGTTAGACTGTCTAAAACAAAACAAAAAAAAATAGGAAGTAATGGAAGTTTCCTCTCTAAAATATTGAACATAATTTTGCTGAGAACAAGGATGGCTAGAATGAGAGGCAATGCTCTCTATCAGAGACATCAGGTTTGATATTTAGGGCTTGCAAAATATAAGGCTAATGTCATGCATACCTTATTCAAGACAAGCCAGCCAATACATTAGTCTGTTCACACACAGAGAAATCAGAGCTTTCCTATTACTTTATTTAAAAAGTAAACAGGCATCAGACACATGAATCACATCTACCACAGTGAAGAGAAAAAGAAAGACAACAAATGGGGGGCAGGATATCAACCACTGAGAAAAGGGAGAATATTTGTAAAATATAAAAATAACTTCGAAAAACTTCTAATACACTGCATCCATCAATAAGAGGAGGATATCTTAAAGAAAGAATAAGCTTGAAATATGAAAGAGGTCTTGGGAATTAAATATATGATTGCTAAATACAATAACTGATTTGGAAATCTAAGTTAAGAAAAAATCTTCAATAAGTAGAATATTAGCACTAGGTGGGTAAAATACGAGAAAGTTAAGAGTTACAGAAGATTGATTCTAAAGGGTTGACATTCAACTAAAAGGAATCCCAGAATGAGAATATGTAGGGAAATATAGAGGAAAAAATAATCATAGATATAATAGAAGATAATTTTTTAGAGATAAAAACGGGTATAAGACTTCAGACTGAAAGTCCTTGTATGCCAAGTATAATACACTAAAGAAAAAAAAACTAAAAAAACTCACAAGTAGATATATCTCTATAAAATTTTGGACCACTAGATAAGGAGATCTTAAAGGCTTCCAGAAAGAAACAAAGTCACATATCAATTATGTGATCAACATCACTGTAGGAAATGAAACAATGTCTTAAAAGTTGTGAGAAAAATGATTTTGTACTCATATCTAGGGAAAGCAGTTCTCAAATATAAAAGTAAAATAAAAATTTTCTAGAAATACAAGGACTTAAAAGTTTATCTCCTATGTATCCTTTAATACCTCTATTGAAGAAGAAATCTATAATAAATTACAGACTTTTTAGGATTGATCTGAGAAGAAAACTTGGAGCTTTAAATCTACTTATTAAAAAAAATCGAAATATATAAACCAAGCATTGAATTCCAAGAAAACTGAAAAGAAGGAAAATATGAACCTAAAGAAACAGAAAAAAATAACAGATGAATAAAGACAAATACAAATAAATGAAACAAAAACCAGAAAGGCAGACTTGAACAACTACAACAAAAGCTGCTCCCTTTTAAAGACAAATACAACAAATGATTCTAGTGATATTTCAATACTTTCAATGATCTTAGAGAAAGAAAGTCTTTAATTTCATTTATCAAACTAGTGTAGTTTACTACAAAACATGACAATGACAAGACAAAATAAAACCTGAAAACCAATCTCACTTATTCATTCATTCGTTAAATATTTACTGAGTGTCTATTCTATGCCAAGCATTGTATCAGGCATGAAAGATAAATAAAAATAAGTAAATAAAAATAGAAATCCCCACCTACCTCTATGGATATTAGATTTTAAAAATAAGTAAACCAAATACATGATGAAGTAGAGTTTAAATGGAGAATATGAAATGTCTATGTTGGGAAATTTAATAAAATATATCATTATAATAATAGGTTAAAAAAGAAAAATCAAATGACTATCACTATAAATGACTCAAGTTTTTTGATAATGTCCAATATCCACTTTTATTTAAAATACTCGTAGCAAATTAGAAACTGTACATGGTACATTTATTTAACATAATTCTGTAAGAATTAGCCAACACAACCAGATAAGAACATGATATTATATATAAATAATGGCAAAGATTTAGAATTACCATTAACTACTAATGATAAAATAATCGACATGAAAAAAACTAAGTCTACCAACTAAATTAATAAAGTTCAGAAAAGATGGGCCATTAAAAAATATACAATAAAAATAAAAACAAGGAGAGCCTCATATAAATAGAAAGATAACATAAAGTATAACAGAAAGAAAAGAGAGGGGGATGCTGTGGTTCAAGCCTGTAATCCCAGCACTTTGGGAGGCCTGGGTGAGGGGATTGCGTGAGATTAGGAATTCAAGACCAGCCTGGGGGCAGTTTAGGGAGACCAGGCTATACAAAAGAAACAAGAAGGAAGGGAGCATTCATCCCAGCTGATTCCAGCACTTTGGAAGGCCAAGGCGGGCAGATCCCTTGAGCCTCAGAGTTCATGACCAGCCTGGGCAATATGGTGAAACTACAGCTTTACAAAAAAATGCAAAAACTAGCTGGGCTTGGTGGTGCATGGTCTCAGCTACTCAGGAGGCCAAGGTGGGAGAATTGATTGAGCCTGGAAGGCAGTGGTCAAAGTGAGATGAGATCACACCAGTGCACTCCAGCCTGGGTGAAAAAGTGAGAACCTGTCTCAACAAAAAAAAAAAAAAAAAAAAAAAAAAGAAAGAAAGAAAAGAGAGCAACGGAGAAAAGAAAAATCGTTCACATAGCAACCAAAAATATATAGACCTGGAATAAATAAAACAGAAGATGTATTATTAGAATCAGTGGGAATAAGATTGATTCCTCTGCAGGATAGGTAATTCATATGGAAAAAATCAAATTAGATACCTACTCCAAGTCATACATAAAACAAAACCAGGTGGATTAAAGACCTACACATAAAAGCAAACAAACATAAAAGTTTAAAAAGTTAAAGAACACTATATATTATTTAACAATAACGTATATTTAGTAAAAATATAAAAATATCCATTCATATGAACACATTGATTTCAGAATAACGGTTAGCTCTGGAGAGGGTGGCAAGGGGAAGGAATGGAGATGGGCTTTAGCTTTGTCAGTAATATATTATTTCTTTAAAAAAATGGGAGAGAAATCAGAATTAATGTGATGTGATTCGATTAAAAGTTACCAATGTCATTATTTTCTGTACTTTTTAATATGTTCAAAATATTTCATAAGGAAAAGTAAAATTAGAAAAATGTAAACATCTTTAATCCATCTGATCTTTATTTGGGCTAATGCTAAATTGTGAGATTAGTGTACTCATTTTATCCCAATTTTTACAACTCTATTGAACAATTCATCCTTTCTCTGTTTTAATTTGAAATGCCACCTAAAACAAATTGTAACTTTCTCTATACCCAGATCTATTTCTGTCTTTTTTATTCTTTTTTTTATCTGTCTACTGCGGTCTCAATACCCCTTACAATACATTTTTAAATGGATAGGTGTCAAAGCCTGTATATCTCCTCCCTCTACTCACACCCCTCATCACCTCCCAAATCAACATTAGCCTCATACCTCCTGCATGTTTTTTGTTCTTTATAGCATTCATAGTAAATGTTAGAAGATCTTCAATGATTCCTGATAAAGCTTGTTTCATTCTTTGTTGTATCCCAACAGCTTCCGTAGAGTGTGACATACAGTAATCACTGAATAAGTATCTGTTCTTCTGCTTTTCTTTTAATCAACAAAACAAAACACTTGAAAACCTAGGATTATATTTACAGACTAAAGGAAGAAATTTGCATTTTATTGTGTTACACTTACCAGTCTATTTGTTTAAATGTCTCTCAGCAAAGTTTTATCGTTTTCTTCAGATAAATTGTTTATAAGTGCCTGTTATGTTTATCCTTGTTATTCTATAGTTTTTGTTATTATTACTGGTAAGCTTTTTCTTTTTATCAATTGATTATTGATAGGGGAGTTACTATTTTATAAATTGATTTTTAGTCCAGCATATTTGGAGACATTTTCTATTAATTCTATATAGGCAACAGTAACATGTGCAAATAATAACAGTTCTGTCTTGCTAGTCAATCGTTTTCTCTTCTTTCTCTTTTTCTTACTGCATTGGGTAGAACTTCTAGTATAATGTTGACAAGTTTGCATGACAACAGGCAACCTTTTCTTTCATACTTTAAAGTGGCATGCTTGCTATTCTTAAAATTTTTTGTCTTATTTTTTGTAAATACCTTTTTATCATATTAAGAAATTGTCCTCCTATTCCTAATGTGCTAAGAATTTTTCTTATAATTTTATTGAATGCTTTTAATGTATCCATTGGGATGACCATATGGTTTTTCTCCTTTAATTTGTTCAATGTTATAGATTACACTGATAGATTTTTTTTTTTATTATACTTTAGGTTTTAGGGTACATGTGCACAATATGCAGGTTTGTTACATATGTATCCATGTGCCATGTTGGTGTGCTGCACCCATTAACTCGTCATTTAGCATTAGGTATATCTCCTAATGCTATCCCTCCCCCCTCCCCCCACCCTACAACAGTCCCCGGAGTGTGATGTTCCTCTTCCTGTGTCCATGAGTTCTCATTGTTCAATTCCCACCTATGAGTGAGAACATGCGGTGTTTGGTTTTTTGTCCTTGTGATCGTTTACTGAGAATGATGATTTCCAGTTTCATCCATGTCCCTACAAAGGACATGAACTCATCATTTTTTATGGCTGCATAGTATCCCACGGTGTATATGTGCCACATTTTCTTAATCCAGTCTATCGTTGTTGGACATTTGGGTTGGTTCCAACTCTTTGCTATTGTGAATAGTGCTGCAATAAACATACGTGTGCATGTGTCTTTATAGCAGCATGATTTATAGTCCTTTGGGTATGTACCCAGTAATGGGATGGCTGGGTCAAATGGTATTTCTAGTTCGAGATCCCTGAGGAATCGCCACACTGACTTCCACAATGGTTGAACTAGTTTACAGTCCCACCAACAGTGTAAAAGTGTTCCTATTTCTCCACATCCTCTCCAGCACCTGTTGTTTCCTGACTTTTTAATGAT